>NC_072392.2:81990000-82300000 GCF_028885625.2 Pongo pygmaeus | reverse complement strand
GCAAAACCTTGTCTCTACAAAAAATAAAAAAATTAGCCAGGCGTGGTGGCAGGTGCCTATAGTCACAACTACTCTGGAGGCTGAGGTGGGAGGATCACCTGAGCTCGGGAGGTCAAGGCTGTGGTGAGCCATGATCATGCCACTGCACTCCTGCCTGGGTGACAGAGTGAGACCCTGTCATCCCCCTTTCTGCACCCCAGAAAGATTTTACAGACAATGGGGCAATGAATGGTCTGGACCTAATGTCTGTCATTTTGCACATGTTGCAATTCTATCTGCAGGATAAATTTTTAGAAGTGAAGTTACAGTTATCTTTTGTTGCAAAGTGATAAATTACTCCAATATGTAGTAAAACAAACAAAAAAAACAGCTTGAAATAGCAATCATTTGTTTGCCTACAACTCTGTAGGTGGCTGGGTGGCTCTTTTGGTCAGGGCCAGCTCAGCAGGAGGTGGATGGTCCAGGATGGCCTTGCTCATCTATCTGAGTTGTGACTTGTCTCTGCTCCACGTGGTCACTCATCCTTTCGTGGGCTTGCCTGGGCTTCTTCACAGACCACAGCATTCCAAGAGAGCACAGTCAAAGGCTCAGGGCCTTTGGAGGCCTAGGCTCTGGAACTTGTTAGTGGCATTTCTGATGATTTTGTTGATCTACACAAGTCACAAGCCCAGGCCAGATTCAAGGAGTAGAGAAATAGACTCCATCTCTTGATGGAAAAGAGCTTCAAAGAATTTGTGGTCATTTGCGGTCTATCACACTCACTTTGAAATATGGATTATGTTATAAAACAGTTATTCCAGGTTTTCCTACAGATTTCTAAGGTTTCTTTTCTTTCTTTTTTTTTTTTTTTTTTTTTTTTTTTAACATTTTGGCCTTTGGTCCTTTTAGAATCTATCCTGGTATATGGTGTGAAGTATAGGTCTAACCTTATTTTTTTCTACATAATTTACTGAATAGTCCATGACTTCCCCCATTTATTTTGAGATGTCACCCCTATCACATTATTAAACTATGATGTGTATTTAGGCCTATTCCTGAAATTTATATTCTATTCTAATTATCCCTGTCTATTCATGCACTGTTCTCATACTATTTTATTATTGAAGCTTTATAAATTCATATTGGGTTTTTAAAAAGAACTCATTTATATGCTGTTTACAAGAGATAGCAAAGGCAAAATACTGTGGCGAAGCAGACAGTGCCAGTTATTCACCCAAGATTCATCCTCCCCTCTTACTAATGGAGACCCTATTTTTTTAGGGAAGCAATGTGCTCATTTTAAAAGGCTGAACTCCCCAGACTCTCTTGCAGCTGGTGGTGTCCATGACACCCAGTTCCGGGCACTAAGATGTGAGTGGAATTCTGCTGGGTGCAGCTTCATAGCAAGCTCTCGTTTTCTGTTCCATCTGCATGTCTCTGTGTCCTTTACCCTTGTTACCTTTTTCTGTCTGGAATGCTGTCACCTACATAGAGGTACAGTAGCTCTCTCTCAACCAGGAGGTCTAAGTTATGCACTAAATACAGAGGAGCATTGGCCGGGCACCGTGGCTCATGCCTGTAATCCCAGCACTTTCGGAGGCTGAGGCAGGCGGATCACAAGGTCAGGAGATCAAGGCCATCCTGGCTAACATGGTGAAACCCCATCTCTACTAAAAATACAAAAAATTAGCTGGGCATGGTGGCGGGTGCCTGTAATCCCAGCTACTCGGGAGGCTGAGGCAGGAGAATTGCTTGAGCCCAGGAGGTGGAGGTTGCAGTGAGCTGAGATTCCTCCACTGCACTCCAGCCTGGGTGACAGAGGGAGACTCCACCTAAAAAAAAAAAAAAGGCTGGGTGCGGTGGCTCATGCCTGTAATCCCAGCATTTTGGGAGGTCGAGGCGGTCAGATCACGAGGTCAGGAGATCAAGACCATCCTGGCCAACGTGGTGAAACCCATCTCTACTAAAATACAAAAAGTTAGCCGAGCGTGGTGGTGCACACCTGTAGTCCCAGCTACTCAAGAGGCTGAGGCAGGGGAATCTCTTGAACCCAGGAGGCAGAGGTTGCAGTGAGCTGAGATCGCACCACTGCACTCCAGCCTGGCGACAGAGCAAGACCCCGTCTCAAAAAAAAAAAAAAAAAAATGCAGAGGAGCAAATGGTAGAAGAAGCCTAGGTGGTTGATGCATCTTTGACCTTCACCTCTTCTGGACCACAGCCTTCAGACTTCTTGTGTGAGAAAAAAATCTTACTGACGGAGCTGCATTAGTTTGTTTCTACTACATGAAGTGAAACCAATTCCCAATCAAGGCACATGGGAAAACTGAAAATAAAGACATAGGAGTTGGGCGCAGTGGCTCACACCTGTAATCCCAGCACTTTGGGAGGCCAAGGTGGGTGGATTGCTTGAGCCCAGGAGTTCAAGATCAGCCTAGGCAACATGGCGAGACTCCCATCTCTACAAAAAGACAAAAACAAAAAAATACAAAAATTAGCTGGGTGTGGTGGTGTGTACCTGTAGTCCCAGCTACTCTGGAGGTGGAGGTGGGAGGATTGCTTAAGCCAAGAGGTGGAGGCTGCAGTAAGCCATGATTGGGCCACTGCACTCCAGCCTGGGTGACAGAGTGAAACCCTGTCTCAAAAAAAAAAAAAAAAAGAGAAACACACACACACACACACACACAAACCACAGAAAGAGAGACAGAAAAGCTCAACACTGTAAAGATGTCATATGTAACTTCAATAAAAATCTGAATAGGTTTCTTGTAGAATTGCATAAAGAACAATGACCAGTGACTAGGAGAGCTCTGAAAAAGAATAATATTAGGGCATTATCCTTCCAAATGCTATAATATTATAATTAAGACAGTGTGGGCTGGACACGATGGTTCACACCTGTAATCCCAGCACTTTGGGAGGCCAAGGCGGGTGGATTTGCTTGAGCCCAGGAGTTCAAGACCAGCCTGGGCAACATAGGGAGACCTTGTCTCTACAAAAAAATACGAAAATTAGCCGGTGTGGTGGTGTGCACCTGTAGTCCCAGCTGCTTGGGAGGTTGAGGTTGAGGTTATGTGAGCCTGGGGAGGCCTAGGCTGCTGTGAGCCATGATGGTGCCACTGCATTCCAGCCTGGGCAACAGAGTGAGACCCTGTCTCAAAAATTGTTTTTAAAAATAAATACATGGAAAAAGATATATCAAACAAATGTTAACAAAATGCTGGTTTAGCAATACCAATCAGATTCTATAGAATTCAGACAAGATCAAGAGTGTTCAGAGTGCTATGGCTATAGACAGAATTCAAAAAGAAAAGGATTGAATGGGACAGAAAAAGATATTTCATTTTTATAAAAAAATAACTGAATAGAACATATCAGGCACGAACCCTTACACACCTAACAACATAGCTTCAAAATATACAAGGCAAAAACTGAACTACAAGGCAAAATTGTCAACAATGGATATTTTAACCATCTTTCTCACTGATCAAATAGACCCCCAAAAATTTAAGATGTGGAAGATTTGTACAGCACAATTAGCAAGACTGATCAAATAAATGGTAAAATCTTTTCTTAACCAGTAAGCGGGGTCCAGAAATACAACTGTATGACTTGAGGAGCTGCCTTATTTTGAGGTTAATGAGTGGCCTTGGAGAGCCTGCACAGCTGGGGTTCCCCATCAGCCCAGGCCAGCTAGGTTTGGTGCCACCTGGTGGCAGTTGTCTCCTCCAGAATAAAACACCTTTACAAGGTGGAATACGTTTTTATTTATATTTATATATTTTTTGAGACAAGGTCTTGCTCTGTTGCCCCCCGTAGGCTGGAGTGCAGTGGTGGAATCACAGCTTACTATAGCCTCAACCTCCTGGGTTCAGGTGATCCTCGCACCTCAGCCTTCTGAGTAGCTGGGACTACAGGCAAGTGCCACTATGCCCAGCTAATTTATACATTCTTTTTTAGAGATGGGGTCTCATTCTGTTGACCAGGCTAGTCTCAAACTTCTGGGCTCAAGCAATCTACCTGTGTTGGCCTCCCAAAGTGCTGGAATTACAGGCATGAACCATCGCACCTGACCAGAATATGGTGGGTTTTTTTTTAATCTTCTTTGTGCTTAGTTCAGATTGTCTTTCATGAATATGAATTACTTTAAGAATAAAAAACTACATTTTTCTAAGCCCCTACCCTTCTTGTCTATTACATGAAGAAGGCAGTTTGAATGAGCCCTAAGATTCCTCTAGCTACGCAGGGCTACAAGTTGGCACCAAAAGAGCCTCCCAGCTCTTGACATTGGCTGCACCGACTCTCCTGGTTTATAGCTGCGTCTGCTCTAGGGCCCTCAAGCTTGTGGCCTGGGCTGAATCACCCTCTGCTCTGGGTCTGTCATTGCTTCCCAGGCCTTTCCCATCTCAGGAAAATTTTCCCCAGTGTTATCTTCTCCCTCTCTCAGCCCCAGGTCTAATTCATTCCTTACTTTTTTTTTTTTTTTTTTTTTTTTTTTTTTTTTTCGAGACAGAGTCTTGCTCTGTTGCCCAGGCTGGAGTGCAGTGGCACAATCTCTGCTCACTGCAACCTCCACCTCCCGGGTTCAAGTGATTCCCCTGCCTCAGCCTCCCTAGTAGCTGGGATTATAGGCGCCTGCCACCACCTCCGGCTAATTTTTGTATTTTTGGTAGAAACAGGGTTTCACCATGTTGGCCAGGCTGATCTTGAACTCCTAACAGGTGATCTGCCCACCTCAGCCTCCCAAAGTGCTGAGATTACAGGCCTGAGCCACCGCACCTGACTGTCCTCTACTTTTGTAGAACAAATTACTCATCTCTTTGCTCATCATTTTCCCCCCAAAGATTTGGACTCGCCAGTAGACTCATTTTGGGCAATTTCCCAAAGTTTATACCTCCAAATATTAATTCCAAGAGCTATTAAATTATTTAAAAGGCCTCAGTCACCAAATCTGGGAAATGCTGGATTAAATAAAAGTTCCATATTTACTGCAAGACTTTTCAGAGGCTTTTAACATGACAACAAAATATTCTCCAAGAGGAGATATAACACATTAATCTCCAATTATTGCTTTTGATTTAAAAAAACCAACAAAGGAAGGATGTTTGTTATGGCAAAGATAATGCTATATTTTCACCAAATGTTTTTGCATTTTCCTCTTTCTGGGTACTCAGGAAGACAACACTCCCAGCCACCACTGCAGTTAGGTTGGGGCCATGTGACTAATTCTGGCCAATGGGAGTAGAAGAGACGTGTGTTGCTTCTGAGCCACAGTCTTGAGGAGCAGAACACGCTCCTCCAGCACCTTCTCCCTTGGACACAGTGATCGGTGATTGTGGAGGCCTCCCAGCTACTCGGGAGGATGAGGCACGAGAATCGCTTGAACCCAGGCGGCAGAGGTTACAGTGAGCCAAGATCGCGCCACTTCACTCCAGTCTGGGCGACAGAGCGAGACTCCGTCTCAAAAAAAAATAAAAATAAAAAGTGTGTGGCACCTCCTGCTCCTGTTGCTCCTGCTTTCGCCGTGTGATGCTTCTGCTCCCTCTTTGCCTTCTGCCGTGATCGGGAGCTTCCTGAGGCCTTCCCAGAAGCAGATGCTGCTACACTTCCTGTACAGCCTGCAGAACTGAGAGCCAATGAATCTTCTTTCTTTGAATACCCAGTCTGAGGTATTCCTTTACAGCAATGCGGAACGGCCCACCTCCTTCCTCCGGGGCTGCAGAGGGAAGAAACTGAGGGATAAAGAAGGATGATGGTGAAAAGAAAAACATTTTAAAACCACAGCTACTGCTTAGCACACCTGCTCCTCCCCTTCCACGAGTGAACCATGCCGGCCTTTCGATGTAGCAGAGTGGGGAAATATTTATTTATTATTTATTTTTTTAGATGGAGTCCCGTTCTGTGGATCAGGCTGGAGTGCAGCGGGGCGATCTCGGCTCACTGCATCCTCCGCCTCCTGGGTTCAAGTGATTCTTCTGCCTCAGCCTCCCGAGTAGCTGGGACTACAGGTGCGTGCCACCACGCCCGGCTAATATATATATATATGTATTTTTAGTACAGACGGGGTTTCACCATATTGGCCAGGCTGACCTCGAACTCCTGACCTTGTGATCTGCCCGCCTCGGCCTCCCAAAGTGCTGGGATTACAGGCGTGAGCCACCGAGCCCAGCCCAAATTGATTTAAAATAAACAAACAAACAAAAACCTCATCTCTCTCTTGGATTTTGCCTCTGCTCGCTGCCTCTGGCATCTTTCCTAAGGGAACCGTTTATTTTCCCACCTGAGTTCCTAGTAAAGCATCTCAGTTTTATTCTCTCCTTTGCAGAAAAGCTTAGAGCAAGAAAAATGGCAGCTGGCAGGTGCCTTCACGTCCAGGGTTTCCAGAGAGAAGGCATCTCTCCTTCGCAGAGACCCTCCCACGCTCTCCCTCCTTCAAATTAGTGCATCTACATAGACCGCCCTCCTTATAAACAGTCTCTCAGGGGATCCTAGCCCATTCCAAATCTACCTGTGATTGCAAAATCGCAAGGAATGTGATTTACCGCAGATTGCGGGGCGTCGTGTCTTTTAGGGGACCTGCTCACTTTGGCCACTAGGTGGCGCGAGGTGCAGCCCCTGCTCCTTTAGACCCTGAGCGTTCAGCGTGTCTGCCGCCTCCGCCCCACTCCTCAGCGGGAGCTGATGAGATGAGGCTGAGGTCCAGGAAGACGTCAAGGGCTTGGTTTTGTAAACAACTCCATTCCTCACTCCCTGATAAGTTTTCTAAGTGATGCATATTCACAACTTTGTCCCATCCAAGGACCCAAGAATTAACACATTACATAATATGGACAGCCCCCTCCTGTCCAACGGGCATGATTTTGGGGTCTGATATTCTGTGGATCTGTGCAATAGTCAACACACGTGCTGGGGTGCCCTTGGGCACAGCCTACAAGGACACAGATAGGTGCACGTCCAGACACCAACTCACAATAACCACAAACTTTGTTGAGTGCTTCCGTGTACTAGGCTATCAGCCAGCGTTTTACAAATCATCACACTTTCCTCCCAGAAGCCCTTGGAGGTGGGATCTGAAGGGGGCGAGAGGGGCTCCCTAGTATGAAAGCTCAGACGTTGGGTCCCAACTGCCCGGATTTGAATCTTGGTTCAGCCTCTTGCTGGCTGTGTGCCAGCTACTGCCCGCCAGCTACTCTACCATGTCTCAGGTTCTTCATCTGTAAGAGGCATAAAAACAGTATCGACTCATAGGCTTGTTATGAGGATGAAATGTGATGATACTTACTGTAGAGTGCTTAGAACAGTGTGTGGCATATGTAGTAAGCACGTCACGTTGGCTATTATTATTATCCCATTTTGCAGATAAGCAAACTGAAGGTCAGAGAGGTTACACAACTTGCTCAAGGTCACACAGCCTTATAATTCCACTCTGCGAGACTGAGTGCACAGTCTCTGTTAGTCAGTCTATAGGCTGGTGATACCTCTAGTTTCTACTTGTGGTTTTGATTAGCTGGACGCTATGTGAATTGAGAACACTTTCTTATTCTGCTAAAACAGTGTGGTCCTCATTTCTAAGAAGTTCCCAGGTGATACTGATGCCAGCAGCAGCAGCATTACCTGGGAACCTGTTAGAAATGCAAAAAATTCTCCGGCCTCCCTCCAGACCTGCTACTCAGGAACTCTAGGGATGGGGCCTGGTGGGCTGTTGCAGCAAGCCCCCCAAGTGATCCTGACACACGTTCAAGTTTGAAACCCCTTGCTATAAAATATGTGTCTCATAAAACCAAGCTGCTAGCTTACATTCAATAAACATTTACCTAGCATGATCTTGGCAGTTCAAAGAGGAATGAGCCAGAAACCAAGCAAAGAAGAAAAAGAAATAAATGGAAATGGAAAGTGATCTGCTCAGAAGCCACAAAGTTGAGGGAGGAGGTTTACAGAGTGGGGTTTGGCCCAAATGTTGCCTGAGGAAGTATGTAAAGGGGTCTCAACTCTGGTTACACAACAGAACAGCAGGACTGTGTGTGCAGCTCACAAAGTGGGTACACAGGGTAATCTGCAAGTTCTGGGTGGATCTAGCACCTGGATTGTTAAAACTTGCATACATGGCCAGCATTCATACTTTCTGCTTGTTTGTACAAAGTCATTCTTCTAGAGTAATTGTTGTAAAATTGCTAGGCAAGGTGGCAGGTCTGATAAGATTTGATGAAGTGATAGCTCTTAGTCGCTAATAAGAGGCTTTTGTGGAGTGGCCTGTCACAGCCAGGAAAGGCTCAGCTCTGTGATCTTCGCCTGCCTCACTTGGGGGACAAGAAGGCAGCTTGTCTTGGAACTGCCTCATTCACAGAAGGCCCCAGTGAGTACAGAAACTGCACATCAAAGGGAGGAGTAAGGAAAACAAGATGGTGAATCCTCAAAAATTAAACAAAATTACTTTTTAATTTTTTTTTTTTTTTTTGTAGAAATGGGGTCTCACTTTGTCACCCAGGCTGGTCTTGAAGTCCTAGGCTCAAGCAATTCTCCCATCTCAGCCTCCCAAAGTGCTGGATTTACAGGTGTGAGCCACCCACCTCAGCCAGAATTACCACTGAAAAAAAAGAAAAAAGGTTAAGATGGTAAATTTTGTTGTGTATATTTTACCATTATGATCCAGCATTTCCACTTCTGGGTACATGCCCCAGAGAATTGAAAGCAGAGTCTTGAACAGGTATTTGTACAACCCTGTTGATAGCAGCACTATTCACAATAGCCAAAGGTGGAAGCAACACAGGTGTCCCTCAATATATGAATGGATGAACAGAATGCGGCACGCACGCACAATAAAATATTACTCAGCCTTCAAAAGGAAGGCAGTTCTGGCCGGGCACAGTGGCTCACTCCTGTAATCCCAGCACTTTGGAAGGCCAAGGTGGGCAGATCACTTGAGGTCAGGAGTTCAAGACCAGCCTGGCCAATATGGTGAAACCCCGTCTCTACTGGTGGCAGGCGCCTGTAATCCCATCTACGCAGGAGGTTGAGGCAGGAGAATCCCTTGAACCTGGGAGGCAGAGGTTGCAGTGAGCCGAGATCGCACCATCACTGTCCTCCAGCCTGGGCGATAGAGCAAGACTCTGTCTCAAACAAAAGAAAAAAAAAAGGATAAAAGAAAAGAAAGAGCCAGAAGGTGAGGTACCATGATGCCAACCTTGGACCAATCATTTGACCAGGAAGGTGGAGCTGAGTAGGAAGATGGAAGCTTCCCAAAAAGCTTGTCTAAAGTAGAAAAAGGAGGGGTTATCTTTAAAAAAGGGTGAGTCCAAACATGGCTCCTGGAGAAATTGTCCCGAATGGGACATCCACCCCAATCTGTGTCTATGACAGATGCCACCAAAGGATTAAAGTCACGTTGGCCCCTCAAAGCTCTGGGCCCTGCTGCCTCCTTCCCACCATAGTACTTTTATATTGGCTCTGTTTTGCCAGCAGTATGACAAGGAGATTCCAAAAAGAACTGAGCTAAAAAAATTGACGCACACAAGCACCAAGAGAAATTGCGCCAGAGCAATGTGTGGCCTTGACTGTCCTCCTGGCCTCTGAATGGTCTAATTTGTGACTTTGCTAAGCCAGAAGTTTCAATGTGCTGTGAGGTTGGCCCGAGGGAGCAAGATCCTCTGCTCGTGGGTGAGCCTAGCTGGCCACCCGCCACCCACCTCTGCACCCAGTGTTCATACTTTCTGATTGTTTGTACAAAGTCACTCTTCTAGAGTAATTGTTGTAAAATTGCTAGGCAAGGTGGCAGGTCTGATAAGATTTGATGAAGTGATAGCTCTTAGTCGCTAATAAGAGGCTTTTGTGGAGTAGCATGTCACAGCCAGGGAAGGTTCAGCTCTGTGATCTTCGCCTGCCTCACTTGGGGGACAAGAAGGCAGCTTGTCTTGGAACCGCCTCATTCACAGAAGGCCCCAGTGAGTACAGAAACTGCACATCAGAGGGAGGAGTAAGGAAAACAGGATGGCAAATCTTCAAAAATTAAACAAAATTATTTTTTTTTTTTTGTAGAGATGGGGTCTCTTTGTCACCCAGGCTGGTCTTGAAGTCCTAGACTCAAGCAATCCTCCCACCTCAGCCTCCCAAAGTGCTGGATTTACAGGTGTGAGCCACCAAGCCCAGTCAGAATTACCACTAAAAAAAAAAAGAAAAAAGGTTAAGATGGTAGATTTTGTTGTGTATATTTTACCATTATGATCCAGCATTTCCACTTCTGGGTACATGCCCCAGAAAACTGAAAGCAGAGTCTTGAGCAGGTATTGTACAACCCTGTTTGTAGCAGCACTATTCACAATAGCCAAAGGTGGAAGCAACACAGGTGTCCATCAGTATATGAATGGATGAACAGAATGCGGCACGCACGCACAATAGGATATTAGCTTTCAAAAGGAAGGCAGTTCTGGCCAAGCGTGGTGGTTCATGCCTGTAATACCAGCACTTTGGGAGGCCGAGGTGGGCGGATCATTTGAGGTCAGGAGTTCGAGACCAGCCTGGCCAACATGATGAAACCCCATCTCTACTAAAAATACAAAAATTAGCCAGACGGCATGTGCCTGTGATCCCAGCTACTCAAGAGGCTGAGGCAAGGCCAGGTGCGGTGGCTCACGCCTGTAATCCCAACACTTTGGGAGGCCAAGGTGGGCAGATTGCCTGAGCTCAAGAGTTTGAGACCAGCCTAGGCAACATGGTGAAACCCCATCTCTGCTAAAATACAAAAGAGATTAGCCAGGAGTGGTGGCCTGCACCTGTAGTCCCAGCTACTCAGGAGGCTGAGGCAGGAGAATTGCTTGAACTCGGGAGGCGGAGGTTGCGGTGAGCCGAGATCACACCACTGCACTCCAGCACTCCAGCCTGGGCAACAGAGCGAGACTCCATCTCTACAAAACAAACAAACAACAACAACAAACGCTGAGGCAAGAGAATCTCTTGAACCTGGGAGGCAGAGGTTACAGTGAGCCAAGATCACACCACTGCACTCCAGCCTGGGCAACAGAGCAAAACTCCATCTCAAAAAAAAAAAAAGAAAGAAAGAAAGAAAAGAGAAAGCGAGAGCTCCAGAGATGGATGGTGGTGATGGTTGCAGAACAATGTGAATGTACTTAGTGCCCCAAACTGTACACTTAAAAATAATTAAAATGGGCCTAGCATGGTGGCTCATTCCCAGCATTTGGGAGGCTGAGGTGGGAGGATTGCTTGAGCTCAAGAGTTTGAGACCAGGCTGGGCAACATAAGCAAGACTCTGTCTCTACAAAAACTACAGAAATTAGCCAAGCCTGGTGGCTGCACACTTGTAGTCCCAGTCACTTGGGAAGTTGAGGAGGGAGGGTCACTTGAGCTCAGGGGTCAGAGGTTGCCATGAACTGTGATTGTGCCACTGCACTCCAGCCTGGGTGACAAAAGCAAGACTCTGTCTTAAAAACAACACAACAAAAAATTGGCTGGGCGCAGTGGCTCTTGCCTGTAATCCCAGCACTTTGGGAGGCCGAGGAAGTCAGATCACTTGAGGTCAAGAGTTCAAGACCAGCCTGGCCAACATGGTGAAACCCCGTCTCTACTAAAAATACAAAAATTAGCCAGGCATGGTGGCAGATGCCTGTGGTCCCAGTTACTCTGCGGGCTGAGGCACAAGAACCACATGAACTCGGGAGGCAGAGGTTGCAGTGAGCCAAGATCACGCCACTGCACTCCAGCCTGGGTGACTGAGACTCAGTCTAAAAAAAAAAAAAAAAAATTAAAATGGTAAATTCTGTTGTGTACATTTTACCACAATTAGAAAAAAAAAAAAGGCAGGATGGGAGTGGAGCTAAATGAGGCTAGTTTAGGGTGGGAACCTGGGCACAGGAAGCACGTCACTTCTGGTGGGGGGTGGGGGGAGGGAGAAGACTGAATAACGAGCAGTGAACTAGGCAGCTGTGACACGCCCACCTTGTCACCTTGTCACCAATTTCCTGCCCGGGATCCCAGAGCCGCCCTTGTTGGAGCCCAGAGGGGTAAGGTTGAGCTTCTCACTTTCCCTCCAATGAAGCTTGGCAGCACGGGAAGAATTTTGGCAGTGTCGAGGTCTGAGTTTTAGTCCATTCCTCTCTCTGAGCCTCAGTTTCTCCCTGGTAAGTGCAGGGGTTGGGGAATCCCCAGCGCTCCTGTGGCTCGACATCCTGTGCTCTGTGAAGCTCCTGCCCTGCCAGGTCTCCGAGCTCACGCACTTGCCCTGGCGCCCCTTTCCTGATTTGTCTCCCCTCTCTCCTTCCTCTGCTCTGCCATCTCGGTGGCCGATGTAGAAAAGTGGGGCTGCCTCCTTATTTAGGGGCCCACGTGGGCTATGATCTGGACCATCTGAGCTGATGCAGAGGAGAAGGGACAGTCCCTGTTCTCCCCAGCAGGCGTGGTGGGTTCATAATGAATCTCAGTCACTCACATCCTACCTGCCTCGATTTGAGGGGGTCTTTCCTAACCCATGGCTCACATTCCCATGAAGCCTCTTCTTTCTAGGCATGTAGAAAGGCCCTTTTTCCCTTTTATTATTTTTGTAAAATTTACTAGGTAACACATAAAAAGCACATGTAACATACATATACATCATACTGCACAGTAATATACCAAACACGCCCGAAGCTGCCACTCAGCACAAGGATGGAATATCACCAAACTGCAAACACCACTTGTCTGCTTTTTTTTTTTTTTTTTTCTTTGAGATGGAGTTTTCATTCTTGTCGCCCAGGCTGGAGTGCAATGGTGCAATCTTGGCTCACCACAACCTTCACCTGCTGGGTTCAAGCGATTCTCCTGTCTCGGCCTCCCAAGTAGCTGGGACTACAGGTGCACATGCCACCATGCCCAGCTCATTTTTGTGTTTTTAGTAGCGACAGGGTTTCACCGTGTTGGCTAGGATAGTCTCGATCTCTTGACCTCGTGATCCGCCCGCCTCGGCCTCCCAAAATGCTGGGATTACAGGCGTGAGCCACCACACCTGGCCACCGCTTGTCCACTTTTATGCTACTTGCCTCCCACCCACAGGTAGCCACCCTCTGGAACTTTGTGTTTATTGTTCTCTTATTTTTAAGTGCTTTATTACATATGCATATCTATTTATTTATTTATTTATTTATTTATTTACTGAGATGGGGGTCACACTATATTGCCCAGGCTGGAGTGCAGTGGCTATTCACAGGCATGATCATAGCACACTACAACCTCGAACTCCTGGGATCCAATGATCTTCCCACCTCAGCCTCCTGATTAGTTGGGACTACAGTCTTGAACTGCTGCACCCAGCTATGCCTATTTATTTTTATTTTATGAAACAGTTATATAGCATTACTCTGTGCTAGGCACTGTTCTAAATGCTTTAAAATATTTACTTATTTTATTTGTTTAATCTGCACAAAAACCCTACGTGGAAGATACTATTATTGATTCCTTTTTGCAGATGAGGAAATTGAGGCACAGAAAGATTAAGTGATTTGCTCAAGGTCACACAGATAGTAAGAAGTAAGGCTGGGAGCAGTGGCTCATGCCTGTAATCCCAGCACTTTGGGAGGCCAAGGCAGGAGGATCATGGGGTCAAGAGATAGAGTCCGTCCTGGCCAACAAGGTGAAACCCCATCTCTACTAAAAATACAAAAATTAGCTGGGTGTGGTGGCGTATGCCTGTAGTTTCAGCTATTCAGGAGGCTGAGGCAGGAGAATAGCTCGAACACGGGAGGTGGAGGTTGCAGTAAGCTGAGATCGAGCCACTGCACTCCAGCCTGGGCGACAGAACGAGAGCCCGTCTCAAAAAAAAAAAAAAAAAGAGAAGTAAACAACACAAGGACATGTCTGGTTCTTAGTGTGACAGCGTTTCTAGGGCATACATCTAAGAATGGAATTGTGAGTTACAGGGTATAAGAATATTCAGTTTACAAGATAATGCCTAATTATCTCGAAGAGCACCAATATACACTCTCATCAGCAGTTAGAAGGGTGCCTATTAACCTACGGCCTCTCCAACAATTGGTCTTGTCATATTTCTTAACTTTTGCCAACTTAATACATATAAAATAGTATCTGTCCCATTGTAATTTTAATTTTAATTTCCCTGGCTACTCGAGCTAAATAATCTTTTCACTTGTTTAGACATGTTTCCTTTTCTTTGAAATGTTTCTTTGTGTCTTTTTTTTTTTTTTTGAGACAGAGTCTCACTCTGTCACCCAGGCTGGAATGCAATGTCGCTATCTCAGCTCACTGCAAGCTCCACCTCCTAGGTTCACGCCATTCTCCTGCCTCAGCCTCCTGAGTAGCTGGGACTACAGGTGCCCGCCACCATGCCTGGTTAATTTTTTTGTATTTTTAGTAGCGACGGGGTTTCACCATGTTGGTCAGGATGGTCTCGATCTTCTGACCTTGTGATCAGCCCACCTCGGCCTCCCAAAGTGCTGGGGTCACAGCTGCACCCGGCCTGTTTCTTTGTATCTTAGTCAAAGTTACCAATTGTTGATTTTGTGATTGACAATTTTGAGGTCTTGCCCCAAGGATATGGAAATACTCCCTTATATTTTCTTATAAAGATTTTCTTTCACATATAAATCCTTAATCTAAATGGAATGGATTTCTGTATTTGGTGTGAGATAGGGATACATTTTCCCCTTTTTTTCTCCATATGGTTAATCAATTGATCCTGTGTCATTTAACAGACGCTTCTTTTACCCAGTGATCTTCTATGTCATCTTTGTCATGCATCAAAGTTTCAAACAAGCATAGGTGTATTTCTGGGCTCTTTATTCTGTTTCATCAGTTAATTTGCCTATACCTACACTAACACCATATTTTACAGAAAGTCTTAATATCTAGCAGAGCAAATCCCTCACCTTATTCATTTCCTTTAGGGGCGTCTTGATTCTTTTGTTCTTCCATATAAACCTTAAAATCAGCTTTCAGTTTCCATGAAAAACCCTACTGGGGTTAATTGGAATTGCACTGACCCTGTAGATCAGTTACAGAATAATTTACATCTTTATAATATTGAATTTCCTATACATGAACATGTGTTTTCTCTCCATTTATTTAGATTGTCTTTAATATTTTTCAATAAAGTATTATAATTTTCTTACTATAGGTCTTATAGTTCTAGGTTTTGTTAGTTTTCTTGCTCTACTTTTTTGACTGTTGTAAATGATGTATTTTTTAAATTATGTTTTTGTATTTTACTGATATACACGAGAGCAACCAATTTTTGAATATTGATCTTTTAGCTAGTTGCCTTGCTAAAATCTCTTATTACTTTGAATAACTTGCCTGATGATTCTTTTGGATTTTCTACCTGGGTAGTCACGCCATATACAAATACTGACGGTTTTGATCGCCCTTCCTTCCTTCCTTCTTCCTTTTTTCCTTCCTTCCTTCTTTCCTTCCTTTCCTTTTACTGCAATGTATAAGACCTTTGGTACAATATTAAACAGAGGCAGAAATCATAGGCATCTTTGTCTGTTCCTGATTTTAAAGGAAATTCTCCTAAGATTTACTGATTAAAAACAATATAGAAGTTTTATGTAAGTTTTCTTTATCAGGTTAAGGAGATTTCCTTCTAATTGCTAAGAGCTTGTGTCATAAAAGGGTGTTGAATGTTGTCAATTTTTTTAATCTGTTGATATTATCATATGTTTTTTCTTTTTAAATCTGTTAATGTAAGTTTTATTTTGGTCTCCTTTTGCTCTAAAGCAGAATCCTTTGTTCCAAAGCAGAGGCTGGAGCAAGGACTTAGATTCAGATAGGTTATTTGAGAGGTGATTCCAGGAAGCAGGGGGTTAAGAAGCAGGGAAAACAGACAGGAAGGAACAAAAAGCCCTTTTAAAGGAGGGTGACTGATGTTGCAGCTGTAGGCGACGGAAGCTTATTCTGCTGAGACCTCTGATAAAACTACAGGATGTCTCCCGGAATTGCCCACTGGCAAGAAGGAGGCTGGAAATTATATCCACTGGCTCCTGTTCCCCAACTGGGTGAGGATCGCATTCTAGGGACCTTAACTCTCCCACACTTCTGGGAATCACTAGCTGGCAAGTAAATTGTTCCTAAAGCATTGAAGAAGACCCTGAGGCAAAAAGCAAAAAGAAGCATAGTATAAGTTTGGGGGTAGGTGGAGGGGCACTGGCAGCTTAAAAGGGGGTCTAGGCTTGCACAAAATTATCCACTGTAGGGACAGCTGAAATCAGCAGAGGGCAGAAGTGATATGACACAGAGCACCAAAGTCTACTATTACCAACATAATAAATAATGTTTATAGACATTTCTTCGTTGTTAAGCCATCCTTGCATACCTGAGATAAACCCAACTAGAACGTGATGTCTTTTTTTTTTTTACACTGCCAGATTTGATTTACCAGTATTTTTCTTATAACTGTTGCATTTATAGTCATGAGTGAAACTGGCCTCTAATATTGCTTTCTCTTCCTGTACTTGTCTTGTTTAGATATTAAGGTTACACTGGCCTCACGGAAAGAGTTAATGTTTTCATTTTTTCCATTCTCAGAAAGAGTTTTTATAAAATTAGAATTACTAACCAGGCACAGTGCTGTGTGCCTGTATTCCCAGTTACTCGAGAGACTAAGGCAGGAAGATCTCTTGAGCCCAAGAGTTTGAGACTAGCCTGGGCAATATAGCAAAACTCCATTTCTAAAAAAAATAAATAGATAATAATAATTTTTGTTTTAAAGAGTTATCCTTACTTGAACTTCTGCAAAACCATCTAGACCTGGTATTTTCTTCATGGGAAGATCTTTAAATTGCTGATTCAAGTTTTTTTGTTTTCTTTTATTTTTTTCTTGGAGACACGGTCTCACTTTGTTACCTAGGCTAGAGATAGTGGCGTAATCTCAGTTTACTGCAGCCTCAACCTCCCAGGCTCAAGCCATCCCCCTAACTCCGCCTCCCAAGTAGTTGTGACTACAGGCGTGTGCCACCACGCCTGGCTAGTTTTTGTATTTTTTGTAGAGACGGGTTTTGTCATGTTGCCCAGGCTGGTCTCGAACTCTTGGGCTTAAGGGATCTTCCCACCTCAGCCTTCCAAAGTGCTGGGATTAGCCGTGAGCACTTTCTTGGGATTACCTGTGAGCCACTATGTCCGGCCCTGATTCAATTTCTTTAATAGTTATAGAACCATTTAGGCTTTTTATTTCTTCTTAAATAAGTTTGGTAAGTTATATTTTTCTGAGACTTGATCTACTTCAATTCCTATGTTGTAGGATAACTTTCTTATAGTCTTCTTTATTTTTCATTGTGGTAAAATACACATAACATAAAATGTACCAAATTAACCATTTTTAAGTGTACACTTCAGCAATTAATGCTAAGTATGTTCTCATTGTTTTGCAACCCATCTCCAGAAATTTTTCCATCTTGCAAAACCAGAACTAAACACATTTAAAGGACTTTCATTTCCCCTCTCCCACAGCCCTGGCAACCACTGTTTCACTTTCTGTTTCTATAAATTTGTATAGTTTTCTTTCTTCTCATGTTTATGTTTCCATTTACATTCCTAATCATGTTTACGCATGCCTTCTTTTTCTTTATATATCGATTTCACTGGAGACTTGCCTATCCTATTGAGTTTTGTAGGGAAGGGTTTTTTTAAAAATATTTTTTATTTTAATAGAGAGATAATATCTCACTGTGTTGCCCAGGCTGGTCTCAAACCCCTGAGCTCAGGTGATCCTTCCACCTTGGCCTCCCAAAGTGCTAGGATTATAGGCATGAGTCACCATGCCTGGCCATCAGACTTATTTTCCTTCTTTCTTTCTTTCTTTCTTTCTTCCTTCCTTCCTTCCTTTCTCTCCCTCTCTTTCTTCCTTTCTTTCTCTCTCTCTTTCTTTTTCTCTCTTTCTTTCTTTCTTCCTTTCTCTCTCTCTCTCCCTTCCTTCCTTCCTCTTTCTTTCTTTCTCTCTCTTCCTTTCTTTCTTTCTTCCTTCCTTCCTTTCTTTCTCTCTCTCTTTCTTTCTCTCTCTTTCTTTCTTTCTTCCTTTCTTTCTTTCTCTCTCTCTCTCCCTTCCTTCCTTCCTTTCTCTCTTTCTTTCTTTCTCTCTCTCTTCCTTCCTTTCTTTCTTCCTTCCTTCCTCTCTCTCTTCCTTTCTTTCTTTCCTTCTTTCTCTCTCTCCCTTCCCTCCTTTCTTTCTTTCTTTCTTCTTTCTTTCTTTCCTTCCTTCCTTCTTTCTTTTCTTTCCTTCCTTCCTTCCTTCTATCTTTCTTTCTTTCTTTCCTTTCTTTCTTTCTTTCTTTCTTTCTTTCTTTCTTTCTTTCTTTCTTTCTTTTTTCTTTCTTTCTTTCTTTCTTTCTTTCTTTTCTTTTCTTTTCTTTTCTTTCTGATGTGATCTTACCATGTTGCCCAGGCCTGTCTCAAATTCCTGGGCAGGGGCAATCCTCCTACTTTGGCCTCCCAAACTGCTGGGATGACAGGCATGAGCCACTGCATGTGGCCCAGAGTTCTTGTCTAATACAAGAATTCTAGGCTATAGATTTCCCTCCAAGCACAACTTTTGCAGCCTCACAGAAATTTTAACATGGTATTTTCATTATCATTCAATTTTAGGAATTTATAAATGTGTCATTATGATTTCTTCTTTGACCAATGCATTATTTAGATTATGTTTTTAAACTGTCAAATATGTAAGGGTTTTAAAACTCATCTTCTTGAAGAATTTGTATTCCCTACCTTATAGATGCAGTTCAAGCATTTACACCACTGATTTTTTTTTCTGTCTGCATCATTACTCATAATTAAGAGACATATGTTAAAATTTCCTGTTGTGATGGTGGTTTTACTTCTTTATAGTTCTATATGGGAGTATATAGAACTATAAAGAGTATATATAGAAGTATATAGTTCTATATATAAACTTCTATATAGAAGTTTAGAACTATTGTAACTTCCTGGTGAATTGACCCTTTATTCTAGGTACTCACTCTATCCCTAATAAACGTTTTTGTCTTTAAATTCATTTTTGTCTGATATAAATATAGCTTTCCAAGCTTTCTTTTGGTGTTTGCCTAGTATATCTTTTTCATCCTTTGACTTTCAACCAATTCCATATCCTTATGCATGAAGTATGTCTCTTGTAAACAACAAACAACATAGAGCTGAGATTTGTGTTTTAGTATTTTTTTTTCTTTTTTGAGATAGGAACTCACCCTATCACCCAGGCTGGAGTGCAGTGGCACGATCTTGGCTCACTGCAACCTCCACCTCCTGGGTTCAAGCAATCCTCCCACCTCAGTCTCCCAAGTAGCTGAGACTACAGGCACACATCACCACACCTGGCTAATTTTTGTATTTGTATTTGTTTTTGAATTTTTTTATTTATTGAGACAGAGTGAGACTCTGTTGCCCAGGCTGGAGTGCAGTGGTGCGATCTCAACTCACTGCAATCTCTGCCTCCCATGTTCAGGCAATTCTCATGCCTCAGCCTCCTGAGTAGCTGAGACCACAGGCACACGCCACCATGTCCAGCTAATTTTTGTATTTTTAGTAGAGAGTGGTTTCACCATGTTGGCCACGCTGGTCTCAAACTCCTGACCTCAGGTAATCCACTCGCCCCAGCCTCCCAAAGTGCTGGGATTACCGGCATAAGCCACCACACTCAGATTTCTTCTTAATTTTTTTAAACTAAGGGTTGTTTGGTTGTTTTTATACAGTTTTAAGCCTCTCTAGTGGTTTAGAATTTATATACTTTATCTCTACTGGTTTTCCTTGAAATTTTACATGTTCTTTTAATATTTGACAAAAATTGTAGAGTCACTATTCAGTATACATGGGGGGATTGGTTTCAGAACCTTCCCAACAGATACCAAAATTTGATGATGCTCAAGTCCCTAATATAAAATTGCATAGCGTTTTCGTATAACCTACACACATCCTCCTGTATACTTTAAACTATCTCTAGATTATTTAGAACACCTAATACAGTGTTACACATCCCTTCATTCACGTGGATTCAACAGTACTTGGTGTGCAGCAAACCCAAGTTTTGCTTTTTGAAATGTTGTGTAAACTTTTTAATAATTTTTTTTTCTTTTGAAACAGAATTTTGCTGTGTTGCCCAAGCTGGAGTGCAGTGGCACAATCTCAGCTCACAGCAACCTCCACCTCCCAGGTTCAAGCAATTCTCCTGCCTCAGCCTCCCAAGTAGCTGGGATTACAGACACACACCACTACACCTGGCTAATTTTTATGTATATTTAGTAGAGATGGGGTTCCACCATGTTGTCCAGGCTGGTCTCAAACTCCTGACCTCAAGTGATCCACCCGCCTCAGCCTCCCAAAGTGCTGGGATTACAGGCATGAGCCACCTTGCCCAGCCTAAAATTTTTAAAATAATAGACACAGAGTCTCACTGTGTTGTCCAGGCTGGTTTCAAACTCCTGGGTTCAATCAATCCTCCTGCCTCAACCTCCCAAAGTGCTGGGATTACAAGTGTGAGCCACCATACCTGGCCAGTATTTGTCTTTCTATGCCTGTCTTATTTCACTTAACATATTGTCCTCCAGGTTTGTTCATGTTGTCAAAAATGACAGGATTTCCTTCTTTTTAAGGCTGAATAGTATTCCACTGTGTATATGTATCAGATTTTCTTTATCCATTCGTCCACTGTTGGGCACTTAGTTTGATTCTATATCTTGTCTATTGTGAATAATGCTGCAATGAACATGGGAGTGCAGATATCTCTTTGACATGCTGGTTTCATTTCATTGGGATATATACCCAGCAGTGGGATTGCTAGATCCTCTGTAGTTCTACTTTTAATTTTTTGAGGAGCCTCCATTCTATTTTCCATAATAGCTGTACTAATTCACATTCTTCCTAACTGCATGTAAGCATTCCTTTTTCTCTACATTCTTATCAACATGTATCTCTTTTAAAAAAGTATTATTATTGTTTTTTTAGAGACAGAGTCTTCCTATGTTGCCCAGGCTGGTCTCAAACTCCTGGGTTCAAGGGATCCTCCTGCCTCAGCCTCCCAAAGTATTAGGATTACAGACATGAGCCATCATGCCCAGCTGTCATCAACACTTATCTCTTGTCTTTTTGAAAATAGCCATTCTAACAGGTGTGAAGTGATATCTCATTGTGGGTTTAATTTGCATTTCCTTAATAATTAGTGATGGTGGGCACTTCTTAATATACCTCTTGGCCATTTGTATGTCTTCTTTTTTTGAGATGGAGTCTCGCTCTGTCACCCAGGCTGAAGTGCAGTGGCGCAATCTCGGCTCACCGCAACCTCTGCCTCCCAGGTTCAAGCGATTCTCCTGCCTCAGCCTCCCAAGGAGCTGAGACTACAGGTGCGTGCCACTACGCCCAGCTACTTTTTTGTGTTTTTAGTAGAGACAGGGTTTCACCATGTTAGCCAGGATGGTCTCCATCTCCTGACTTCGTGATCCACCCACCTCGGCCTCCCAAAGTGCTGGGATTACGGATGTAAGCCACCACGCTGGGCCCATTTGTATGTCTTCTTTTGAGAAATATCTACTCAGGTCCTTTGCCCATTTTTGTTTATTTTTTTCATCTTTCTCTTTATTCTGACAACATTATATGGCATTAAATAAAGTCCAAGAGACATTGGGCTGGTCTGTGCCCATTTTAAAATTGTGTTATTTTTTCTTGCTATTGAGTTGTTTGAGTTTCTTATATATTTTGGATGTTAGTCCCTTATTGCATGTATGGTTTGCAAATATTTTCTCCCATTCCTTATATAACTTAAAATGTGTCCTCCCTCCTAAAAATTCCAAGTTAGAATCTTAGAATGCTTTAACTCCAATCCTTCCTTATATATTCTTACCCAGTATTTTAGTTTTGAACTTCTAAAAACTTCTCAAAATAAACATTATAATGATTAATATTACCATTATTGTAAACAATATTTGTTTGGAATTGTGTACTCATTTGCCATTTTATTTTCTTGCCCTTCTTTGCATAGCAAACTGTTCTATAATCATTTTTTCTTCTTGCTGAAGCACATTTTTAAATGCTCATTTAGGTATTTTGGGGGATAAACTTTTTGTTTATCTGTTTTTGTTAACTTTGGTTCTTGAAAGATGGTTTTGCTGGGTACACAATTCTAATAGTTTTTTTTTTCTTTCAAACAAGAGAGGAAAGTCATTGGATTAGGACCCTGTCAGAGCATAATCCTTCCAAAGCTCTGTGGGAGAGATGAGTTCACTTTCTAAACTGAGACTCTAATCTCCCCTCCCCTCAAAAATTCTCTCACGTTTTCCAGAACTATCTTAACTCCTCCAGTTTTATAGCTCCCTTCCTTGAGAAACTTAGGGATCCAGAGAGCAAAACAGGAGACATTTCATGGTGAAAACAATTTTCCAGGAAGGACCCCAAGTTTCTTCTCTCTTCTACATCATGGTCAGTTTCCTCTTATTCCTGTGTTACAGGACCAACAGGTGTGTAGGCCCACTGCTGTGCAGCAACAGGCCAATTACACTGACACAGCAGGGTTTGCTGCAGAGAAAAAGTTTAATGATCCCAGGGTGCCAAATGAGGAGATTGGGGAGACCATCAAATCCATCTCCCCAAAGAGTTCTGGGCTGGGATTTTAG
This sequence comes from Pongo pygmaeus, assembly GCF_028885625.2. NCBI lineage: Eukaryota > Metazoa > Chordata > Mammalia > Primates > Hominidae > Pongo > Pongo pygmaeus. The sequence goes on along the minus strand of NC_072392.2, from coordinate 82,277,438 downwards.
AGGAGATTGTGGAGGGCAAGAGGCTGGTAAACTGGAGTCAATGACTGGTCGAGGTAAGGGGATAAAATCACTGGAATATGGAAACTGCATTCTTTTTTGAGTCAGCTCCTCATGGGGTCCTTCAGGCCAGCTGGCATCAATTGGGTCCTTCAGACTGGCTGGCATCAATGGGGTCCTTCAGACCAGCTGGCATGAGTACTTTCACTGGTATGCAGGACCTGAAAGAATATCTCAAAGGGAAAACTTAACATTTTATAATGTTCAAGCTGTTACCTTTAGAGCAGTTAAGGGAACTCTAATCCTATAAGAGAATCTGCATAATTCTGGGGCAATAGGCACCGAGCAACTGTGAGGAAGCAGGTCAGAGAGCATACTGAACTAATGATTAATGTTGAGTGTGCTGCATGCTCTTTTCCTGTCGTGGACATTTTGTAGGGCAAGCCCCACAGTAACTCTCTGTACACAAGGACCCATGTCCAAACCTCCCACGGGCAGGTTTGAAGGGTCAGAACTTTCCACTGTGTTCAGCCTGGATAGTTCTTTCCCTTCTGCAACACGATTCCTGAGTGAACAGAGAGTCATCGCCGGGCACCTAACCCAGCCCACCACCCATCAGAGTCCACCCCTTACCCCTACAACCAGCACTTTCCCCGTAACAATTCTAGATCACCTTCCATCTTGGATTAAGGGTACCTCCTACTCTGAGTTGACTTTCCTTCCTTTCAGCTTCTTCAGTTGTGGGGCATGAGCACACACAGCTGCTGGCTCATGTGCATCTAGTGTTAGGACTAGAAAGGGAAGGGTCTGGCTAGAAGGAACCGGCTCTGGTTCAGAAAGTCCCAGGAAAACCTCTGCTCAGAGGCGGGCAGATCACGAGGTCAGGAGTTCGAGACCAGCCTGGCCAACACAGTGAAACCGCGTCTCCACTAAAAATACAAAAATTAGCTGGGCATGGTGGCTGGCGCCTGTAACCCCAGCTACTCAGGAGGCTGAGGCAGGAGAATCACTTGAACCCAGGAGGCAGAGGTTGCAGTGAGCTGAGATCGTGTCACTGCACTCCAGCCTGGGTGACAGAGCGAGACTCCATCTCAAAAAAAGAAAACCTCTGCGCAGGCCTAACTCAAAGTGCCCATCCTCAAGGAGTAAGGTACCATGATTGGCCTTGTTTACATTATAAGGTCAGCCTTGTGGCATTGGGAAGCAGAGACTTTAGCAGTAGCAGGAGGAAGATGCTGGACAAAAAAAAACAGTAAATGCTTAGGACCTAAAACTAAAAACAGCCTTCGCCCAAGCTTGTTTAGGACAAACTCTCTCATTCATTCACTAATCCATGCATGCACCCATCCATCTACCAGTTCAACAATGATGAAGCACCTCCTGTGTGCCAGGCAGTGTCCTACACTGGGTGGATGTAGCAGTACATGAGATTCAGCTTCTGCCCTCTCTGTTGATGGACCAGTGGGGAGGCAGGGAGGTTATTGGGTCAACGGTTAGAATACAGTAAATATTTCTAACAAATAGATGGTCACATGCCCGGTGTGTCCCAGCCAAGCAGGGCCTGCCCAGGAAGGACAGGAGACATCACAGGAGGAGATGGGGGGTAGGAACTGGGGCCTGTGCTTTCGGGGAGGACGTTGGGCTGCAGAAGCCTTGCTTGAAGAGGGAATCAGGCTGGCCCTGCTGTGTATGCAGGCGGGATTCCCAAGCACTGTCCTTTCCCGAAGCTGTTTGGAGCACTCCAGGTGTGGATCACCCCACCTTCCCACAGTCCCTCACAGTGAGGAAGGCCCCAGAACCTTCCTCTGGCCTTCTGCTATGTTGCTTTTCCCTCTTGAGGGTCTCCTGGGAACCAGGCTCCTGACAATCCTCTTCTTGCGCCTGCTCGGGCGGGCTTCAACCGTCACCATGGCAGGCTATCATTCATGGTGACTTCATTTTTTCTAGGTATGTGATCTTGAACAAGTCATTTAACCTTGCCGTGCCTCAGTTTTCCCATCTGTAAGATGGAGACAGTAACAGTACCTGCCTCACAGAATTAGGGGATTAATTGGTTAATATTTATAGAGTGCTTGTGACAGTGCCTGACCTGTAGTAAATAAATGTTTACTATTATTATTATTGATGTTGTTATTGTTATTATTATTCTGACTCAGTGGAGGACACAGAGTCTCCACTACAGCAATGTCCCCATCCCCACTCTTCTGTCCCAGCCCCTGGAACCACCTCCTCAGCCCCTGGCTTGGGTTTCAGGAGCGTTTCCTGCTCCCAGGACTTTGCCGGCCCCACATGAAATCAGATTCCTTCAGGCTGAGAGTGAAGCTCCACCCTGTTCTCCTTTTCTCTGCTGGCCCCAGGCCCTGCCCCTTCCTCCCTGCATCATTCTCAAGTCCAGCAACCCCGTCCAGGGACTTCCCTGGGTCCAGGCTGACAATGGCAGCACTTGATGGTTGTGTACAGTAGTAACCGCCTTTGGCCTCAGCAGTGAGGGAAGGGCAGGACCTCACCCTGCCCTCCCAACCCAGAATGGAGCTTGGCCAAAGCCCTGAGGATTCTGGGGCATCCCTTTGGAAAGGCCCCATCAGGGGTTCCCCTGAGAAAGCAAGAAGTCCTGCTCTTTCCCTGACTGGTTGCAAAAGGGATCTTAGGCAGAACTGAGGGATGAGACTGGGTGGCGATCCCCCAGGAAGGTCCTCTCGTCCACTGAAATCCCTCCCTTACCTGCTCACTGCTTCTGCGGATTCCTCCCTAGGAATAAAGTGAAACACCTCAGGCCCCAACCCTCCCAGCCCAAGGCTCCCTCCTGGAGGGAGAGAGATGATGGACGACACCAGGTAGGCCAGGAAATGGAGGCCATGGTTTGGGGGTGTGGCTGCAGCCAGACTGACCCCATTTTCTGTCTGTGCCTGGGTTGCTGGGGACTATTATGGGATGCACTTCCTGAGGCTCTGGGCCTCAAGTTGGCCCTGAATCAGCTGAGTCAAGATCAAGTCTAGGTTGAAAACTGAGTGAGGGCCAGGTGCGGTGGCTCAGGCCTGTAATCCCAGCACTTTGGGAGGCCAAGGCAGGCAGATCACCTGAGGTCAGGAGTTCAAGACCAGCCTGGCCAACATGGAGAAACCCCATCTCTATTAAAAATACAGAATTAGCTGGGTGTGGTGACGCAATCCTGTAATGTCAGCTACTCTGGAGGCTGAGGCAGGAGAATTGCTTGAATCTGGGAGGCAGAGGTTGCAGTGAACCAAAAATTGTGCCACAGCACGCCAGCCTGGGCGACAAGAGTGAGACTCCATCTCAAAAAAAAAAAAAAAAAGAAAACTGAGTGGGATGTGAAGGTTTATGCAGAATTGCACCAAGCATTTAGCAGGAGAAGCTAAAATTCCCATCCAGGCTTCCTTAGAAAAGCCCAAGTCACTCTCCCTTTTTGCTATGGTGACCGCAAGTCCTGGACAGGTTCTGGCCTTTGGATGGTTGCCTCCCAGGCGTGACTCCAACAATGCATCCCATGGGATTTGGGTTTCCCCAGATCTGGGGCTTGTAGGCCTGACTCTCCCCTGTGCACACGTCTCACACACGCATGCGTGCACCCGTTGCCTGCCCCGCCCCTTGCACAGGGAGCCAGCAGGGAGGTCTGGGTTATGCCCCGCTTATCAGCAGCTTCCCAGCTTCCTCTGCCTGGATTCTTAGAGGCCTAGGGTCCTAGAACCAGCTGGTGCACGTGGCTTCCCAAAGATCTCTCAGATAATGAGAGGAAATGCAGTCATCAGTTTGCAGAAGGCTGGGGATTCTGGGCCATAGCTCAGACCTGCGCCCTCCATCTCCCTCCAGGCAGCCCTTGGCTGGTCCCTGCGAGCCCGTGGACACTGCTGGAGATGTCCTCTTTCGGTTACAGAACCCTGACTGTGGCCCTCTTAGCCCTGCTCTGCTGTCCAGGTAAGCCAGTTTCCTGGGGTTCCTGGATTTGGCACATGCCAGCCGAGAGGGTGGGGGTGCTCCGTTCCCTGTGGCTTCAGGTGGAAGAGAATGCCCAAAAGTTGCTGAGGTTCTTGGGTTTTTTTGTTTTGTTTTAAGACAGGGTCTCGCTCTATCACCCAGGCTGGAGTACAGTGGCATGATCATGGCTCACTGCACCTCCCTGGGCTCAGGTGATCCTCCCACCTCAGCCTCCTGAGTAGCTGGGATCACAGGTGAGAGCCACTATGCCCAGCTAATTTTTGTATTTTTTGTAGAGACGGCGGGGGCTGGTCTCGAACTCCTGGACTCAAGTGATCCACCCACCTTGGTCTCCCAAAGTGCTGGGATTACAGCATGAGCCACCATGCCCAGCCTGCTGAGGCTTTTAAAATTTTTTATTTTTATTATAGGCAGGTTCCTGTTCTGTTGCCCAGGCTGGAGTGCAGAGTGTGATCATAGCTCGCTGCAGCCTCCAACTCCTGGGCTCAACAATCCTCCTGCCCCAGCCTTTGCACTGCTGGCCCCCTTCCCCTGGATCACTGCCCCCGAGTATCTGCAGGGCGTGCCACGCCCCTGCATGCCTTTGCCCACGAGTCACCATCTGGGTGAGGCCTTCATTGAGCACAGCATTTAAAGTGGCCTCACCCCCACTCCCTGCTCCCTTTCTCGGCGCTTTCCCGCCATCTGACCGGCTGGGTGCTCTGCCTGTCACTGTTTACTGGAGCTCCGCCAGGGCAGTGTTTGGTCTACTGTGATCACTGCTGTATCCCCAGAGCCTGATGCTTTGGACATAGCAGGTGTTCAAAAAGTGTTTGTGCAAGAAAGGAAAGGAGGGAGTGCCACAGAGGGCCCTCTGTGAGAGGGCTTCATGGGGGAGGGGACATTTGGGCTGACCTTAAAAACTGAGTCAGATCCCACTCCATGGATATGGAGCACAGCCTGAGGAAGACTAATCTGGAGCTGATGGGCAGATGGGCTGGAGGAAGGACAGCCAGAGGCAGGGAGTCAGATGGGGGGTGGCCTCCTGGTCTAGCCGGGGCCATGACACCTGACAAGGGGAAAGTAGCAGCGGGGCCCCCAGTGACCTTTCCTCTTCAGCCCCTGACCCAGGAGCCAGACTGCCTCAATGGACAGCTCCACTGGAGGGCAGGGGGCGGGGGGATGACACGACTGCCCAGTGTTTCTGGTTTTCCAGGATCTGATGAGAAGGTATTCGAGGTACACGTGAGGCCAAAGAAGCTGGTGGTTGAGCCCAAAGGGTCCCTCGAGGTCAACTGCAGCACCACCTGTAACCAGCCTGAAGTGGGTGGTCTGGAGACCTCTCTAGATAAGATTCTGCTGGACGAACAGGCTCACTGGAAACATTACTTGGTCTCAAACATCTCCCATGACGCAGTCCTCCAATGCCACTTCACCTGCTCCGGGAAGCAGGAGTCAATGAATTCCAACATCAGCGTGTACCGTGAGTGGCTGTGCCGCGGGGCCCTCCTCTCCCCTGGGGCAGAGCCTGTGTCTACTGAATGCACACAGAGCCCCTCTGTGCCTGCTCCTGGGCACTGTCATCATGGGGCCCTGCCTCCCTGAGCTCCTGGGGTGACAAGGGGCAGGACCAGGCCAGCCCTTGGTTGGATGCCTTGAGCCCGCTGGCATCTCAAGATGTAGACAACCCACATTTTGCATCTTGCTTGGGGGAGGACAATCTAACCAACATTTAGCCAAATCCAGAAGTTATTTCCCAACATAGCTGAGTCACCAGAGCACCCCATGTCCCATGCCAAGTAGTGGGGTCACCATCAGGGGAGCTGAGCCTGTCCATCTCATGGGAAGAAGGTTGAGGTGTTGCCCAGGGTTTTCATCTTCCCCTCAGGGCCCACAGCAAATGTGTGGCCATCACACTCCACCTGCACATGAGCCATGAAAACCTTCCAGATGGGCTGGGATAGGACATCTTGGTGAATCACCTGGGTCCATTCCATCACCAGTTTCAGTGGATCAATGAACAGAAAAACATCTTAAATCCAACATATTTTCCCGGGGTGGGAGGTGGGGTGAGTGGAGGTGAAGTATTCTAATTCAAAAGAGAATCCAGGGCACCCCCTCGGGTGGTTGAATACGTGAGGAATCGTGGTGGCCATGGCCCTGACCCTGGAGAACCTGGGCAGATCTGGCTCCGGCCCCCGCCTCCTAAGTGATGAACTTCACAGCTCCGTTCCTCCAGTGCCCAGTTCCAGTGAGCACGCCCATCTAAGTCTCCCTCAACGTGCACGCCCATCTAAGTCTCTCTCAACGTGATCACCCAACTGTTTAATTTTTGAAATTTGTATTTCATTTCTGAAGGAGAGGAGACAGACCCAAAATTTTGTATCTTTCCAGTTGGCTGTACAATTTCTGAACCTTGTCCTTGTAGACAACTGGTCACCGGAAACCATCATGCCTGTAAAACTACCACACAGTCCAGCCTCCATCCTCAACTGCCGCCCTCTTCCTCTCTGCACTGGAGCGGGCCAGGCCACCTCCTCCCCAACCATGGAACACCATGGTGACAGGAGATGGCCCTGGCCAGGGGGAGGCTGCTGGGACTGCACCCCCATCCTAACCGGACCTCCCTCCTTTGTCCCCTGCAGAGCCTCCAAGGCAGGTCATCCTGACACTGCAACCCACTTGGGTGGCCGTGGGCAAGTCCTTCACCATTGAGTGCAGGGTGCCCACCGTGGAGCCCCTGGACAGCCTCACCCTCTTCCTGTTCCGTGGCAATGAGACTCTGCACAATCAGACCTTCGGGAAGGCAGCCCCTGCCCTGCAGGAGGCCACAGCCACATTCAGCAGCACAGCTCACAGAGAGGATGGCCACCACAACTTCTCCTGCCTGGCTGTGCTGGACTTGATGTCTCGCGGGGGCAACATCTTTCACAAATACTCAGCCCCAAAGATGCTGGAGATCTATGGTGAGGGGGGCTCCACGGATGGAGTTGGGAGTGAGAAGTCACTTTCAGCCCCTTGGGGGAAGAAAAATCTCGAGCCCCACTTGGGAAGCAAACACCCAGGAGCCCACCCTTCACCCTGAGGCTTCCCTCTTACTCTCCCTCTTCCCTGAAGTTCTTTCCACGTCCCCAGCTTGGACCTCAACTGCTCCAGAGGTCGGGAGAGGTCAACTAGTTCCTCGGCCACCATCAAGCCCCGTGACCTTAACTGCTCTCCCTGGCCTTGGCTCCCCTCCACAATGAGAAGTTTGGCCTGACTGCCCCCGCTGAGGTCCCCAGAGCTCTGCTGCTCAGTGACTCTGGACGGCTGGCACATTCCCTGTCCTCAGGGAGCTTGGCATGAAGTTCACTCAGCTCTGCCCAAGAAGGGGTTTGGCTGGGACCATGCCAGCCTCCAGGCCACGGTGTCCAGCAGCTACACACTGGTCCCATGGCTGCTGACAAGGGGACATCTGCCCTCACAGCCTCACAGAAGTCCAGCTGGTAGCCTGAGATCTGGGCCACCTTTTTCCCAGATAATAGTTTTAATGCAGACACCATTCACCACTCATCTCTACAACCTGGGGTGACTGCAGGATGCATGAGTAGGCGGCGGAGGCTGGGGGGCTGGGTCGGGGGTGGACTTCCACTCCCTTTTGGTCCCTGGTAACTGGGATCACAGGATGTCTAAGACCCTTGCCCCCTCCCTCCCCAGAGCCCGTGTCGGACAGCCAGATGGTCATCATAGTCACGGTGGTGTCGGTGTTGCTGTTCCTGTTCGTGACATCTGTCCTGCTCTGCTTCATCTTCAGCCAGCACTGGCGCCAGCGGCGGACGGGCACCTACGGGGTGCGAGCGGCTTGGAGGAGGCTGCCCCAGGCCTTCCGGCCATAGCACGCATGAGTGGCATGGCCACCACCACGGTGGTCACTGGAACTCAGTGTGACTCCTCAGGGTTGAGGTCCAGCCCTGGCTGAAGGACTGTGACAGGCAGCAGAGACTTGGGACATTGCCTTTTCTAGCCCAAATACAAACACCTGGACTTAGCCCTGTGCCCACAGTGTCTCCTCCTGGGATAACAATGGCCAGGGAGGGGGGCCACCATGGGGGACCCCTTTCCCTAGATGCCTCCCTCCCTACCCTCTCCTTCACAGGGGGCTCCCAGTCCAGGCGCCAGGCCCCCATCTGGTCTGAGTAGCTCATTCCTACTGAGGGAGGGTGGGGGAAACACACCCTGGCCCAGGGGGCAGAGGACACACTGTTCCCACCTGGCCCCCAGGAGACCTCAGGCCACTCCTGGCCACAGCAGGACAAAGCTCTGACCTCTCCTTTCTGCCAACAGAGCTGCTTCCTGGGACGAGGGTTGGGGGCCCAGGGAACTGACTCTGCTCAGGGGCACTGCCCAGCAAGGCCTCTCCCCCACCACTCTGCACCCTTCCAGCCACCTCAAAGGGGCCTTCAAAGCTGTGGAAAGCAGAAGGAACCCTCTACTCCCCTCTTGCTCCATTACTAGGCTGGAAGGAGACCTCATCATCCCAGAGAGAGGGGTGAGGGAGAGAGGGTGGGGGGCTCTGTTCCCAGGCCTCCCCCTGCTCCAGGCAGGAAGCAGTGGGGCAGAGGTGGGCTGACATGGCTTCAAGGGCCGGGGTGTGCTCTAAGAAGCTCTTACACAACAGCACAGATCTGGCCCATCCAGGAACTCATTGGGGTGGGGCAGGGACTGATTTCCCCAGGAGAAGAGGGCCTGGCTGAGGTTGAGGGAGTGAGAAGGACTGCCAGCCACGGGCACAGGGGAGTCAACAAGAGAGGTGCAGGAGGCGGCTCCGGGGCTGTATCCAGAGCAGGAAGCCGGTGCAGTTCCCAGGGCCAGGGTCTGTCCTCATAGGAGGCTCTCGGCATCATAGTAGTCTGGGGAAACAAGAACCTCATCTTGACTCCCTCCTGTCTCAGTGGACCCCAAAGAGGAAAAGGGAAGGGGACAGGCCAGTTGCCTGCAGCAGTGATGGTAGGAAACCCCCAAACCCCACCAGAGGGCACAAGGCCCTCCTGGCCTCCTGATTCACTCCCAGGCCTGGGCCCCACTGCCCACCGCCCCAGCCCTACCTGAAGCCGGGGGTACATCGGCACCCACAGTCCCTGTGGCACTGGGGGGTGGGGGTGGGGGCACAGCTCTCCTGAGATGGGGGAGAGAAAAAGACCCCCATCAGAGGCCCAGGGGTGGCCTCTGGGGTTTCACCCGCAAGTTATCTCCATCGACCACCAGCCCCTGCGCAGCTCTTCTGCAACTTCCAGCCCAGAGCAGAACCCTGGCAGCACCCAGCCTCACTTACACCTCCCTTTCCCTGGAGGCAGGACAGTGCTGAATCGTGGGCACGTCCTGCAAGTAGGGCTGACAAGCGGGGGTGGGGAAGAAGGGGCCTGGCCAGGGCAGCAGGGCACCCGGGGAGGGCATCGAATAGGGCAAGTAGTGGTGGTGAAACACCAAAGGCCCTTTCTCCTGCACGTCCATCTCCTCCTCCTCCTCCTCCTCAGGCTCTTCCTGTGGAACCTCCAGGTAGACCTGGGGATTGTGCAAAACAGGGAGGGGAAATAAGAATCCACCATCAGGCTCTCCCCACCACCACTCCTCCACTCCCCTAAGTTATTTCCTCCAGATAGGCTTTGTAAGAATGGCTTGTGGCCGGGCGCGGTGGCTCACGCCTGTAATCCCAGCACTGTGGGAGGCTGAGGCAGGCGGATCATGAGGTCAGAAGATCGAGACCATCCTGGCTAACACGGTGAAACCCCGTCTCTACTAAAAATACAAAACAAAACAAAAAATTAGCCGGGTGTGGTAGTGGGCGCCTGTAGTCCCAGCTACTCAGGAGGCTGAGGCAGGAGAATGGCGTGCACCTGGGAGGCGGAGCTTGCAGTGAGCAGAGATCGAGCCACTGCACTCCAGCCTGGGCGACAGAGCGAGACTCCATCTCAAAAGAAAAAAATGAAAAAAAAAAAAAAAAGAATGGCTTGTGTAGGCGGGGTGCGGTGGCTCACGCCTGTAATCCTAGCACTTTGGGAGGCTGAGGCGGGCAGATCATAAGGTCAGGAGATCGAGACCATCCTGGCTAACACGGTGAAACCCCGTCTCTACTAAAAACACAAAAAAGTAGCCGGGTGTGGTGGCGGGTGCCTGTGGTCCCAGCTACTCGGGAGGCTGAGGCAGGAGAATCGTTTGAACCCAGGAGGCGGAAGTTGCAGTGAGCCGAGATCACGCCTCCACACTCCAGCCTGGGTGACAGAGAGAGACTTCATCTCAAAAAAAAAAAAAAAAAAAGAAAAGAAAAAAGAAAAGAAGAAAAGAATGGCTTGTGTTTACTGAGCATTTACTACATGCGGACAAGGCATTGTGGAAACATTTACTCCTGTAGCTCAAGGATGTTGAGCAACTTAGCCACCCAGTTGATTCCAGGTGTGACCTTCAGAGCTGGGGCCAGGAGTCCACTGAGCCATCCCCAGCCTCACCCCCAGCCCCTGGAACCACCTATGTGTCATCACTGAGGACCCAGGGGTGAGGGGGTGGCAGTAGCTCCTCAGGGTCTCCTTCTGTCTGGATTCCTTGAACCCCTCTCCGCCTCCTCCGAGCTGAACAACATTCTCTCTCCACCCAGTCCCTGCTTCTCCTGACCTCAGGATGCCCACTATTGGCTGAGTAAGGCTCAGTCTTAGAGCTGTATGCACATGCATGCACACACACGTTTGCACACACACCCACTTGTACACACGCACATGCTTGCACGCACACGCTTGCACGCACACACTTGCTTTCACAATCCGCTTGCACACACACTCTTGCACACGCACATGAACACACACTTGCGCACACACGTTTGCACACACACCCACTTGTACACACGCACATGCTTGCACGCACACGCTTGCACGCACACTTGCTTTCACAATCCGCTTGCACACACTCTTGCACACGCACATGAACACACACTTGCACACACACATGCATGTACACAGCCTTGCACACACACACGCATGCACACAGACACCCGCTTGCACACACATACACACACACTGCTGCACACGGTTTCCCCCATTCTGTCTCCTGACTCTGCCCCTGCCAGCCTGGATGGCGGACACACCCTTTGCCTCCTCCAAGGGTCAAAATCCTACCTGGCTTTCTAAGATCCTCTGCTCCTCCAAGGAGCCTGTCCCCATCCCCCAACCCTGTGTGCACTTGTGCTTTGTACCTCTCCATGTGCCATCACAGCCAACCTGGCCTTGTATCCCTAACCATTCATTTATTCATTCACTTGTTCAACAAATATCAGCTGAGCCCCTACACGGTGTCAGGCACCAGGCCAGACGCTCATGATGCATGGGGCAGGGTTACCAGGGTGCCTGCCTTCCTGGAACCTTAAGTCCAGTGGGGGAGGCACTGCAGGGAAACCTCCTTGAAAACAAGACCTCGGTGGTCTGGACTTTGGGGGGGTCTCTTCCCCCCGCCAACCTTTCATGGAGGCTGAAACATAACAAATGCCAAACAGCCCCAGCCAGAGAGACGGGCTGGCTTCCTGCTCCTCTGTCTCCCAGTTCTTTTCTCCCCTGGACAGGAACCCCGGGTGGATCAGCATCCCTGGACCCACGGTGAGCGACCCCGGCGGCCCACCCACACACACCTGAGGGCAGGGCGAGGCGGGCCCGGGCTGCAGCGCTCCAGCCACCAGGCGACTCAGCAGCAGCTGGTGCATCTGCGCGTTCTGCAGCATCATCAATTCCAGCAGGTCTAGGAAGCGGGGTTCATCAAGCCCACGCCGGGCCTCCGAGTCCCCCTCCCCCTGACACCCCTGTCCCAGGGGGCGAAGAATGGGTTGGCGGGTTGTGCTGTGGGGACTCCCAGAGGATGTGCGGGGCAGAAGGGGGTGAGTGGTGGTGATGGTAGGGATGGAGTGGGGGGACCCGGGAGTCTCACCTTCCTTCACGCGGCCTGGCTGCGGGGGCGCAGGTGGGATGGTCCACGAGAGGGGCTGCAGGACGGTGACCCAGGGCTGGGGGTGTGCGCGGAGTCAGCCAGGTAGGGTGGGGGGAATGGATGGGGACACGTCGCGAGCCCCAACCCCTCTCGGCCAGTGGCCTCCCTAACCCCGCAGGGGCCAGGTTCTCTCCTCCCCGCCCTGCGGCCTCCCTGCTCCCTGCCACGCCTCTTCCTCTGGGTTTGGGGCTGTCTCTCCTCGCCCCCCACCCGCCCCCACCCCTCCAGGATCTGGCCCCTCCAGGGACAGCTCCCCACTCTGCCGTCTCCCAAGCTAAGGCAGGATCTGCTCCCGGGCTCAGCCCTCACCGTCGGGACTGCGCTCTGCGGTGGGGAGCGACCCCAGCTCCCGCCCGCCCCAGAGGCCATGGCTGGCGCCGGTTGCCTTGGCGACGCCGAGGACGCCAAGGTCTCTTCCCACGCATGCGCGGAGCCCGCCCGGGCTCCTGGGTCCTCCACCTGCCTGCACCCTCCTGTCTACTCCTCCGCGGACTTGGGGTCCCCAGGAGCCCTCCCCCGCCACCAGGAGGCCAGTCTCCTCCCCGGCATGTCCACCTCCCGCCGCGGTGCTCGGGGCTCCCCTCCCTTCCCTTTGCTCGTTCCCAGAACTGGGCCTGGGTTAGTGCGGCGAAGGGAGGTATGTTTGTTGAGTGAATAAGCGAGTGGTTGGGGAGGCTTGGTTTCGGGGTCCCAGAGCCCGATGGACTCAGCTGAAAAGTTCAGGAGAAACAGAGACTTTTGCAGGAGCAGGCTGGGTGCCAGGGCAGACGAGTGAGGAGGACAAAGGGTCTGTTCCCTGTCACTCTGACAGAGAGAGGGGTTTCCTGCCAGGAAAGAGTGGTTTCTGGAGCAGACCAAGGAAGGAAACACTGCCCGAATTCACGGAAGAGGCTGAGGACTCTGGCTGGAAACACGTGGCCGGCTTCTCGCCTCTCTCCTTGCGGCTATTTACCCCCTGTTCCCTGGCCAAGGTGAGCCACTGCTCCTCAGACGAGGAAAATCGTGGTGACTTCAGCACCCGCATCCCCACTACTGTCTCCCGTACTGGAAAAGTTACCAAAGCACGCATTCTCTTGACAGGAAGTTAGCAAGGTCTTCCTTGCTTAAGAACAGGTGAAGGGTGAGATCTATTTCTGCAGCTGTGACCATCCTAAGATAGACTCTCGGCAGCAGTCAAGGAAAATCCAGACAGGAAGCTGGGCTTAGCACCCCGAGTAGCCCTTCCCCCACTCTCCATGTCAGCTCCCCTTCCTGCCAGTCCTGGAGTAAGAACCAGAAAGACCATTCCCACCTCCTCCTTTGCTCCGTAGTCACTGTCCTCTAGGGGAGCAGGCTTGTGGGCATTGCTTTACTGTCCCCGTGGGTCTTATGGCTTCAACAGCCGTTAACAAGCTGAGATCCAGGCACTGGGGTCACAGCCCCCCAGTAATAGAACACAGAGGTGCCTCTCTCCATCTCCACTCTCATTCCAGGTAGAAAGAGAACCAGCCATTTTGCTCATCGTCAACAAACCTTGACCAAGGAAGCGTCTGCGTGTGCAATGTGCCATCTGAACCCTGGAGGCATAAGCAGTATGGTCACTGGTCCCAGCATTGTTGGGAAGTGAAAATGTATCCATGGAAAGAGAGCAGAAAGATAAGACTACGCCCCGGGGATAATGAAAAAGAGAGGACTTGACTACTGAGGGATGGAATTCCAAGGAAGGCAGTCCTTGATGGGGCCGAGCAGCATAGGAAGACGAGTGCTATCAGGCTGGGGACAGAGCCCAAGCCAAGACCCAGGTGTATGAATGGACAGGACCTGAGATGACCCAGTGGGTCAAACTGTCTGACTGTGGAAGGGGAGCTGGGCAGAGAGCAGAGGTCCAGGGACAGGTCAGACTTGAATGCCAAGGTTTGGAATTTAGGCTTGGCCCTGTGGGTAATGGAGAGCTATCAGTGGGTTTCAAGCAAGACGGAGATACCAAGTGCTGTGGCCAGCCATGTTTCAGGAAGATTGTTCTTGTCCACCTTTGTTTATGTCAACCACATTTAGAAGTAATAAATGTCTGATAGGGGGTCAGGTGCGGTGACTTGTGCCTATAGTCCCAGCTACTCAGGAGGCTGAGGCAGGAGGATCGCTCGAGCCCAGGGATTCAAGGATGCTGTGAGCTACGATCACGTCACTGCACTCCAGCCTGGGAAACAGGGTGAGACCCAGTTTCTAAAACAAACAAACAAACAAATGTCTGATGGGGATGCATCCTCCCAATAGAATACTATTCAACCATGGATAATGTGGGAATAGAATACCTCTGTTGATGTGGAAAGTTGTCCAAGAGAGTTGAGTCAAAAATATCAGTAAGCATAGTAAGATCTTATTTTTGTTCTAAAAATCATATGCATAAGTCCAGGCACGGTGGCTCACGCCTGTAATCCCAGCAGTTTGGGGGGCCAAGGCAGGCAGATCACTTGAGGTCAGGAGTTCGAGACCAGCTGGCCAACATGGTGAAACCCTGTCTCTACTAAAAATACAAAAATTAGCCGGGCGTGGTGGCGGGTGCCTGCAATCCCAGACACTCAGGAGGCTGAGGCAGGAGAATCACTTGAAGGTGGAGGTGGAGGTTGCAGTGAGCCGAGATCATGCCACTGCACTGCAGCCTGGGCGACAGAGACTCCATCTAAAAAAAAAAAATTCATATGCATATACATGTGTGTATGTACATATGTGTGTGTGTGAATGCACATACACACACACACACACACACAGATCCAACTGTGGAGCAGCTGTCAGAGCTGGCCTGTACCCCCAGCCTCCCCCAGAGTCTTCTGCAGAGGGTTCCTGCCCTCACCTACAGCCGCTCCACCTGAGGACACCTGGCCGCAGGTGAGACAGGCCAGAAGGTGGCACAGGAGCAGCCCTCAAGCAATAATGGATGGCAGTTGACAGCTAAACTCGCAGCCTCCTGGCCTCAGTGCGACAACTCTGAGGTGTCTCCCACAGAGCCTCTCAGTGATGTTTTTGGGCTTGTGCCCAGGTGGCCCACAGTGACCCGCTCAGAAACGCACACTTTACTGCCTTTTCTCCTATCCCTGTCCCTTCTCCACTCTCTCGTAGTGCTCACTTGGATCTCCTTCCAAAGAAACTACTGCTCCCCAAGCCTTGTGTCAGGGTCTGCTTTTGGGGGATCCCAACGAAGACATCAGCCTCCTACTCGCTCCACATCTGCCCCCAGGCTACTGAAAACTCCTGGAAAAGGGACTTAAGTAGCTCTATGATACATCTGCATTCAGAGATGTGAAATACTGAAATAGACATTGAAGAAAGTTTGGGTGTACAATGGTCAATAGATTCAACTGAGGCAAGGCTGCAGGCAGGGGGCCCAGCAAAGAGGCTACCACCCTTGTCCCTCTAAGGAAGCCTGCAGCGGGCTAGAGGTGGCCGTAGAAAACAGTCAGGAGGAGGTGATCATTCCAATGCCTCAGAGGTAAAAGTGCATGTTAACCACTTGTATTTTGAAAAACAAGGCTGAGATCAAAACTATCTGGCTTATGGTATTCAATTCGATTTCCTTGTCAAAAGAAACGAAGTATTTGCTATGAAGAAAGGAAAGCCACACACTTATATGCCCGAGCTATTTTGCTCATAGAAGATCTCACATCAGCACAGCAGAATAGGAGATGACTTACTTTCCTGCTATTTGCCTTGCCTACTATTATTTTCTTTGAGACACTGAACACTCCACCTATTTCTTTTTTATTTTCTTCTCAATAGGAGCTCTTGTTGGCCTCTTTGGATTATTTTGCTTTTCAGATTTTTTTTTTTTCAGTGACCCAAGACAATATATACTATAAGTCCTCCCCATTGCCTTGGTAAATCTATTTCTGGGAATAAGCTAAACATAGGAAAAGATTTATACTCAAACATGTTCATCATAGTGTTATTTTTAAAGGTTAAAAATTAAACACTTGGCAGGACATGGTGGCTTACGCCTGTAATCCCAGCACTTTGGGAGGCCGAGGCGGGTGGGTCATTTGAGGTCAGGAGTTCGAGACCAGCCTGGCCAACGTGATGAAACCCCGTCTCTACTAAAAATACAAAAATTAGCCAGGCATGGTGGCGGGCACTTGTAATCCCAGCTACTAGGGAGGTTTAGGCAGGAGAATTGCTTGAACCCAGGAGGTGGAGGTTGCACTGAGCTGAGATGGTGCCATTGCACTGGACAACAGAATGAGACTCTGTCTCGAAAAAAAAGAAAAAGGAAAAATTGAACGTTACCCAATGTCTAATAATAGGGTGGTGGTTGAGTGAATTAAGGCAGTTCACTCAAAAGAATATTGTGCCATTATTAGAAACCATGGAACTACAAAAATAAGCTACCTCCTCTTTTCCTCAGATGGAAATGGAGAGAAAAGGGCCCTTTCTAAGAATTCAAGTGGAAATTTCAAAGCTATTTTTGGTACAGTTGAGGAAGCATTGTTCAGAGAGTGACCCCAGCAAATCAGCCCTTTCCTTGGGTGCAGTTCCTAAAGAGACACAAATTGGGAGGAACTGCAATATGGAAGTTGAAGGAAAGGAACTAAATATTGCTCTGCAGAATTATGTTATTGACTGGATATGCGGGAGAGAGGGAATCTTGAAAATTCAACAGTGAAGAAACCTCAATTTTCTGCCTAGAGGCTCTAGCTGCACTGTTTCTACAAATTATGGTTATCCTGGTGAGATACTCAGGTGTGCTTTTGTCCAACAGACACCTGCAGGTACTCTGAGGACTTATAAGTGAGCGCATTGCACAGGTGGGATGCCCCATGATGGGGACCTGGCTTTGAGGTCCCACTCCATTGGAACTGCACTGTGGGGTGGAGTACCAGAGCCTCCCCTCCCGGCCCCCTGGAGTCAGGGTGCCACCACCCATGAGGGAACATCCTGATGCAGCTCCCAGGAAATCACTCCAACCAAACCACTCACGGAGGAAGCTGACTGAGCAGGTTGAGGTTGGGGTGGAGTGGGGTGTGACCAGGCCAATTCCTGTGTGTCAGGTTCTGAGATGTGGTTCTGTTTCGCAGAATTATTTTGTTTGTGGGTAACTAAAACTCAATTTAAACTAGGTTAAGAGAAAAGAGTGGGCTTTTTTGGCTCATGTGACGGGACAGTAATGAAGTTGGTCTATCCTTTAACTGGTTCAGAGACTCAGTGTCTTCAGGTCCCTCTCTCCTCCTTCCTTCCCTCCCTCCCTCTCTCCTTCCTTCCCTCCCTCCCTCCCTTCCTCCTTCCCTTCCCTCCCTCCCTCCTCCCTTCTTTCCTTTCTTCCCTCCCTCCTTCCTTCCCTCCTCCTTCCTTCCTTCCCTCCTCCCTTCTTTCCTGTCTTCCCTCCCTTCCCCTCCCTCCCTCCCCCTTCCCTCCCTCCTTCCTTCCCTCCTTCCCTCCCCTCCCTCCTTCCCTCCTTCCTCCCTCATTCCCTCCCTCTTTCCTTCTTTCCTTCCTTTCCTCCCTCCTTCCTTCCTTCCCTCCTTCCTTCTTTACTTCCTTCCCCACCTTCCTTCCCCACCTCCCTTCCCCACCTCCCTTCCCCACCTCCCTTCCCCTTCCTTCCTTCCTCCCTCCTGACTCTGCCCCTGCCAGCCTGGATGCCAGCTTCCTTCCTTCCTTCCTTCTTTCCTCCTTCCTTCCTTCCTTCCTCCTTCCTTCCCCTTGTACATCTCTGCTTCTCTGTTTGATGTTCCTGTTTCCTCCTCCTACAGGCAAGCTTCCTTCACAGGTGGGAGACACACCGTGGCTCCTTCAGACACATTTAGAAACTCCCAAGACCAGAGAGATTGTCTTTCCTCTAATCTCAGTACACATAACTCCCAGGGAAGGACTATGATTGGTTCAGCTTGAGTCGTGTCCCCAGGTTTTGGATTAGCCACTATGGCCCAAAGGATTGGCCAGAGGTGGGTAACATGCCCCTCCGTGTGTTAGGGGAGGGGGTCATCCTTTAAGCAGCAACTCCGCAGAATCACATATTTGGATGGAGTAGGGGAGGAAGCCGCTTCCCAAAGGAAGGAGCCAAGAGAGGGAAACACTGGTTCCCCTTAGGTTGTGGAGAAAAAGCCATATTTAACATACAGCTTTTCTTGTCCAATCATTCCCATCCCTAGTCCAAAGACACTCTGTGCAAATTAGAAAAGTTAACCCCTTCCCCTAGGCGTTTTGCTGCCATCTTTCAGAATGTTATCATCTTAAGTTATACTAATCTACACTGACTTCAAATGTGCTTGGTGCCCAGAATTGTGTAGTATGCAACCCATGCAATGGAATGTAGCAGCCCTGCCCGCTCATATGTGGTAATCCCCTTCAATTACTCCAATTGCTCTTTAAAAAAGGTCTTGCCCTGTAGAGCTTTGGGCAGTGGAGAGGCAGAAACCAAGGAGTAGAGCCATAAATGGGAACGACAGCAGCTCCTACCCCCTCTTCTCCCATGCCCACAGACAGGGAGCAGCGGCCCGGTGATTATTGGGGTGGTGACCAGCAGTCCCACATGGTGACCAGCAGCAAAGTGAACTGAAGCCACAGCAGGACTGGGGGTAATGAGAGGGCCCCCGAGGAGCAGCTTCGGGAAGACGGCACGGGAAGGAAATGGGAAAAAACATTTGCTTTTCCTCCGAACGCTAGAAGAAGCAGACCCTTGCAAAGAAGAGGTGGGGCTTGGCAGGCACTTGGATTACATCAGCGATGAAACTCCAGTGGGTGGGAGTGGGTATGTGTGTGGCTATAGTTGTCGGTATCTGGGCTTGTGCTGTGGTGTGTGTACACACACATGGGCACTCGATAAGAGTCTTGTGTCTGTGCGATATGGCGTTTGTGTTGCTGGGGGCACGAGTGTTCCTCTGGGCGCATATAGAAGCTACGTGTGTGTGCACAAGCCCACTCTGCGGGTGCGAGTGTGTTTGTGCGTGTCTCTTCAGCGAGCAGAGCCGGAGGAAGAACCGTGTGCAGGTGCCCCTCCACTTACCATGGGCTCTGTCCCAATAAACCCATCGTGAAGTTGAAAAAATCCTAAATGGTCCAGGCACTGTGGCTCACGCCTGTAATCCCAGCATTTTGGGAGGCCAAGGTGGGCGGATCACCTGAGGTCAGAAGTTTGAGACCAGCCTGGCCAACATGGTGAAACTCCATCTCTACTAAAAATACAAAATTAGCTGGGTGTGGTGGCGGGCACCTGTAATCCCAGCTACTTGGGAGGCTGAGGCAGGAGAATCACTTGAACCCGGGAGGCAGAGGTTGCAGTGAGCCAAGATCGCGCCAAGGCACTCCAGCTTGGGCAAAAAGAGTGAAACTCCATAAAAAAAAGAAGAAAGAAAGAAAAAGGAAGGAAGGAAGGAAGGAAGAGAAACAAAGAGAAAGAAAGAAGAAAGAAAGAAAGAAAGAAAGAAAGAAAGAAAGAAAGAAAGAAAGAAAGAAAGAAAGAAAGAAAGAAGGAAAGAAAAGGAAAGAAAAGAAAGATCCTAAATGGAACCATCACAAGTCAGGAGTCTCTGCATAGAGAACACCAGCGTCACAGCCCTGGGGTTTAGAAAACAGCCCTGGGGGTGTGAGGAGACTCCGTGGGGACCACAGGCCACAGACAGAGCAGGGCTGGGCAGAGATGGGCATCGGGCCTGGCAGGAACTTCTTGAACCACGGGCAGTCCTGGCCCCCAGGAGGGGCTCGGCAAGGACTGAGGCTGTGTCCACAGGGTCTGGGTGGAGCTGCTGTGGGGACAGGGGGGTGGGCAGCCCCTCCCCAGGCCTCCCTATGCTTCTGTTGAAAGCTGCTCTGACCTGGGCTCAGCTCACTCGGGGCCCAGGGCAGCCGCTGGAGCTCTGGGCTGCCAGGAAAGATGGTGGCACGGGACTGCCAAGGCTGACAGATTTGGGAGAACGAGGGTTAGGCGACAGGACTCCCCAGGGGTTTCTCCAGCTGGCAGCCAGGGGGCACTTCACAGCGGCTCCACCAGGGGTCACCAGAGCCCCAGAGTGGAGGAACGAGGTGGGGTCCATCAGCCTGGCCCCCAGCACAGCCCTCCCTCAGCCAGGGACGGATGTCCAGCCAGGGGGGTGGGTGTGGGGGTGGAGAAGGGACCTGGAGATGTCTGTGTGGTCCAGCTAAACAGCTGGGGGCGGGGGTGTGCATGCACTTGTGTGTGTCTGCTGTGTGATGTGAGGGTACGGCTGTGGGTGTACAGATGAGCATGCGCTTGGTGCACATCTAGTGACCATGCTAGTGGTACTTCTCCACGTGAACGGGAGCGTGTCACATGCATGAAATCCATAAACACAGGGGCATGGCTGTGTGGGGGGGGGGGAGTGGGTGTGGGTGTGTGTGGCTGTAGGAGTGGGTGTGGGAGTGGGTGTGGCTGTGGCTGTAGTTGTGGGTGTGAGTGTGTGTGCTTGTGCTGTGGTGTGTGTACACACAGGCAGGCACTCAGTAAGAGTCTTGTGTCTGTGCGATATGGCATTTGTGTTGCTCAGGGCACGAGTGTGACTGTGGGTACAACTAGAAGCCATGTGTATGTGCACAAGCCTGCTGCGCGGGTGTGAGTGTGTTTGTGCGTGTGAGCAGGTAGTGTGTGTGTGAACAGGTGTAACAGCAGAGGAAGCATCTGCGTGAACGTATGAAGGGTGATTTGCACATGACTGAGCCTGTGGGAGCACGGCTTTTGTGTGGGTACGTCCGTGAGTGTGCACTCGAGTGACTGTGAGAGTGAGCCAGCGACTGTGTGAGTGTAAGCCAGAGCGTACCTCAGGAGTGCTTCTGGGAATAAGTGTGGAGATTCGAGTGTGAGATGAGCCTGTGTAAACTGTCGAGGTTGGGAGAAGAACCACTTATGTGGGCTCATACACGTGTCCCAGTGAGTGAGGGTTTGTGTGCCCTTGTGAATGGGTGCGTGTGCCCGGGAGTCTGTCACTCCTAGAGCAGTGAGGCCGGAGCCCAAGCGGTCACAGGCTGAGCCCAGAGCACACCCAGCGAGGGAAGTGTGGCCGAGGCTCCCACCTGAAGATTGGCCCAGTCCTCAGGTTTCACTCATGACCCTGTGACATCAGCGGCAGCAGCTGTCCTCGCCGGCCCGGCCCCCCCCCGGCCAAGTCCCCCAGAGTTCCAGCCCCAGCCTGAGGTGGGCACGGCGCTCTGGGCTTGTCAGCAACTGCTCTGCTCCCGTCCAATAGTGAGTACTGCACCCCCACACCCGCCCCGGGCCGGGTACCCCGAGGGGCAGGCCACCCCGAGGGGCAGGCCTCTCCGGCCCCAACCCCAGCCTGGCTCTGAGGAAGTCACCACTTTGTTCTGGGTACTGCTGACCGCCTGCCCACTCTGCAGCCTGAGCCCCGCTCTGTCCCGCAGCCCCTGCCGAATCTTCTGGTGCCTGGACCCTCTCTCCGGCCCTAGACTTGCCTCTCTCTGTCCCGTCATCTGTTCCCTCTGCCCCTGCCTGGCGAGCTGTCCCTGCCCTCAGCAAGGTTCCTTGTTCTGGTCACAAACAGCCCACGGGTTAAGGCTCGGCTCCGGAGGGGCATGGGTGACCCAAGGGACGCAGAACGGGGCTGCAGTTTCTTCAGGAGAGGAGAGCAAGGAGCCGAAACAGTGACTTTGCTTGGCCTGTTTGCATGGCTCAGAGGCAGGGCTGTTGGGGGAGGAGTGCGGCAGGAGGCCGGGGGGCGGGGAGCGGGGGGGTGCCGGCGGCTCCTTTGCTCTGCTGAGAACAGGAATCTGCGAGATGCCAGCAGAGGACACATCCCAGGCTCTGCCCACGTCCCTGCCCCTCCCCCAGCCCACCCGACATGGCTGGGCTCTTTTCGTAGAGAAGTCGAGAGCGCTGAGCCCTGCCCGGAAGGCAAGGGGGACATGGGGATGGGAGCCAGAAAGCCCAGCTTGAGGGGAAAAATATGTGACCACAGCGAAAAGGGTACTCTGAGGGGCCAGAAGGGGTCTGGGGGGGGTCTTAGGAGGAGACACGGGGCCGGAGAGTGGGGTCCGGGGGTTGGGGCTGGCACAGAACACAGACCCTTCCTTTCCTCCCTGCTGGGGTGGGCTGTGGCTGGTGGAGAAGGCAGAGTGGCCTGAGTGGAGTTGGGGGGATGTAGTTTGGAGGCAGGGAGGGCTGATTCTACCAGGACCCTCCGGATTCTTCCGGGCCATCCCCAAGTCCCTTCCCTGTGGCCAGTGGCCTCACTCTGTGTGGCGGTGGTATGGACAGCTATGGTCACTGTGCTAGCATTTGGAGCCACATCACCTGTGCGGGACCACGTAAATAGACCCAAGGGCCTTGGAACCTGTGTCAGGCAGGGCGACCGAGGAAAGATGAGCTGGATAAGGGCCTGCCCAGCCCCCTGGCCACATGTGCCCTGCCCCCGGGCTCTTCAGCAGCCCTCCCCCTCTCCATCCCTGGCATCTCTCAAGGAATTGCGCTGGGATTTTAGGGGGCTTGGGGAAGGCAACGGAGTGTCCTTTCTAGATGGTGGCTCCCATCCCAGCCTGGCCCTGCTCGTCATTTCTGGTTGGAAACCTGCATGGGGTGCGAGCTCAGCCTCAGGGGTCTTCTCCTCAGCTCAAGGCTGGCCTGAGTGTTGGTCGAGACCTGCTCTGCTGACTTTCGTCGCCAGGGTCTCTGCCATGACCCCACACCAGGCCCAGGGAAGCCCCGAGTTTGATGCTGAAGGCATGGAACTCCTTGTCAAGTGTTGGGATGGTTCTGACAAGGCGTCTGCCTTTTGGGGGCAACTCTGGCCATCAGAAAGGAGGACAGATCTGATGGTGGTTGGGGTGGGGACAGTGCATCTTCAGGGCAGGGGCGGGTTCTGAGAAGGCTCCTGAAGGAGGCATAACCAGAGAGGCAGGAAGGATTGGAACCTTCAGGGAGGGGTGGAAAGGCTCTCTCCAAACAGAAAATCTGGCCCTGAGGCCCCAGAGAGCAGCTTGGGAGAAGGGAGGGGACGCTGGAGGAGGGTGTCAAGGACCAGGGAACAGGTTATAGAAACAGGCCCTTGACTCCTGTCACTTCCCCGGGGCGCACAGCTCACGAGTGGCCAGGGCTCTGTCCACAGAGGCCAAGGCCCCCACTCCCTGGGGAGGAAGCTGACTGGTGCAAGGCAGGGTGGTGGCAGAGGGCAGTGGGTCTCATGGGCAGCCCTATGGCTGGGGCAGGTGTGGGGCTCCCAGCAGTTCTGGTGACTTCGGCAGGGGTCCCCAGCCCTGCTGTGGCAGGGACAGGCCAGGTCCCCCGTGGCTCCATTGGAAGGTGCTCGTTGGGGCTGGGGGATCCCAGGTTCCCTGCAGCACCCTCACCCCAGCCTTTCATGCATTCTGGCCCCTGTTCTGCCTCATCAGCAACAGCTATTTTTATTCCCTGCAGTTTTCAGTCAACAGCCCTTGTTGGGGGGATGGGGCTGCTGGAGGAGAGAGGGGGGCTCAAGGAACCCAGGGACAGTAGGGGTGGTGGGGAAGCCACAGTGCCCGGGCAGGGCCGTCTGCCAAGAGCCCTCGCATAAAAGGAAAGAGTAAAACTCCAATAGTGGCTGGCCCCCATCCTGTTTTTGAACTGGATTGTGAAACCAGGCACCCCCACCTACCCCATAGGTGCTTGAAGGTCACGGTCCACCTCCTGATTAAAATCCCGAGTTTCTTTCAAACCCTGAGGGCCAGGCTTCCAATCCCAGTTTACTGTGTAAATACCATCTGGTGAGTTACTTATCTCCCCTGTCCCTCAGTGTCCTCATCTGTCAAATCGGGGTGATAACAGGATCAGGGTGAGAATTTAATGTGCTCGTGGACATGTGAGGTGCCTGGAACAGTGCTTGGCATGTAACCAGCTCTACATACGTGTTCACCAGTATTATTGTGGTTATTGCCAGTCTGTGACCCTGACATAAAATGTCTCGTCCCAGGGAAAAGAGGAGAGAAAGAGATACAAGAAGGATGGCTTTGTTCAGTTCTGGGCACCCTTCAGAGCTGGGGGTCAGAGATGGGCTTTTTTTCCCTATCTGGTCTCCCTTGGGTGAGGAGCCTTTTTTTTTTTTTTTTTTTTTTTCATATAGTCTCACTCTGTCGCCCAGGCTGGAGTGCAGTGGTGCAACCTCGGCTCACTGCAACCTCCACCTCGCAGGCTCAAGTGACTGTCCTGTCTCAGCCTCCCAAGTAGCTGGGACTACAGGCGTCCACTACCACACCCAGCTAATTTGTGTGTGTGTGTGTGTGTGTATTTTTAGTGTAGATGAGGTTTCACCATGTTGACCAGGCTGGTCTCTAACTCCTGACCTCCAGTGATCCACCTGCCTCAGCCTCCCAAAGTGCTGGGATTACAGGCTTGAGCCACCATGCCCGGCTGGGTGAGGGTCCTTCTATAAAGTGGACTGCAGAGCCCCTTCCATGAGGGCCTGTGGTTTGCAGATGTGGCCATGATGGCCATGACGCCAGAGTGGCAGAGCAGGGTCCTTCCAGCCCACCTTTCAGTAAGCTCTGCCGTCAACACTTAGTTTTTTTTGAGGTTGGCAAGTTCGTAATCAGTCTAGCTTTGGAGAAGGCTCTCCAAAGAGCAGCTGGGGAGGAAACACCCCCAGAGTACTTTCCGCGGTGGAGGACTTTCCCAGAGCGAGCGGCAGGGTGCAGCTCCTGAAGGGGGCGTGCTCGCAGTCGTGGGAGCAGGGGAGCTGGGTGTCAGCTCCCCTTCCTTCCTCCAGGTTTCAGGCTGTTTCTGAAAAGCCTCTTCTCTAGTGCTGGTGACTGCGCACCCAGCTCCCCTGTTTCAAGTCGGGAGGACTCGAAGGCCACCCTCCCTGGATGGCTGGGGACGGATGGAGGGAATGGGGAGCCAGGTTGCCTGGAGTTCTCCAGGCCCAGGATCAGGTGTGAGCAGGCCTCTTGGTGGCCTCTCCGTGGACCCACTGCTTTGAGGAGCAGGCAGGGGAAGGGAGGTAGCTCTATGTTCAGGGGCTATGTGTCCAAGGGCAGGGGAGGTGGGCTTAGATGTGTGTGTAGAGGATGTGCACACACCAGTTTGGGGGGCCATCATGCTCAGGGGCTCCTTAAAAAGATCTGATGCCAGGCATGGTGGTACACACCTGTAGTCCCAGCTACTTGAGAGGCTGAGGCAGGAGAATCAACTGACCTCAGGAGTTTGAGCCCATCCTGGGCAATATAGTGAGACCCTATCTCTAGAAAAGATTGTAAAAGAAAGATCCAAGCCAACAGAGGGCAGGAAGCCCTGGGCCTGAGTGGAACAAATTAGCCTCCCCACCCTTTTGAGCAGCTGGGAAATGAGTCATAGAGGCAATGAGTGTGTGTGTGAGTGTGTGTGTGTGAGAGTGTGTGAGTGTGTGAGTGTGTGTGAGTGAGTGTGTGTGTGAGTGTGTGTGTGAGTGTGTGTGTGAGTGTGTGAGTGTGTGAGTGTGTGTACACTGGCGAGAGCATGTGCATGCATCTAAGTAGGCCATATGGAGGTCAGGGGATATATGAGGGTCAATTGGTGCAAATTGACCTGTGGTTCTCTTCTGCCCACTGACCCCTCCCACACACAGCTCCCAGCACAAAACCCCAGGAGGCCTGAGCACGACCCTGCCAGGGCCTACCAGATGCTGACCCCAGCCCACACCTCTCAGGGGCTTGGCCCAAGGATCTGGTCTGCCCTTAGAAGGGGATAGATGGTTGAGAGTCAGGCCGGTCCAGGGAGCAAACTGAGTGGGACCTCAACCTGGGCAGGCCCCGTGCTGAGGGAGGGCAGCTATGCCCAGCCCAGTTCCCCAAGGGGCTGGAGGGAGGCCGAGTCTGTAGTAGCAGGCTCAGGAGCTTGGCATGAGAGAGAGCTGCGTTCAAGTCCTGGCTCCACCGCTGGTTAGCTAGGATGATGAAAGTGAAGTCCCTGGGACAGTGCCTGGCACGTGATAAGCTCCAAATGAACATGTCCGTGATAACTTTTCATCTAGAAATATTTCTTAAGCCTCCACCTCGTGGGTCTGTGCACGTCAGCACGACAGGTGACTGCACAGAGATTTGGGGGCCAGAAACCAGCTCCTCCCACGCTAAGGAAAATCTTTCCCAAGCTGACTGAAGCTCAGAATTCCACATCTTACAACAAATTCTTTTAACTTAAGGCTCAGGCTTGGGAGGAGAAACCCACTCTGGAACCTTGTGTCTGGGGAGAAAAGGCTTCTGGGGCCGACAGATGAGCTGGGAGAAGTTAGTGGGAAGCGGGCACAGTGCCTGAAACCCAACCAGCATGTTTGTGGGCTTTTATGTCATCAGACCTGAGCCTGCTAGAAGCACTCTGGGTAGAGGAAAAGGGTCGGGTTTAGGAGAGGAGGAAGAAAGTTGGGGAAAAACTAACCAGTTGGCAGGGTGCGGTGGCTCATGCCTGTAATCCCAGCACTTTGAAAGGCTGAGGCATGTGGATCACTTGAGTCCAGGAGTTCAAGACCAGCCTGGCCAACAAAAATTAACCAGGCATGGTTGTGGGCACCTGTAATCCCAGCTACTTGGGAGGCTGAGACAGACAGAATTGCTTGAACCCGGGAGGCAGAGGTTGCAGTGAGCCGAGATTGTTCGTGCCACTGCACTCCAGCCTGGGTGACAAAGCAAGACTTTGTCTCAAAAAACAAACAAACAAACAAAAAGCTAACCAGTGTTCTTGGAGAGCCTTTGGAAATTGTCAGGGAATGGGGCTGATCGTGAAAGGAGGGCCTGCCCATGCATCCTGAATAGGAAACCAACCGTGGCATACAGTAGGTGCGAAATAAACGTGGCCACCACTGTTACTCTTATCCCTTGGGTAGAACAAGTTATTAGGCCGGTTGAATCAGGAGTTTAAAACAGGGAGGCTTGTTCTGACCCAGTGAGCCCCCATGGAAAATGCAATCAGCTTTAGCCCACCCCTCACGCAGGAGCCCACCCCCACATCACCCCAATTGGTTTCCGGAACTCTCTGGGCCCCTGAGTGTCTGGAGGTTTCCGTCTGAGGCTCCTGGCTCCAGGCCTCCCTCCAAAGTCTCTCAGAGCAGATTTCCTCTGCAGAGTGTCAGGCCAGGAGGGGAGGGCCACCTGGGGTGACTTCCTCTAGGCCCCTGCCTGCCAAGGCACAGGCCACTCTTCCTCCTCTCCAGGCAATAAGTGCTGGCAGAGAAACAATACAGCTACCCCCTTCCTGTCCCCACCCCCAGCCTGCCCCAGCTGAGAAAATGTTGTGACTTGAGACTTACAACCCGGGGGACATAGGGATGGATTTTTTACTCCTGGAGCTGGGCCATAGCAGGAACATAGGAATTTGGGAAGTGGGCCACCCGGATGCCCGGTGCTGTCTTTGGCCAGGAAAAAGAAGTCTGGTCTGTTTCAGACTCCCAGGAAGTTCCAATTCTGAGCCC
Organism: Pongo pygmaeus; assembly: GCF_028885625.2. NCBI lineage: Eukaryota > Metazoa > Chordata > Mammalia > Primates > Hominidae > Pongo > Pongo pygmaeus. The sequence goes on along the minus strand of NC_072392.2, from coordinate 82,250,160 downwards.
CTGCTGCAGGTGAAGCTTGGGGGTGGGGTGGGATCTCCACTGGCCACAGATGGCACTGGATCATTTTGCTCCCAATCCATAGAGAAATAAAACAGCTAGATCCTTGTGAGTGGCTAGCAGCTTTGCTAGAGATGAAGAGCACGCTTGGTTGGCAAGAGGGGAGGTGGCTGGTGCCTGAGCAAGGCCAGCAAGCAACCTGCCACCTCTGCATCTGGAAGGATGTGCCCTGGAGTTAACAGGGAAGGCAGTGAGGGGCAGATTACATTCATTCTCAATCTTCCAAGAGAGTACTTGTATTAGTTTTCACGCTGTTGATAAAGACATACCCAGACTGGGCAATTTACAAAAGAAAGAGGTTTATTGGACTTACAGTTCCACATGGCTGGGGAGGCCTCACAGTCATGGTGGAAGGCAAGGAGGAGCAAGTCACATCTTGCATGGATGGCAGCAGGTGAAAGGAGAGAGAGAGACCTTGTGCAGGGAAACTTTCCATTTTTAAAACCATCAGATTTTCATGAGACTTATTCAGTGTCATGAGAACAGTGCAGAAAAGATCCACCCCCATGATTCAATTATCTCCCACTGGGTCCCTCCTAACATGTGGGAATTATGGGAGCTACAAGATGAGATTTGGGTGGGTACACAGAGTCAAACCTTATTAGTACCTTACAGTGGCTTTTTAAATTATTATTATACTTTAAGTTCTAGGGTACATGTGCACAACATGCAGGTTTGTTACATATGTATACATGTGCCATGTTGGTGTGCTGCACCCATTAACTCGTTATTCACATTAGGTATACCTCCTAATGCTATCCCTCCTCCCTCCCCCCACCCCACGACAGGCCCCTACAGTGGCTTTTATATTCCAGGCTGGCAGGGGCATGGCTGAGACCACTTGGGGGATTTCAGGCTGATGCACTTCAGCTGGGTGGATTTCTGGATGTTTGAAGAACCCTTGCCAAAAGCATAGATGTCCCATGAGGGAAGGTTCTAGAAGGATATAATGGGGATAGGGAGGGAGATCTGTCCTGAGTTTTGCCTGGCCAATAATTTGGGACAGGATCAGAGACACTTAGCTGTGAGGGATGGCCTTGAACTGAAGGAAAATCAAGATCCAGCTGACCTTTGGAGGACTGGAGGTAAAGAGGTGCAATGAGCAAAAGGAACTTAAGTAAAGGAAGATGTAAAATCTTGCACCTGGATTTATATTAACCTTGTATCCTGCAACCCTGCTGTTATCATGATTAGTTCTAGAAATTTTCGTGTTGATTCTGATTTTATACTTAGACAATCACATCATTTGTGAACAGAGATAGTTTTATTTCTTCCTTCCCAGTCAGAATACCTTTTATTTCCTTTTCTTGTCCTATTGCATTAGCTAGGACTTCCCATCTGATGCTGGAAAGCTGTGGTGAGAGGGGACAGCCTTGCCTTGTTCATGATCTTAGTGGGAAAGCTTTGAGTTTCTCACCATTAAGAGCAATGTTAGGCCAGGCATTGTGGCTCATGCCTGTAATCCCAGCACTTTGGGAGGCCAAGGCGGGTGGATCACCTGAGGTCAGGAGTTCAAGACCAGCCTGATCAACATGGTGAAACCCCGTCTTGAGTAAAAAAAAATACAAAATTAGCCAGGCATGGTGGTGCATGCCTGTAATCCCAGATACTTAGGAGGCTGAGGCAGGAGAATTGCTTGAACCCAGGAGGCAGAGGTTGCAGCCGAGATTGCTCCATTGCATTCCAGCCTGGGCAACAAGAATGAAACTCTGTCTCAAAAAAAAGAAAAGAAAAGAAAAGAAAAACAAAGCAATGTTAGCTGTAGGTTTCCTGATAAACACTCTGTTAACTTCAGGAAGTTTCCCTCTACTCCTAGTTTGCTGAGACTTCATCATGAATGGGAGTTGCATTTTGTCAAACGTTTTTGCTGTATCTATTGATATGATTATGTGATCTTTCTTCTTTAACTTGTTGATGTGATGGATTATATTAATTGATTTTTTTTGGGGGGGGACAAGGTCTCACTCTGTCACTCAGGCTGGAGTGCAGTGGTGTGGTCACGGCTCACTGCAGCCTTGACCTCCTGGGCTCAGGTGATCCTCCCATCTCAGCTTCCTGGTTAGCTGCGACTATAGGTGGGCACCACCATGTACAAAAAGCACTTTGTACTTTTTGTAGAGTTGAGGTTTCACCATGTTGTCCAGGCTGTTATTGAACTGTGCTCAAGCAATCTGCCCGCCTCGGCTTCCCAAAGTGCTGGGATTACGGGGATAAACCGATGTGTCCAGTCTGATTTTCAAATGGTGGACCTGCCTCGCATACCTGAGATAAATTCCACTTGGTCATGGTGTATAATTCTTTTCATACATTGTTGGATTCCAGATGCTAATATTTTGTGAGGTGCACATGGGTTTAAAAGAAAAAAATCAGTTGCACAGTGCATAAGAAGGGGAAGACCTAATTAGATCACAGCTCATGAGGAAAAGACCTAGGAGTGACTGCAAACCCCACCTTTGTTTGGGCTGCGGAAGAAGTGATGCCATCCCGGAATGAATGAACATAAAGGGTGTCCAGGCCAGGGAGAAAAGGCCTCTGTGATCAGACTATATCTGGAATTGGGTGTTCCAATCTGGCTGCACCACAGAGAGAGACAATGCAGGGCTGGACCCACTCCAGAGAAGAGCTGCCTCGCCCTCCAGCGTCCTCAGCCTCGGCTCCCTGCCCGCAGACAGCTGGCCCCAGCCTGGCTCTCTGACTCCCAACCCCTCCTCCCCCACCCCATCCCTGTCTGCTCAGCACTTCCAGGCCCCCAGGATGGCCTGAATTTGCCCACCACTTCCGCCCAAACTTCCATTTCAACGGAGGTTCCATGGGACTTTTCGCTTGTGAAACGGACTCCAGCCCTGGCTCCTGAGGAGCTGGGTTTGAGTCTTGGCTCAGCCTCTCATTTATCACTCTCTAAAATTATCTTATTTGCTTCCCTATTTACTGCCTGCCCCCTCCCTCTGGAATGCAAGCTCAGTGAGGACAGGGACTTTGCCACTGCTGCAGTCTGCCCTGGCACCCAGACCACAGCCCAGCACACTGTAGCAGGTGCTCAGAAAATGTTTGTTGAATGAATAAATATGTGAGCTCTGGGTGGGTCCTGGTCCTCTCTGGGCCTTAGTTTCTCCATCTGCAAAATGTTGCTCTTAAGTCCTTGTGACTCCAACATTCTTTTTTTTTTTTGAGACAGTCTCACTCTGTCATCCAGGCTGGCATGCAGTGACACAATCATAGCTCACTGCAGCAAAAGTGATCCTCCCACCCCACCTCCCGAATAGCTGAGATTACAGGCGCATGCTACCATCCCTGGCTAATTTGTTTCATTTTTTAGTAGGGACGGGGTCTCATGTTGCCCAGGCTGGTTTTGAACTTCTGAACTCAAGCAGTCCTCCTCCCTCGCTTTCCCAAAGTAATGGGATTGCAGACGTGAACCACCGTGCCCGGCAGACTCCAACATTCTTAAATTCACTGGGAGGAGGTTGCTTGGAGCTCCCCCAGACCCTCAGCTGCCACATCTCGGGATAACCCAGGGGTGGAGGCGAGTGGAAGGAGAGCGGAAGCCATCATCTTGGCCCCCATTACTCCTGCCTGTGGCCTAGGGAGCCACATGGAGATGGCCAGCCCATCACCTGCCTTATCTCTGGGAGCTTTGTTGGTGCTTTGTCCCTGCCAGGAAGTCACGGTTCGTACATCCCAGACGTCCTTCCATTCTTCCAGTGCTGCCTGTTGAAACAACACAGCTCATGCTCTCTATTCTAGACACACGGAAATTGTGGGCCAGTGGACCACACATGCTGCCAGTGATGGCGCCACCCTAGCCCACCTGCCCTGTGAGGGGCTCTCCGAGGCTGCAGGTTGAAGTCCAGACCCTCAGGCCTTCAGCAAGCCCTGGCCCAGCTGCCATCTTCCCTGCCCCCAAGCCCCTAAATAGCTTCTGTGCTACGCATGAGTGAGTTCCCTGCGTCCTGCCTCTGTCTTTGCTCTGGCTATTCTCGCCCCCTGGGATGTCCTTCCCCTCCATTTCCCTGTGTTCCTAACTCACTCATCCTTCAAGGCCCAACTGAAAAGCCACATGTTTCCTCCCCCTACTTGGAAGTAACCCTCATCCACTCAAACTCCCAAAACACAGTCAACTCCCCTCTTGAGGGCAGGCCTCGCCTTCTCCTTGTGTCTCGGCTGCTGTGTGCCACGTCCACCTCCCCCAGGACTGTCAGATGTGGCAGCTTTCTGTCCTACTCATGGCCAGCTCATGCTTCCAGCCCACAAACAGAATGAATAAATGGGTGGATGAATGAATGAATCAATGAAACATATCAGAATCCATTGTATCCCTGGAAAGATCTGTATCCAAGGCCCCATTCGCTCATTCATTCAATAGACACTTATTAAGTGCCTACTGTGTGCACAGTGTTGGGACTGGCCAGGGAAACCAAGACAGATACAGTCGCTGCTCTCTTGGCATTTCAGCCTAGTGAGGGTGACAGAAAAATATATAAGGCAAATAAGCAAGTGATTCACAAATTATGATACATGATGTCAAGGAAAATACAGGGGCCTGTGACGGGGAGTAAAGGCCCCTTGGAAGGCCCCTTGGAAGAGGGGTCGTTTGAGCTTAGCACAGAGGGATGAGAAGGAAAAACCACGTGAAAGGGGAGAGGGAAGAGGGACCTGGGGGAACAGGAGCTGGGTGGAGGCCAAGAGCAGGAGCCAGCGCAGTGGTCAAGGAGCTGAAGGAGGCCAGTGGGACTGGAGTAGAGAGACGAGGGAGCAGATCAGGAGACAAAGGTGAAAGGTTCGATCACCAGGCCAGAGAGGCCACTGTGGTAAGGTTAGGTTTACTCTAAATGCAATGAGAAATTACTGGAGAATTTTATTTTATTTTTTATATTTTATTTTATTTTGTTTTGTTTTTTGAGACGGAGTCTCACTCTGTTACCCAGGCTGGAATGCCGTCGTGTGATCTTGGCTCACTGCAACCTCCACCTCCCAGGTTCAAGCAATTCTCCTGCCTTAGCCTCCTGAGTAGCTGGGATTACAGATGCCCGCCACCACGCCCGGCTAATTTTTGTATTTTTAGTAGACACGGGGTTTCACTGTGTTGGTCAGGTAGGTCTTGAACTCCTGACCTCAGGTGATCCACCTGCCTCGGCCTCCCAAAGTGCTGAGATTACAGGCATGAGCCACCGTGCCCAGCCTGGAGAATTTTAAAAGGAGAAACAGCATGACTAGTTTTTGTTTTTAAAAGATCAATAGCTATTTTAGGGGACTGATTCGGAGGGCTTGTGCGCAAAAGCAGATAGCAGGAAACAGGCTATTGTAAGAGACTATTGTGGCATGGACCCAGGGAGATGGAAAAATGTCAAGTATAGGAGTATGTTGGAGATGATATTAATAGAACTTTGGACAGGCTGGGCGTGGAAGGTGAAGGAAAAGGCAAATTCAGGGAGACACCTTAATTTTTTATTTGAGCAGCCAATAGCAGTGATGCCATTTCCTGGGTTGAAGGGTGGAACAGTGGAAAATGTAAACGTCTGATTGCAGTTGGGAGGGTGTGAGCCATCCCGGTGGAGCCGTCCGGGGGCAGTTGAATATACCAGCCTGGACTCCAAGGGAAACGTTTATCATATTCCCATGACATTACTATTATTTTATTCATGAACTTATTATTTTATAGTTAATTTATTATTTTATTGTATTTATTGATTTTTAGAGACACGGTCTTGCTCTATCACCGAGGCTGGAGTGCAGTAGCGCAATCACAGCTCACTGCAGACTCCACTTCCGTGGGTTCAAGTGATCCTCCTGCCTCAGCCTCTCGAATAGCTGGGACTATAGGCACACACCACCACACCCAGCTAATTATTTTGTTTTTTGTGGAGACAGGGTCTCACTATGTTGCCCAGACTGGTCTCCAATTCCTAGGCTCAAATGACCCTCCCACCTTGGCCTTCCAAAGCGCTGGGATTACAGGTGTGAGCCACCGTGCCTGGCCCCACAACATTATTTATAGTCATAGGAATGATGCCACCCTGAACCAGCTCGAACCCTGAAAAACCTTAGAGATTGGGGAGAGAAATCAGGACAAGCAGAGGAAAGTGATACGGAGCAGCCAGGGATGCGGAAGGGAAACAGCGAGCAGCTTCCATGGAGGCTGCGAGAATCAGGTGCTTCCAGAAAGAGGCTGTGGCCAACTGGGCTGCATGCTTCTGAGAGGCTCTGGGAGCTGAGGACAGAAGCGTGTTCACTGGACTTGGCAGCAGGGAGGGTGTTAGTGACTTGACAAAAGTAGTTTCAGTTGAGGGGGAAAGGGAAGCCAGGTTGGAATGGATTGGAGAGAGAATGAAAGGTAAGGAAGTCAAGACAGCTGGTGTAGACACTTTCCAAGAAGTTTTACTGTGAAGAGGAAAGAAAAGTAGGGCAATAGATGCAGGGAGGTGTGGGGCCAGGAGAATAGTTTTGTCACCACTGCCATTGTTTTTAAAGTGGGGGACACTAGAGTCTGTTCACAGATGGGGACAGGTGGATGGGCAGTAGGGAGAGGACACCTGGAGAGGTCTTTGAGAAGCAAGAGGGGCTGGGGTCCTGAGCCCCAGGAAAGCCTGACCCTTGCTTATTATTATTATTCTAACAGGATAGAGGAAGACGGGGTGGGATGGGGAGATGGTTCTGTGGATTTGACAGTGTGTGTGTGGTGCTTCTTCCTTCCTTATGGAAGACCATCAGCTGGGAGGCTCATGGGGAGGAGTGCGGAGGTCTGAGGAACGACCTGAGGAGGTCTGAAATAGTTGTTTTCAAAAAGTGGAAAAGTGAGCCTACCAGAAAAATCCACACTACAGGGCTGGCAGGATTGAGGACAAACCCAGAGTATGTGACCATGAATTTAAGGTGAGCTCAGCCTAGTCATACCATTTCCCCAGCCACATTTCTCCAGCTCAGGGGCTGACTTTGGAAAAGCAGAGCTGGGGACATGCAGGTTAGGGGTTCCCCAGGACAGTGTGATAGAAGGAGAGAGATCCCTCCTTCTGGGATCTCTCCCTGGGAGCTGTGGAGGAGGGACCAGAATGATGATCTTCTAAGTAAGCCTAGATGAGGAGGGACATGAAGTCAGAAGAGGTCTGATGGAAAGGGAGAAAGTGCAGGGCCAAAGAACTGAAGGTGCCCAAAGATTATAGCAACTGGGCCCCTGAGCTAGGAGCTGAGAAGGTGGCAGGGGCAAGAGGAGAGTTTGAAGTGGTGATTTCAGAGGAGATATGGTTTCTGGTTATTATTTAGATTTAGGGTATGCTTAAAGGAGAAAAGAGCTAAGGTGGAGTGTCCCTGTAATTCACTCACTTATTCATTTGATAAACTTTTATTGAGCTGGTGACACAAAAAAGGGGCAAGTTCCACCCAGCCAGGGTACCCAGGGAGGGCTTCCTGGAGGAGGTGGTTCTTGTGTGGGTTGAGTCTAGAAAGATGAATGGAAGCTCTCCAGGGAGACAAAGAAGATGGCTGCTCTGGGAGGATAGCAAACCACAAGCAAAGACATGGGGGTTAGGGCAGGCGGGTGGAAAACAGCTTGGCCCATTTGTGAAAATGGAGGTAGCATGGCCAGAGGATGTGGGAAGGGTAGGCAATGAGGTAGGGATCTGATCATGGAGGGCCTTGGGAGCCGTGGGTAGGGCTTAGGAGGTACTCCTAAGCAGTGGGAAGCCATTGAAGATTTAAGTAGTGGATGAAATTTGTGATTTTACAAGTATTTATGGCAGTCTGGGGGAGAGCCTGGTGAGAGGTATTTTTTTGGTTGGTTTTTGAGACAGGGTCTCACTCTGTCACCCAGGCTGGAGGACAGTGGCACCATCGTGGCTCACTGCAGCCTCGAACTCCTAAGCTTAAGGGATCCTCCTGCCTCCGTAGCTGGGACTACAGGAGCATGTCACCACTCGGGGAGGTTATTTGAACAGAACAGGTGAGGGGTGGAGGGTGGAGAGGGCAGTGATACTGGAGAGGGAGCATCAGTAGGGTGTGGAACCGGCCAGATCTACCACCAAGATGCTTCGGGCAGCCACCAACCAAACTCAGCTTCAACAAGTGGAACCAGTGAGGACATTCTTCCCCTCACATTACAAAACAGCCAGACCTCAGGGGTAATGGAGGGGTAGGAGAAGAGGAAATTAGGAGGAAGTGAACATTTTGAAGGAAGAGGTGTGCGCTGTGCAAAGAAAACAGGCTGCAGAACAGGCCCCAGAGAAGAAGCATCTTCCAGGGGCAGGGAAGGGGCAGGACCCAGAGCAGAGCTGGGGAGAGTGGCTAGACGCGCAGGTGATGTCCTGCTCCCAAGAAGAAAGGCGGTGTGCAGTGTGGGAAGCTCAGGAGGGCCAGCGGGGAAGAAAACACTGGATCTGTCCCCTGGGGAGCTCTGGTGACTCAGGTGAGAGTCATTTCCTCGAGTGCTGGGGTTGGGAGCCAGACTATGTGTCTGTGGGCTTTTGTGGCCCTACTTGGGCTCCTGTAATGAAGAGAGTGAGCAGTATCAGGACAGGAGGATCATCGCAGCAGGGACTGCAGACTGGGTGGGTGCACAGCAGCCCTGGGGTCTCTTCAAGGCCATCTGGCTGGTTGGCGCCTTCTGTGTAGTGACAAGCAGCATGTGGGGGTGTACGTGAAGTGGGTGATGGGGAGGAAGGTGGCAAGGTATATGACAGAGCTGTGAGATGCAACTGGGAAGGTCTGCATGAGGGGTGGCTCCAGACCGGGTATGCGTGCACGTGCCTGTGTGTGCAAGTGTGTGTGCTCGTGCACGCCCACGCTCACGATGGGGGCCAATGAGCAGCTGAGGGCAGGGTTGGCAAGAATAAGCAGAGTCATCCCCGTGGAAACACGACTCCCTGGATGCTGTAGGGAGCAGCTGGGGAGCCAGGCACGAGGGCGTGGCCAGCTCTGCCCAATGGCTCTGGCCTCTCCCTGGCCACCCTCCCCACCTGTTGAGCAAGCCTGAGAAGTGCCCGTGCTGACCAGGGTGGGGGCTTCTGCAGGGGTCAAGGCCCACTGGGAGAGGGCCACCCTCAGGTGTGGCTTTGGGGGTCTCTAGTGGTCTGTCCAGGTCTCTGTGGTTCAGGGGTGGCTCCAGGTCTGTCCACGTGGGTCTCGCAGTGGCTGCGTGCGGCTGGGCTGCAGGGGTCTCTCTGCAACTGCCTGCTGATGTGCTCATTCCCCCAGGGCCATTTGCAATAAGTGATCCCCCTTCCCTTCCACAGGGAATAGGCTCTGGAGGGCTGGGCAGAAGGGGAGAGGGGCCAGGTGGGGCCCAGACCACACAATGCTCACAGGCATCAAAGGCTCCTGGTGGGTGCCTCTTCCCCCAATCCAGCTTGTGCTGGGACCACCAGCCAAAAGCAGTCCCCAGGAGCTCTAGCCCTGCCCCCACCATTGGAGTTGTCCATCTCCTTGTCCCTGTGACCTTCCCTGTACGTCTTCTCTTCCACGTTAGCACCTGCAGCTCTCCAGATGCAATGTTCCTCTCCCAGTTCACCTTGCCTTCCCAGTGGGCTAGGGCCCCCAGGGCTGTGGGAGGGAACTGCTGGGAGATCCCTGCCGGGCCCAGAGCCCTTCCTTCTTCCCTCTCCCAGCCCAACACCAAGTACCCCAAAGGTCAGGACAGAGGAATCCACACCCACCCCCATCTTCCTTTTCCCTTCCCTCCAGGCCAGGGATGGCAAACACAGGCAGAGGCACCACGGTCTTCCTCCTTGCGCCCCTGGCAGACATCACTAATCAATCACAGCAACCTTTTTGCACAGAGCCTGGCTGCCACCTTCATGGTCTCCACCTACATCTCCAGGTGGCCAATATCAGGATCCACGTCGGCCCTCAGGGTGAAGTCCCTGTGCCAGTCCCACTTTGGTCTAACCCCCCAACCAGGCCCCTCATCCTGGCCTATCCAGAGGTCGCCTGAGCACAGCCAGCTGTGGTTCTCTCTCTGTTCCATTAGGCTGAAGCCACACAGTTCCCGGAGCTTGGGCCCAGGAGGCAGTCGAAGGCACTGGGGTGTTGGCCCCAAGTCCCAAGGCCACAAAGAATCTGGTTGGTTTGCTGTTGGTCCTGGGGGCGGCCCCTGCCACTGCTGGGGAAAGTGTGGTGTGAGGCCAGGGGTGATGCTCTGTGCCCAGCACCTGTGCAGCAGCAGCACCTTGCAGGCACATCTCCCAGTCCCGATAGAGCCTGCACGCCCACCTCCCCGGCTCGGCCACTGGGCAAGCAGGAGGTGAGGAGTGGACGGCCCACCCAGGGAGGGGTGGCCGCCCAGCACCCCGGGGCTGCACACTGCAGCTCCCCAGGCCACCCACCACCCTTCTGGTCTCTGAGCCCAGGATGCGAGGATGGCCAGACCATCTCTGTGCACCCTGGTGCCTCTGGGCCCTGAGTGCTTGCGCCCCTTCACCCGGGAGTCACTGGCAGCCATAGAACAGCGGGCGGTGGAGGAGGAGGCCCGGCTGCAGCGGAACAAGCAGATGGAGATCGAGGAGCCCGAACGGAAGCCACGAAGTGACTTGGAGGCTGGCAAGAACCTACCCATGATCTACGGAGACCCCCCGCCGGAGGTCATCGGCATCCCCCTGGAGGACCTGGATCCCTACTACAGCAATAAGAAGGTCTGGGCCTGGGAAGGCTCCCTCTGTCTGTCTGCCATCCATCCATCTGTCTGCCTGTCTGTCTGTCCCCGGGTCTCACAGCCTCTCTCCCCACCTTAGACCTTCATCGTACTCAACAAGGGCAAGGCCATCTTCCGCTTCTCTGCCACACCTGCTCTCTACCTGCTGAGCCCCTTCAGCGTGGTCAGGCGCGGGGCCATCAAGGTGCTCATCCACGCATATCCTGCCCAAGACGGGAGAGGTGGGAGGGGTTAGGGATGGGCGAGATGGGGTGCTCTGGCCCAGGAGACCCTCTGTCACCTCCCGTCCTAGCTGCTTCCTCACTTTCCTTGACCCTGCCCCACGCTGTTCAGCATGTTCATCATGATCACCATCTTGACCAACTGCGTATTCATGACCATGAGTGACCCGCCTCCCTGGTCCAAGAATGTGGAGTAAGTCTCCCCGCTCCCTGAGCTCCCCAGCACTGGGACACAGCCCGTCTCAGGTGTCTGCACCTCTGTGTGGCGCTGCTCTTGTCTTTCAGGGAGACACACTGTCATTGTGACCCTCATCCACACCTTGAGCCCCTGGGGTGGCCACGCTATCACTCGCTAGTGTCCTTAGCCGCCTGAGTGGCATATTTCATTTCTGTGTCCCTCCGTTCTAGGGGTCTGTCGTTGCCACACTCACGCCTGCCCAGGTGACATGCCTGCCCCGGCCGGCCCTCTCCCCCCCAGGTACACCTTCACAGGGATCTACACCTTTGAGTCCCTCATCAAGATACTGGCCCGAGGCTTCTGTGTCGACAACTTCACATTCCTCCGGGACCCCTGGAACTGGCTGGACTTCAGTGTCATCATGATGGCGTGAGCAGGGGCCCCAGGACATCCTGAGGCTGCAGTGGGTGAGGGGAGGGGGCCAGGCCTTAAAGAGGGCAGCTGCCTGGGCTGAGGGCTGCAGGGGACATCGGTCAGTTGTGCAGATAGGGAGCTGCACAATTCTAGAAGCTGCCATTCTCAGGGTCTGGCTCAGCACTCTCCTGATGGACTCCTGATAATCACATGAGGCAGCCCTGACCCACAGACCCATGGGTCCTCACCTGCTGGGCGAGCCGGGCTATCTTTGTCATCCCCACTCCCCCAGAGCTCCTGCACTGTCCTTCCCAACCCTTGGGCTCCCAGAGGAGCTTTGGGGGTGTCTGCCTGCCCCCCAGACCCTGTGGTACCCCCAATTTCTTGGGAATCCTCATCCCAGGCCTGGAGAAGCCCTGATTTCTGTCCTACTACCCACCCCAGGCTCTGACAGCCCCTACCCCCCTCCACCCCCTACCCAGGTACTTGACAGAGTTTGTGGACTTGGGCAACATCTCAGCCCTGAGGACCTTCCGGGTGCTGCGGGCCCTCAAAACCATCACGGTCATCCCAGGTACTGGGGAGGTGCAGGGACCCTCTGCCTGAGCTGAGAGACCCCCGTACCATGCGCAGGCCTGGAACCTGACTCAGTGTCACAACACTCCCAGGCTGGTGTTTTTGTAGAACTCACAGCAAAGCCGGGACACAGAGGGGCCCACGTGACCAGAAGGCAGATGGGGTCCTACGTGGAAGGATGGGCATTTGAGAGGCAGCATGGCAAGTTGGTTAAGAGCACAGACTCAGCTGGGCATGGTAGCTCACGCCTATAGTCCCAGCACTTTGGGAGGCCAAGGCGAGTGGATCAACTAAGGTCAGGAGTTTGAGACCAACCTGGCCAACAAGGCAAAACCCTGTCTCTACTAAAAATACAAAAATTAGCCTGGCATGGTGGTGTGCACCTGTAGTCCCATCTACTCAGGAGGTTGAGGCAGGAGAATCACTTGAACCTGGGAAACAGGTGGCAGTCAGCCGAGATCATGCCACTGCACTCCAGCCTGGGCAACACAGTGAGATTCCATCTCAAAAAAATAAATAAATAAATTAGCTGGGCCTGGTTATGCTCTCCTATAGTCCCAGCTACTTGGGAGGCTGAGGCAGGAGGATAGTTTGAGCCCAGGAGATCAAGGCTGCTATGAGCTGTAATTTTGCCACTGCACTCCAGCCTGGGAAAAAGAACAAGACTGTCTCAAAAAAAAAAAAAGCACAGATTCTGGAGCCTGACTGCTTGGGTTCAATTCTCACCTCTACCACTTCCTAACTTTAACTTTGGGCAAGTGCCTCGCCCTGTCTATGTCTCAGTTTCCTTATCTGTAGCATATGGAGACTCATAGTACCACTCCTTGGATTGTTGTAAGGATTAAATGCCTTAATATCTGTAAGGCCCTCACAGCCCCTGGCTCATGGTTTGTGATATATATGTGTGTGCTCAATAAAATAAGCAGACCGAGCAGAGCAGAGAGAGACACAAAAAGGCTCCATGAGGTAAAGTCCAAGCCCTGAGAGCTCAATTAGGAACACACCAGGCACTTGCTGAGCAATAAGGTCAGAGCAATTCCAAAGTAATGAATCAAGAAGCATGAAATCAATAGAATCTGATCATTCAGACCTGCAAAAGAGCATGTGGAGAAACTGGAGATTCTCTCCCAGTAAAGGAGAGAAAGAAAAAGGATAGAGATCAGGCTCTGGGAAGAGGGGAAATTGTTAAATCCTAATATGAGAAAGTACCTGAGGCCAGGTGTGGTGGCCCACGCCTGTAATCCCAGCACTTTGGGAAGCCGAGACGGGTGAATCACTTGGGGTCAGGACTTTGAGACCAGCCTGGCCAACATGGTGAAACCCCGTCTCTACTCAAAATACAAAAATTAGCTGGGCATGGTGGCACGTGCCTGTAATCCCAGCTACCTGGGAGGCTGAGGCAGGAGAATCACTTGAATCGAGGAGGCAGAGGTTGCAGTGAGCCAAGATCACACCACCGCACTCTAGCCTGGGTGATGGAGCAAGACTCTATCTCAAAAGAAAAGAAAAGAAAGAAAGAAAGTACCTGCGCTCTCTTCTAGTCTAAAGCCCTGTGACTGCAGCCGAGGAAGGTGTGAGACCCAGGAGAGGAAGCACTTCCCAAATTCCACACTGTACATTGGCCACTGAGCCAAGACGGCGTTGCCTTTCCTCTGTGCCAGCTGCCAGCATCCTTGGGGCGCAGGAGGGCTTTTATAAGGAGGCTGCCGAGCATTTGTTTTCCATATCAGGATAAGAAAAGGAAATGAAGTCATATTAACGCAGGAGGCACTATGATTAGGCCCGAGGAAGAAGTTATGGCTCTTCCATAGGTGATGGGAATCTGCCCCCTGGGATTCTTTCAGCATCGTTTATGCCTTTGTCTGTCTAAAGAATATAATGATGTTTCAAGGTCAGTCTAGAGCTTCTGCTGTTCCTCGGGTGCTACTAGGCATTTTAAGGAAAAGGGTTCTGTGGTCAAATATGTTAAGGATACGTGGGATTAAAGTTTTTGTTTAATAGGCCAGGTGAGGTGGCTCATGCCTGTAATCCCAGCATTTTGGGAGGCCGAGGCAGGCTGATTACTTGAGGCCAGGAGTTCAAGACCAGCCTGTCCAACAAGCGAAACCTCATCCCTACTAAAAGTACCAAAAAAATGAGCTGGGTGTGGTGGCACGCACCTGTAATCCCAGCTACTTGGGAGGCTGAGGCAGGAGAATCACTTGAACCCAGGAGGCAGAGGTTGCAGTGAGCCGAGATCACGCCACTGCATTCCAGCCTGGGTGACAGAATAAGACTCTGTCTCTAAATAAATAAATACAAATAAAGTTTTTGTTTATTTCTGCAGGACTTTTCAGAGCCTTTGATAGGATCAACTACATAATGACTCTCCAAGAGCAGAATCTAGAACGCAGCTTTTCCCAAACATTATCAACGCCCCCTTTTTAAGGGCACAGCATGGGAGATTAGCGTTCTATTGAACACACTTTGACAGCGCTAACCTAGTGACATGTATTAAGCTCCGCTGTATGCCTTTGTTTGCTCTATAGGTCAGGCAACAGCCCATCAGGTCTTTATAGTTCATTCTCCTAGTGGCTGAGCGTCTGTGGCCATTTGAAGGCTCCAGATTGAGGACGTGATCAGAGAAGGGTGGGGTTAATTTCAGAAGGCTTCGGGGAAGTAGTGGTGCTCAGTAAGTCAAGCCTTGAAGATGGAGTAGGAAAAAGCTTCGTGATGGGGGCCGGGGGAGCTCTGTTATCGCCCTGCCCTGCCCCCTGCCAATATCCTTGCCCTCTCTGTGGTCAGGGCTGAAGACGATCGTGGGGGCCCTGATCCAGTCGGTGAAAAAGCTATCGGATGTGATGATCCTCACTGTCTTCTGCCTGAGCGTCTTTGCGCTGGTGGGATTGCAGCTCTTCATGGGAAACCTGAGGCAGAAGTGTGTGCGCTGGCCCCCGCCGTTCAACGACACCAACACCACGTGGTACAGCAATGACACGTGGTATGGCAATGACACATGGTATGGCAATGAGATGTGGTACGGCAATGACTCATGGTATGCCAATGACACGTGGAACAGCCATGCAAGCTGGGCCACCAACGATACCTTTGATTGGGATGCCTACATCAGTGATGAAGGTAAGAATGGATGGTGACGGGCAAGGGGGATCCTGTCCCAGTCCCTAGGGTAGCCTCTGCCTCCACTTTTTCTTTTCTTTTTTTTTTTTTTTTTTGAGATGGAGTCTCACTCTGTCACCCAAGCTGGAGTGCAAAGGTGCCATCTCGGCTCACTGCAACCTCCGCCTCCTGGCTTCAAGCAATTCTCCTGCCTCAGCCTCCTGAGTAGCTAGGATTACAGGCATGTGCCACCAGGCCCAATTAATTTTTGTATTTTTAGTAAAGATAGGGTTACATCATGTTGGCCAGGCTGGTCTCGAACTCCCGACCTCATGTGATCCTCCCACCTCGGCCTCCTAAAGTGCTGGGATTACATGCGTGAGCCACCGCTCCCCGCCCTGTCTCCCCTTCTTATGAGACAAATAATATGGCGAGGACCTGAGCTTAAAGCCAGCACTTGGCAGCCTGTGTCCCTCTGACTAGTCACTTGATCTCCCCAGCCCTCCGAATCCTCACCTATAAAATCAAGATAACAATACCTTCCTCAAAGGGTCACTGCAACAACAAATGGCAAACTGTTTTAAAAATCCTAAAGTGCCGGGCGCGGTGGCTCACGCCTGTAATTCCAGCACTTTGGGAGGGCGAGGCAGGCAGATCACCTGAGGTCAGGAGTTCCAGACCAGCCTGACCAACGTGGTGAAACCCCGTCTCTACCAAAAATACAAAAATTAGCCTGGCGTGGTGACGCATGCCTGTAATCCCAGCTACTCGGGAGGCTGAGGCAGGAGAATCACTTGAACCTGGCAGATGGAGGTTGCAGTGAACCGAGATCATGCCATTGCACTCCAGCCTGGGCAACAAGAGTGAAACTCAGTCTAAAAAAAAAAAATCCTAAAGCTCTCACTATGCAAAGCAAGAGTCTATAGTTCCTACTCCCTAACCTGTGCACCCCCTGTCCTCCTTCATCACACCACATGTTCACATACTCACACCCTAGCAGGGTCACCATCACCCACCCACACACCCACATCCTATTCACATATGCATCTTCACAGGCACACATGCCGGAAACACACACATTCTCACACAGCCACTGTTAGTCTACATAGCACCTTCTTGCAAATTAGGAAAAGGTAACCCTTCTCACCCTGGCACCTGGATTCCAGCCCCCACTCACCCTTCACTCAGGGGCCCTACACAGGTACACAATAGCCCCATGCACACACGTACACATTTCGTCTCTGTGCCGCTGCTGCGTCGTGACTTTTTGCCCACACTGGGCACTGGGCTGACAGCGCTCAAGCTGAGCTCCCTGCCGAGTCCCTACCCAGAGACCTTGGAACTTGGAGCTGTCCTTAAAGGACGGGGAAGAGGCAGCCAGGGAACATCCATTTGGTTTATGTGGTACACGCAGACCTGTCCACAGGTGTGCAATGGGCGCAGGTGCTCACACTGTGTCCATGTGGGTGACTTGCCTCCTTTGTGGCCTCTGACTCCCAAAGGGAACTTCTACTTCCTGGAGGGCTCCAACGATGCCCTGCTCTGTGGGAACAGCAGTGATGCTGGGTGAGTGATGCTAAGGGATGCAGAAAAGGCGCCCCAGGGGTCTTGGAAGGTGGGAGCTGATTAGAGATGAGGACCTCGGGTGGATGGGAGTGCAGGGAAACCCGTGGGCATGGATGGAATACTTTTCTGTTTGGGGGACACAGGCAGAACTGACGGATCTTTTTCCCTTGGGGTCCCTATCTGTCCCCAGCTGGAGTGCTCCTCCCACCCTAAACCCAGCCCCCTGTCCTATTCCTAGGCACTGCCCCGAGGGTTATGAGTGCATCAAGACTGGGCGGAACCCCAACTATGGCTACACCAGCTACGACACCTTCAGCTGGGCCTTCCTGGCTCTCTTCCGCCTCATGACACAGGACTATTGGGAGAACCTCTTCCAGCTGGTACAGCTGCCCCAGCCTGCCACCCAACCCTACAGCCACTCCCCTCCATCCCTGCAGCCTCTGCAGGGCCTGATGGGGCCTACCACAGGATGGCCAACCCCCTAGCTGGGCCATCTCCTCATGGACTCCCACAGTGCCCTTATAGGAGCTTGTGCTCTCTGAAACTGGACACCTGCTCTAAGCCAAGCCACAGCTTTAATTCTTTCCACACCTTTGCTTTCAGAGCCAAGGTCTGGACCTAGCACAGGCACAAGCCCAGGACCCCCTAGGCCTCATCATAGCCAGTAGGGCAGCTTAGAAATCCAATGCTGCCTGCTGGGCGCGGTGGCTCACGCCTGAAATCCCAGCACTTTGGGAGGCAGAGGTGGGCGGATCACGAGGTCAGGAGTTCGAGACCAACCTGGCCAACATAGCGAAACCCCATCTCTACTAAAAATACAAAAATTAGCCGGGTATGGTGGCACACGCCTATATTCCCAGCTACTCAGGAGGCTGAGGAGGGAGAATTGCTTGAACCCGGGAGGCGGAGGTGGCAGTGAGCCGAGACCACGCCATTGCACTCCAGCCTGGGTGACAGAGTGAGACTCCGTCTGAAAAAAAAGAAAGAAAGAAATTCAATGCTGGCCATACTTTATTTGCCTTCTACTGTTTGCAGGGAAGGCAGGCTGAGCCTGGAGTGACTGCCTTCTGATGCCTGGTGATGTTTCTAACATTGACGGTGTTGATAACAATAACAAAAATAATAGCAGCTACTGGCCGGGTGCAGTGGCTCATGCCTATAATCCTAGCACTATGGGAGGCCGAGGCAGGCAGATCACTTGAGGTCAGAAGTTTGAGACCAGCCTGGCCAGCATGGTGAAACCTGTCTCTAAAAAAAATACAAAAATTAGCCAGGTTTGGTGGCAAACACCTGTAATCCCAGCTACTCAGGAGACTGAGGAAGGAGAATCACTTCAACCTGGGAGATGGAGATTGCAGTGAGCCGAGATCGCACCGCTGCACTCCAGCCTGGGCAACAGAGCGAGACTACGTCTAAACACAAATAAATAAATTGATTAAATTATAATAATAGCTACTATTCGTTGAGTTCTTACTAGGTGCCAGGCACTGTGGCAAAGCTAGAATTCAAGCTGACCCCAAACCCATGTTCACCAATTTTCTGTCCTGGCTCTCTGATATCAGGATGTCTGGCTTCGGTCCTCCTCTGAGCCAGGAGACCAGAAACATTTGAGTCCCAAGTAGATATTTTGAAGTTCCCCAGAACATGGCTCAGCATGCCAATGACGGCCATCAGTTCCCCAGGCTCTGTGAGGGAGGGGCTCTGCTTACCCATCCGGGCAATGGATGTATGGAAAGGGGCACTGGGTCAAAGGAGGTGGATGTCATGGGACCCCTCCACTCCCTCTCCCTCCACTCCCAGACCCTTCGAGCAGCTGGCAAGACCTACATGATCTTCTTCGTGGTCATCATCTTCCTGGGCTCTTTCTACCTCATCAATCTGATCCTGGCCGTGGTGGCCATGGCATATGCCGAACAGAACGAGGCCACCCTGGCCGAGGATAAGGAGAAAGAGGAGGAGTTTCAGCAGATGCTTGAGAAGTTCAAAAAGCACCAGGAGGAGCTGGAGAAGGTCTGGACTCAGGGAAAGGAGATAGAGGACCCAGGGTTCTACCTGCCCTCAGCCAGGGCTGCCACTGGCTTCTCCCTGGGGGGCCGAGGGTGAGGGAGGGCATGGGGGTAGGGGTTTTGAGGCAGAAGGAGCAGAAGGCCCTGGGCTGGGAGCTTTGCTGGTGGCAGAGGGGTAGAGGGATCCAAGCAGTAGAAAAGGCATTTCTCTGCTCTGTGCCTCAGTGTCCCTGTCTATAACAAGGAATCTGGAGTAGCGAAACCTGAAGTATTCTTCCAGCTCAAATATTTCTGGTTTTGTGATGCTTTCTGGGTAGTGGAAGGGTCCATACTGAGGGACGGGCAGTTCCTGATGAGGCCCCAGGGAGCAGCTGACCAGTTTCTCATTCTGTCAACAGTTGGAGGGTTAGTCAGGGCATCAGAGTCAAGGGTCTTCAGGGCAGAGGGTCTTTAGTCACTTTGGCCCCTACCCTGTCACCCCCACCACCATGGAGGTTGGTCCCTCCCCCACCTGCACTAAGTTTGACACAGACCAGGAAGAGAGGCTGCCACCCTGAAGGACTCTGGAAGAAGCTCTGAGGGTCAATTAGTCCATCCCTCTGGCTCAGAGCTGGACTTCCTGCCAGTCACTCTTGCTGGTCTACAGGCCAAGGCCGCCCAAGCTCTGGAAGGTGGGGAGGCAGATGGGGACCCAGCCCATGGCAAAGACTGCAATGGCAGCCTGGACACATCGCAAGGGAAGAAGGGAGCTCCGAGGCAGAGCGGCAGCGGAGACAGCGGCATCTCCGACGCCATGGAAGGTGAGTGCTTTGTGCTCCCGTGCCCACTTAGGTAGGGGTGGAGCCTGGCTGGATTGGATTCAGGAGGATAGAGATGCCATGGAAGGTGAGTGCCCTGTGCCCCCTCTACCCATTCAGGCCCCTGAGGTCAGGGTCCGGCCTGGCTGGACCAGCTTCAGGACAGTAACTTAATATTGGCATAGAAGAAATGGCTATATTTATACTGTATTTATCCCAGCCATTTCTGGCTGTCATAAATATAGTCCTGTCTTAACCTGGCCCAGTTCTAGCTGCAAGGCCAGGCTGCTATGGGAACTGGGGGCTTCCGGGAGGGCCTTGGGGGCTGCCCAATGGGAAGCACAGGCTAATAATACTAACCAGAAGGCCCAATGTTCCGGAAACTGGACATCCTGCTCCTCAAGTGTTCTCTGGGTAAAAGTTAAAGGCCAAAAGTCAAATTCTGCCCAAGCAGAGTGACAGACTCCCCAATGCCTGTACCACATGCTGAATCTCAGAAGAATAAGGATGTCGTGATGAGAGAGGGTGAATAGACACGACGCGACAGATGGATGGACAGACGGATGGATGGATGGATGGACGGACGGACGGACGGACGGACGGACGGACGGATGGATGGATGGATGGGTGGGTGGATGGATGGACAGATGGATGGACGGACGGATGGATGGATGAGTTGGAGGGAAGTGGGGAGGCAGGAGGGAAGGAGGAAGCACAGGAAAAAGGGACAATAGAGTAAAGGAATTCTGACACACAGAGATCTGGTTCCCTCCCCAGGTCGGCTTGCCTTGTGCCAGGGAGTTGGGGGCCCTGCAGGACTTTGCAGATCTCTAGAGGTCACCATGTCACCTGACCTTGTATGACAGGTATCCAGGTGCCCATATGCCCTGCCAGAGGGTGCCCGGGGAATGCTGGGGGAGGAGGCCTCTCCACCCTGCCGTTCCTGGGACCACTGTGAGAAGTTTTGGGCCTCAGACACTGTTTGGGCATCTGCAGAAGCACAGGGTAGGGGTGGAAGTGCAGACTGGGGAGGCTTTGAGTGAGACTCAGTGTGCTAATTACTGGGTGTGGGAGGGAGGTTCAGCCACCCTCCCCGGCATGAATCCAGGGTCTCCATGGGGCTGCCACCCACTCCAGTCCCTTTTCTTCATCTTTGAAATGGGAGGCACTGATTCTATTTACCTGGAAGCACTGATTGTATTTACCCGCTGTGATGAGTAAGTGAGATCATGCCTGGGCCAAGGACACTCCGCATGTGTCCCCACCGTGCCCCATATTTCCACACAGCCAAACAGCCCACCAAGGCCAGGAGGAGGAGAAGCAGCTTCGTCCCACGGTCCTTACAAAGCACTCATGGCTTTGGGGTGGCAAGAACAGGGGATGTTTCTTGAAGGCCACTCTGGTGGGAAAGGATGGACCGGCTGGGGACACTTTGGAGGGGCCGGTATTACCGACAGTGCATCCCCGAGGGATCTGTCTGTGCAGAGTGGCACTAACCAGCAGCTCATGGGGCTGGAACCCAAGCCCCTGCAGTGGCCTCCCGCCTCTCCCTGGGAACTCGGACCCAGACAGATTAGGGCATCTCACAGGCCAGGCTCGCAGCCCTGGGCCTCTGGCAGGGGGTGGGCGTCCTGTCCAGCTCCCAGAGGGGTGGGGCTTTGTGGGGTGAGTCAAGAGGGCGGGGATTGAGGCAGGGCATTGAAAGGCGGGGCTTGGGGAAAAGTTTGCTGAGGAGGTGGGCCTGTGAGTTACTGCGCTAAGAGGCGGAGCTTCGGGAGGAGGCGGGGCTTCCTCAGGAGTGGGGAATGTGGGCGGGGTTTAGAGGGGCCGGACATGAGGATGCGCTCTGTGAGGTGAAGAAGCTTGGAGCCGGGGGTGGGGCTTTGAGGAGGCGGGGCCTTGAGGGGCGGAGCTGTGGGCGGGGTTTAGAGAGGTGTGTCCGGAGGGTGATGCAGTGAGTGGTGGTGGAGCTTGAAGTAGGGGGCGGGGCGCTGAGGACGCGGGGGTTCGAGGGGTGGGGCTGTAGGCGGGGGTTAGAGGGCGGGATCTGGAGGGTGCTCACTGAGGCAGTGGAGCTTGGAGCCTGCCGCGCTCAGAGCGCGGGGCTTTGGGGTGAAGCCATGTGGGGCGAAGGTTACAGGGGAGGTGACAGTAAGGGTGACGCAAGAGGCGGTGGAACTTGGAATAGGCCTTGCTAGAGGGTTGAGATGTGAAGTGCTAAGGGGCGGGGCTTGGAAGGTGGAACCAAAGCTCTAGGTGGAGCCGGGGGCACGTGAGGGGATAATCCTCACCAGATACCTGCTACCACCCCTCTCCCAGAACTGGAAGAGGCCCACCAGAAGTGCCCACCATGGTGGTACAAGTGCGCCCACAAAGTGCTCATATGGAACTGCTGCGCCCCGTGGCTGAAGTTCAAGAACATCATCCACCTGATCGTCATGGACCCGTTCGTGGACCTGGGCATCACCATCTGCATCGTGCTCAACACCCTCTTCATGGCCATGGAACATTACCCCATGACGGAGCACTTTGACAACGTGCTCACTGTGGGCAACCTGGTAGGGAGCGGCGGGGGAGGGGATCATTCATGGGCAGGATGGGAGGGGCTGGGGCCCAGTGGAGCTGTCTGGCTGTATGTAAATATAGGGCACGGTGGGGGACACATGCGGACAGCTGGGGTTATTTTCCCAGCATATGGGGGGCATGAGTTGACGTGGGGGGGTACTTGGGGTGATCTGTGGCACACAGAACTGGGGTTTCAGGACATTTGGGGGCAGGGAGATGGGGTTGAGGTGCTGGGCTTCTTAAGGTCCAGATTCTTGGGGATCTGGGATCCAGACCATGCCCTGGAAGCAGGGGTAAGGAAATGGGGGTGTGGAGATAGGGGTGAAGGGGCTGGCTGACAAGTCTGTCCACTTCCAGAAGTTGTCATGGGCCTGAAAGGAGCCAAGGGATCTGGTAGTGGAACCTATAGCCCTGGCTACCCAGGACCAGTGGGCTGCAGGGGTCACTCCCCAAGCCCTCACCTGTTTTTCCAGCGTGGCCAGGCTTCTCCTCTCTCCAGCCCTTTCCTGCTCCACTATTGTTGACACCACTGATCCACCCGCTTATCCAGGCCCATTAGGAGCATTATCACCTCATTGCCAGCCCCAGAGGAGCCTGACAAAGGGAAAAGCCACCTCCTCCTCCAGCCCTGCCCCACCCTTCCCAATTCCCTTTGCAATTTTTCCAGGACGGCAAATGGGCGAGATGCTCCCCAACCCTGAAGGTTAGGGGAAGCCAGGGAGAGTAAGATTTGGGGTCTGGGAGAGAACCGGGGCTGGATGAGTGGCACGAGAATCAAACCCTGGGCTCCCCAGCCTTTGAGGCAGGCACGTCTGTCCTATAGAGGTGCTGAGGCAGCCATGGCCAGGCCGGGCTGGAGGGGTAAGGGCGTGCTCTGGACTCGTGGCACAGCTGCTGGGATGTGCGTGATGGACCGGGCCTGCCTGCCTGCCCACCCCCTGCCCACACTATGCTGCTGTCTTGGCACCTGCTGTGGCCAGGGACAGCCTCTGGGAGGGGCTCAGCATGTGCCCGGGCAGGCTGTGGACCCAGGGCAGCTGGTGCCTGGCAGGAGGGGGGCCGTGCCCAGGGAGCTTTCAGGGACTGTGCAATCCTGAGACCCCACGTCCAGGGTTGGCAAGGGCAGCTCTGGTCTTCGTCTCACTGATTTTGTTCCTTTTGGTCCCTGCCCTAGACCTTAGAGTCTGCCAAGATTTGCAAGATCCTGGGACTGGTCCCTGTGGAGAGGCTGTAGGCATAGAGGCAGGATGCTGAACTGAGCACCTGAGAACTAGGCTTGAGATGTGGCTCATTCCCATGTGGGTGCTGGGATGCCAGCCAGCTGAGCCGCAACTGCTCATGTGTGGAACGCATGTGAGAATCCCTCCCAACATTGCAGAGATCAGAATACCAATGAAGTCACAAAGCGAACCACAGAGCGCCGTGCAAATGTTGAATATTATGACAGGGTTGGGGCTCCAAGCAGTGAAGTGCCTTGCCCACTGTCACGATGCCACAAATGAATGGGAACGGGTCTCAGAGTTGTACCCACCTAGGCCCTATGGCTTCACCTTTGCCTCCATCACTCACTTACACACACACAGGCCATGCGTGCCACTCCTGCTCCTCTCAGGGCTCTGGGCCCCTTCCCCTCAGCCCCCGCAGCCTCTGCCAGGAGGTGGGAGTTGGGTGGGAGACTTCCAGGGCCCTGGGCTCCCCGAGGCTCTGTGACAGGGCCTCACCCCACCCCCTAGGTCTTCACAGGCATCTTCACAGCAGAGATGGTTCTGAAGCTGATCGCCATGGACCCCTACGAGTATTTCCAGCAGGGTTGGAATATCTTCGACAGCATCATCGTCACCCTCAGCCTGGTAGAGCTAGGCCTGGCCAACGTACAGGGACTGTCTGTGCTACGCTCCTTCCGTCTGGTACACAAAAGCCCCAGGGCCAGGGGCTGGGATGGGGGTGGGCTGAGGAGACTAAGGAGGGTGGGCACACGGATGAGAGGAGAAACCCCAGGAAGCTAGAGGGCTGAAAACGAGGCCTCCTCTGCCTCGTGCACACCTGTTACCTCTCAGAACCTTTCTTACCTGTAAAACCAGCATTACCCGCTGGGATGTACGTGATGGACCGGGCCTGCCCGCCTGCCCACCCCCCACCCACACTACGCTGTGGAGAGCCCTGTCTTCTTTCATAGGGCTGCTGGGGGGACCAAAGTGATAGAGGCCAACACTGGGTTTGATTCCTTAATGACCTTGAGCAGCAGTGGAGCAGGAACTCCAGCCCCATACTGCAGACCTGAAAGCGGAGGCTCTGGAAGTTCATTAGGAGTAGGATTGGGACCTCTGAATTTCTGTCTTTTCACCACCCCATAAGGAGCACTATTATTCTTTTTAAAACTTTATCAGCTGGACGAGGTGGCTCACGCCTGTAATCCCAACACTTTGGGAGGCCAAGGAGGGTGGATCACCTGAGGTCAGGAGTTCAAGACCAGCCTGGCCAACATGATGAAACTCCGTCTCTACTAAAAACACAAAAATTAGCTGAGCTTGGTGGCAAGCGCCTGTAGTCCCAGCTACTTGGGAGGCTGAGGCAGGAGAATCACTTGAACCCGGGAGGCCGAGGTTGCAGTGAGCCGAGATCGCACCACTGCACTCCAGCCTGGGTGACAGATTGAGACTCTGTCTCAAAAACAACAACAACAACAAACTTTATCAAGGGATCTTTTCATGCATGCACAAAAGTATAGAGAAAGTATAATGAACCTCCATGTACCTATCACCCAGCTTCAACAATTATCAACATTCTATAATTCCTGTTGCATCTGTCCCCTAATTTTTATTGTGAAAGCAAATCCCAACATATAATTTCACTTGTAAATATTTTAGTCTATTTTTTTTTAGATGGGGTTTCTCTGTCACCCAGGCTGGAGTGCAGTGGTACAATCACTGCTCACTGCAGCCTTGACCTCCCCAGACTCAGGTGATTCTCCCACCTCAGCCTCCTGCACAGCTGGGACCAACACGCCTAGCTAATTTTTGTAATTTTTGTAGGTCAGGGTTTCGCCATGTTGCCCAGGCTGGTCTCCAACTCCTAGGCTCAAGTGATGCACCTTCTTTGGCCTCCCAAAGTGCTGGGATTACAGGTGTGAGCCACTGCTCCCAGCCACAGTCTGTATCTTTAACAGATAATGACATTTTTTCTTTTTTCTTTTCTTTTTTTTTTTTTTTTAAATGGAGTTTTGTTCTGTAGCCCAGGCTGGAGTGCAGTGGTGCAATCTGTGCTCACTGCAAGCTCCGCCTCCCTGGTTGAAGCGATTCTCCTTCCTCAGCCTCCTGAGTAACTGGGATTACAGGCACTCGCCACCACGCCCAACTAATTTTTTGTATTTTTAGTAGAGACAGGATTTTACCCTGTCGGCCAAGTTGGTTTCCAGCTCCTGAGCTCAAGTGATCCACCCGCCTCGGCTTCCCAGAGTGCTGGGATTACAGGCGTGGGCCACCGTGCCTGGCCGGGACTTGTTTTATTTTTAACACATGAAGGGCCTCAGGTGGTAGAATGAGTGTTCCCATTTAACAGAAGGGCAAACTGAGGACTCAGATTGTGCAGGGGGCTGGAGATTCAAGCTACTCGACACTGTTCTTTCTCCTAAGGCTGGGGCTGCCTTGGGTGGTGGTCCCTGGGCCTCATTCACCCTTGCTCTCCCTGCCCGGCAGCTGCGCGTCTTCAAGCTGGCCAAGTCGTGGCCAACGCTGAACATGCTCATCAAGATCATTGGCAATTCAGTGGGGGCACTGGGTAACCTGACGCTGGTGCTGGCCATCATCGTGTTCATCTTCGCCGTGGTGGGCATGCAGCTGTTCGGCAAGAGCTACAAGGAGTGCGTGTGCAAGATCGCCTTGGACTGCAACCTGCCGCGCTGGCACATGCACGATTTCTTCCACTCCTTCCTCATCGTCTTCCGCATCCTGTGCGGGGAGTGGATCGAGACCATGTGGGACTGCATGGAGGTGGCTGGCCAAGCCATGTGCCTCACCGTCTTCCTCATGGTCATGGTCATCGGCAACCTCGTGGTGAGTGAGACTGGCTGGGTGGCCCCTGCCCTCGCCCGGGAAGCGTACAAGATGTGCCTGATGTTTGACTGTTTTCTATCTCCCCAACACATCTTCTCCAAAATGGCAATTTTATGTGGTTTAACTCAGTAGTTCTCAAATTTTAACCTGTGTAAGAATCACTTAGGAGTTACTTAAAACATAGATCCCTGGCCCCACCCCCAGAGTGTCTGATTCAGCCGCTCTGGGCCTAGGCCTGGGGATCTGCATTTCTGACAAGCTCCGAGGTGATGCTGATCAGTGGATGCTGATGGTGGTTCTGGGACCATGCTATGAGTAGCGCTGTTGGAACCGAGTGTTTTGAGTAAAGCAACATGATAATGAGTCAGACAGACCCACATTCCAGTCCCAGCTCCTTTGCCATCATCTGTGTGACCTTGAGCTAACTGCTGCTCTCTAGTTGAGCTGGGTTCTCTAACCCTCACATAGAAGAAAAACAACAGGGACCTCATGAGGTCACTGCAAAGATGATGCCATAGTGTGTACAAAGGCACAGTGTTGTGGGGGAACCTGGGCCTCCTGGCCTTCTCCCACCCTCTTGAACTCCTCTGCTCCAGGGCCTATGGTCCAGGCTCTGAAAAAGAGAATCAGGCTGGATGTGGTGGCTCATGCCCATAGTCCCAGCACTTTAGGAGGCCGAGGCCAGGAGTTCAAGACCAGCCTGGGCAACATAGCAAGACACCCTCATCTCTACAAAAAATGGAAAAATGAAAACATTTAGCTAGGCATGGTGGCACACACCAAACCCAGCTACTTGGGAAGCTGAGGCAGGAAGACGGTTTGAGCCCTGGACTTCAAAGCTGTAGTGAGCTATGATCCTGCCACTGCACTCCAGCCTGGGGGTGGGGCAGAGCAAGACCCCATCTCTAGAAAACAAAAAAGAAACAGGTGCAGATATTGGGAAAATGCAGAGATGGCATAAACTGCATCTCTTCTGCCACTTGCTGTGGTTCAGGGCTTGGCATGAGGGGCTGGTGCAGAGGAAGGGGCCAGGAGGTGAGAGCCAGGGAGTAGGGCCATGGTCCAGCTGGCCAGCATTTCTGCGGCTGGGGCCCCTGGAGGTGACCCTGACTCCTCCCCTTCTTGGGGTGGCAGTGGAGGTCACTCCTGCCAGAGCCCTGCAGTGCTGTGCCCAGCTGCCCCCTGCAGTGGCTGGCGCTGCCCTGGGCAACAGGGACTGGGAAGACGCCTGTCCCCATGTTCCCCAAAGGCCTATGAAATCCCTGAGCTGCAGGGACAAAGCTGCTTAGATATTGCTGATCTCCGACTGAGGGCAGCACGAAGAGAGGGAAGAGGGTGTCACCTCAGCTGCAAAAGAAGACTATGCTGCAGCTACAGAGGAGAACCCAGGCCTCCTGTCCCCGAAAGGAGCATCTTAGGGAGTGGGGAGAGAGAGGGAAGGTGCCCAGGCTCAACTTTGGGGCAGGATTGGGGATGGGGACAGCAGACCCTGAGTAGGAGTTTGTTGATGTAAGTCTAAGGACTTGGGGGTGACTGAGTCTTCAGGGAGTTGCTGTTTCTATGTGTGGAAACTCAAAAACGTTTTAAGCCCCCACTTTGCCGCTCACTGACTGGGAAACCTTGAGCCCATTATTTAACCCTTTGGGCCTCGGTTTTCCCATCTGGAAAATGGGGATGAAAATGGGGATGACTCTTTCACTGGGTGGTTGCAAGGATTATGTGATGCATGCGCTTACAAGTGCTTACCAAAGTGCCTGGCCACGTGGCTGGGGGTGAAGGTGTTGCAGGCATGCGGCGGGGCAGTGCTGGTTTAGGTTCCCGCCACCAGGGCGATGCTCCTGTATTGGCAGTGGAGAGCCTACTGTATGTCAGTCCCTGCCAAAGGGATTTACTGGCATTGCCCCTAATTCTCTCAGCCACCCCATGAGACAGGTAATGTTATTTCCACACTCTCGAGGAGGCACTGCCCAGAACCACACAACTAGTGAGAGACAGAGCTGGTACTGGAACTGGGTCCATATAACTCCAGTAACAATAACATCAACGAAAACAGTATCGTAATAATGATAACGTCAGCATCAGCAGAAGCATGGTGACAGCTGACATTTATTTAGCATTTACCTAGCATTCTGGGTGCTTCACGTGTATTCATTTCACCTCATCCTCACACCCACCTGTGAGGGGCGCGCTGGTTCATCTGTTTTATAGATGAGGAAACAGGCTCAGGGAGGTGAATCTGTCTCGTGTGTGGGATGGGAGCCCCTGCAGTCTGGCTGCAGAGTCTGGAACCAGTGCAGGCCCTGCTTCTGTGTGCCTGTCACCCCTATCACACAGACATGCACACACGCACACACCACTGACATCCTTTCCCAGCCCAGCTCTGTGGCTCTCCCAGTTTGCTCAGATGGAGTGGAACAGCCCAGGGAGGTGGCACTGTCAGCTCCTTGGGCACTGTCCCCTCCCACCACCTCCCCAGGCTTCGGAGAAGCAGGTGTCTGCCAGAGGCCACCAGGGCACCCTGCCAGAGAGTGTGAGGACCCGCGTCCCCTGCACCCATGGCACTTGGTCACTTCTTGCGGGTAACTGTGAAGAAGAAGAGGAAGTGACTAGGTCATCAGTAACCCAAAGCACAGAACCCCCAGGGAAATTGATGTCGGCCCCCTCCCCTCCTCCCTTCCCCCATGCCTAGGGCAGCTATTTCTGTCTTGGGCAGGAGCCGTGTGCAAACCCTGCTGACCCAGAGAGCAGCTAATTCCCATCTCAGATGTGTTTCTGGCAACTGGATGCCTCCCCCCAGAGAGGGAGAAGAAAGACTAATGCGTTTTGGTGGGGGGCAAAGGCAGAAAAGCCTCTAGGGGACATGGCAGGGAGGAAGGGAGCCGTGGAAATTCCCCCAGCACATTCTCTCAAAGAGGGTTTTCAGATATTTTTTAAAGAGAATATTTAACATGATTAACAGAATATAATCAACAGAATGTAGTGAAGACAATGACGAGAAGACCTTGGAGGAGGCTGGTGACAGCCAGGAGTGAGACCCGCTGAGGAGACGGCCAAGAGTGGCGGATCTGCAAGTGCAGGCTCCCCAACTCCCCACGCCCTCTCACTCCCCCAGGCCTCCGAGGAAGAACCTGGCTATGCTTCCGGCTGACAGGAGCCAGGACCCTCACCCCAGCCAGCATTCTCCTTCCTCCCACTGCCCAGGGCCAGGCAGACTGGTAGAAGGAAGGACAACCACATTAAAGACCTTCGGGGCTGCCATTCACCTTGTAGGCTAAGTGAATGATGCCTTCTACAGTTATACAATGACTAGAATCCTGGTTCGAGTCCCGGCTATGCTCTGTGTCCTAGGGCATGCCACGCCACCTCTCTAGGACTCAGTTTACTCGTCTATAAAATGCTGAGCTGGCCTCAGAGTTCACCACACTCTTCCTTACACTTTGTATAACTTACTTTTTCTTTCTTTCTTTTTCTTTCTTTTTTTTTTTTTTCAAGGCAGGGTCTCGCTCTGTCACCCAGGCTGGAGTGCAGTGGTGCGATCTGGGCTCACTGCAACCTCCGCCTCCCGGGTTCAAGTGATTCTCCTGCCTCAGCCTCCCAAGTAGCTGGGATTATAGGTGTGTGCCACCACACCCAGCTAATTTTTGTATTTTTAGTACATGGTTTCACCATGTTGGCCAAGCTGGAGCACCTTGTATAGCTTTCTATTATTTCAAACATAATAACAGCCAACATGTGTTGAGTGCCTACTGTGTAGTCTACTTGTATTGATGGGTTTTTTTGTTTGTTTGTTTTTGTTTTTTTGTTTTGTTTTGTTTTGAGATGGAATCTCGCTCTGTCGCCCAGGCTGGAGTGCAATGGCGTGATCTCGGCTCACTGCAACCTCCACCTCCCGGGTTCAAGCAATTCTCCTGCCTCAGCCTCCCAAGTAGTTAGGACTACAGGCGCATGCCACCACGCCCAGCTAATTTTTTGTATTTTTAGTAGAGACGGGGTTTCACCATGTTAGCCAAGATGGTCTCGATCTTTTGACCTCGTGATCCGCCCGCCCCAGCCTCCCAAAGTGCTGGGATTATAGGTGTGAGCCACCGCGCCCGGGCTTGTATTGATCTTTTAATCCTCACAACAATGGGAGGAACACTTGGATAATCTCCTTTTCACAGATGAGGAAACTGAGGCACAGGGCAGTGAGGCAAATTGCCTCAGAGCACACAGCTAATAAACTGGGGTTCAGAGCCCTGCAATGTGGTTTCAAAAGCTGTGCACTCCAGTCTCTGCTGCCACCCAAACCCACAGTATTGCATGTGTTTGATCTGCTCTCTGTCTCTGCTGGTCTGTGAGCTCCCTGCGGCCATTCATGCAGTGACGGGGGCTCAGGAAATGTCTATGCACTGGAAAATAAAGTGGGTGAGGGTGCTTGCGGGGGGGAAGAGCAGTAGCCTCCTAAGTCTCTTTCCGTAGGGATGTGGGACAAGAACCAGAATAGATGGAGTTGGAAACCCCAAGAGGAGAAAAGAGGGTAAATAGTAGGTCAGATGTCCCTTCCAGAGTAGCAGGGGCCAAGCTTCTGCACTCCAGGAGCGCGGGGTCTATAAAGTCCCACTTAACAGAGGTGGAGAAGAAGGCACAAAAGATAAAGGTTCCCAGTAAGTCCTGGAAGCTCGGCGAGTTGAGCCCAGTTCTTTGTTCCGCATCCTCCAGAAGTGGAGGTAAAGGACAGTCATGGGCCAGGCACCATGGTGATGCCTCTAATCCCAGCACTTTGGGAGGCCGAGGCAGGTGGATCACCTGAGGTCAGGACTTTGAGACCAGCCTGGGCAACATGTTGAAACCCCATCTCTTCAAAAAGTACAAAGATTAGCTGGGCATGGTGGCACTTGAACTTGGGAGGCGGAGGTTGCAGTGAGCCGAAATCGTGCCACAGCACTCCAGCCTGGAGTCTGGAGGCAACAGAGGGAGACTCCTCCATCTCAAAAAAAAAAAAAAAAAAAAAAGGACAGTCATGGAGAGAGTTCCTGTCCCCCAGCAGGCCTCCCTAAACCCTGCCTCTGCCCTGGGTAGCAGAGTCCTCTCAGAAGCCCAAGCCTTCTGAGTTTCCCCATCTGCAGTTTCCCCATCTGCAGAAGGGATGATAATAACCATCACCTCCATGAGCAGTTGTGAACACCTCTTAGGTGGCGTTCTTTTAAATGCCCAACATGTGGTAGTTTGGATCTGTAGACTGAGGACCCCTGTGCTGGTTGAAGGTGGCACCCTCTGGGTCCCGGGGACTGATGTGAGACTCCCCCTGACCCCATGCCCCAGGTCCTGAACCTGTTCCTGGCTCTGCTGCTGAGCTCCTTCAGCGCCGACAGTCTGGCAGCCTCGGATGAGGATGGTGAGGTGAACAACCTGCAGATTGCCATCGGGCGCATCAAGTTGGGCATCGGCTTTGCCAAGGCCTTCCTCCTGGGGCTGCTGCATGGCAAGATCCTAAGCCCCAAGGACATCATGCTCAGCCTCGGGGAGGCTGATGGGGCCGGGGAGGCTGGAGAAGCGGAGGAGACTGCCCCCGAGGATGAGAAGAAGGAGCCGCCCGAGGAGGACCTGAAGAAGGACAATCACATCCTGAACCACATGGGCCTGGCTGACGGCCCCCCATCCAGCCTTGAGCTGGACCACCTTAACTTCATCAACAACCCCTACCTGACCATACAGGTGCCCATCGCCTCCGAGGAGTCCGACCTGGAGATGCCCACCGAGGAGGAAACCGACACTTTCTCGGAGCCTGAGGATAGCAAGGTGAGCCGGGGCGGAGGCTCAGACAGACCCGGCTTCAAATTCTCCTGTGACCTGGAGCAAGCCCTAAATCCTCTCTGAGCCTCAGTTTCTCCAGCTGTAAAATGGGGGTGGTGCCCTATGGCATTGTTGCGAGCATTATGTGAGACGCTGTATGTAAAGCATGCAGTCTGCGCCCTGTGAGTGGCGGCTGTCACTATCATTATTGATGTGGTTATTATGATCAACCCTGTCTGTCCGGAAACCCTGATTCCCTCGGACCAGAACACCTGGGCCCCTCTCACCAGCAGGTGGTGCCCTTGGACATGCTGCTTTTACCTGGGCACCGCAGCTCCAGGACCAGGACCTGAGAGGCCTCTCTTACATATTCTCCGCTGGGCTTGAGGCCCCTTGCCCAGTCCTCACACTTATCCTCTATCTCTGTTTAGACCCCACCTGGGTCTGCTCTCAACCTCCCAGTGTGGGCCAAAGTGCCAGATCCAGGCAGGGGACTCAGGAAAGGAGCCAAGGGCCAACGGGAGTTGGGGACAAGGAAGGCAGAAGCCTCGGGCAGGAGCCCTGACCCTTCGGCCATGCAGGGGGTGTGCTGCTGGGCTCAGATGCCCCTCCCCACCCCTCCACTGCGAGGGCGAGGAAGGGACAGGAATGCAGTGGTGGTCACCCCCAGCAGCTGAGGCTGAGGCTGGGACCCTGCCTGGGTCTTGAGCCCCCTTCCCCACCGTCCAGCTCTGGCAGGGAAAGGACTCGTACAGGAGCTAGGACGGGAGCCCCTGCCCACCCCTGCACCATCGGCCTGAGCCTAATGAACTTTGCCCTGAAAGCTTTTGACTCCTTATTCCTCCCAAATATGTGGCACGCTGGCTTACCAGGGACCAAGTGCCTGTGAGCTATAAATACCCAGGCAACTGTGGCGCAGACCTCAGTATGAGGCACTCAGGTGGCGGGGGAGCTGGAGAGCACCAAAGTCCCAGGTTCCCCGGGGCCGGGGCCGAGGCCTGGGGACTTGTTCAAGGAGGGCGAGCACAACTCCAGGGGGGATTTAGGGAGTTGGGTGCACAATCGGGGCAAGCAACTCAGTGGATGCCCTGGCTGACCTAACACTCTGTGCCTCAGTTTCCCTTTTAGTCTACTGAAAACAAGGACCCCCCCCCCCCCACCATGGTGGTTTTCTGGCTACCACTCTGGATACAGAGCTGCCCCGCAAGTTGCCCTCTTCTTCTCTTCAGAGGCCTCACCCTCAGCCTTGAAGGGGTCCCCTGCAGGGTGGAGGCTAGGGCCGGGAAGCTGGCCTGGCCCAGCAGGAGGAGGTGGGAGGAGGCCTGGCCCGGCCGGAGCACCCGCCTTCCCCACTCCCGCTCCCAACACTGATCAGGTTCCCTTGGCACGGGATGGAGGCTTTGGCTAGGGAACATTTTCCACCCTTTCTGGATTCCTCAGCCAAACAGACCCTGGGGGTGGGAAGGCTCAGACGCTAGGGGCACCACACGCCCATGCTCTGAGGGCTGTGACAGCCTGGCTCCATCCTGACCCCTTTTCATACCCCTGCCCCCTCAGAGCTACCTTTAGGCCCCCCATGCCTCCCAGACCCCCCACTCGGGCCGGGGTCCCTGCCTCCTCCCTTATCTGAGGCCTTCGCATGTGTCCTCATGCCCTCACCGTCCCTTCCCAGGCATCAGCCCCGCCCCACTCCTTATGTAAGTGTCATGCGGGCATGACCAGGGCCACCTACGTCCCCGTGGTTCCTCGACCATCCAGGGCTGGATGAATGAACGAATGAATGAATGATTTTGCTCCTCCCTCTCTTCTTCCCTTCCCTTCTGGTCTCCCATCCTGCCCCATCTGGTGGGAGGATGAGGGGGTCTTTCAGGGACCCAGATGTCATGTGACCCTGTGGCCTCTACAGAAACCGCCGCAGCCTCTCTATGATGGGAACTCGTCCGTCTGCAGCACAGCTGACTACAAGCCCCCCGAGGAGGACCCTGAGGAGCAGGCAGAGGAGAACCCCGAGGGGGAGCAGCCTGAGGAGTGCTTCACCGAGGGTGAGGGCACCCCTCACCTCGTCTGGGTGTCTCCCCCAGGCCTGCAGCCCCTGCAAGGGGCAGGCTACACCAGGACAAAAAGCACATGAACCTGGGGCTGCCTGGCCATCCCCGTGCCTCACGTGTCTAGGGGTGCTGGCAGTGCATGCCCAGAACTGTGGCACAAGATCCATGCAGAGCCCTTGGTGCAGACCTAGCTTGGAGCAAACGTGCAGAAGTGTGGGTGTCAGCTCCTGAGATCCTCCTCTCCATCTTCAGGGAGCAAAGCCTTCAGGACATGGCACTGGAGAAATGTCATTGTCCATAGAGCTTGCTGGACTGTGCAGGATGGAGACCGCCTGGGCGAGGTGGGGGGTGGGGCAGCACTGGAGCTGGGGGCCAGGAGGCCTTTCTTCTGCATGCCGCTCCCCAGCAGCCATTGTCGCATGTTGGATCCGGCTGGGGAGGGAGGCCCTGAGTCCCCCATGTGAGCCAGATGGAGCTGGGTGAGGGAGGAGGTGGGGGCCCTGAGTCTGGGAGCTGGAGAGGGGCATCCTGGGACGCCGTGGGAGGGCGCTGACTGTGCACCCCAAGGCAACCCCAGGCCCATGATGTGGTGCCTGTCCCTGCCTCCCCCGACCCCATCAGCCTGCGTGCAGCGCTGGCCCTGCCTCTACGTGGACATCTCCCAGGGCCGCGGGAAGAAGTGGTGGACTCTGCGCAGGGCCTGCTTCAAGATCGTCGAGCACAATTGGTTCGAGACCTTCATTGTTTTCATGATCCTGCTCAGCAGCGGGGCTCTGGTAGGCACCGCCTGGGAGCACGGGGCAGGGGCAGGGGCCAGGCCCGCAGCAGGTCCTCCTGGGGCTCCCCATCTCCACACACAGGAAGGGCCATGCTCTGGTCATTCCCAAACCCTGAGAATCTTAAAGGAACTCGCTGTGCCTCCAGGATAGGTTATAGGATGTGCTGACTTTCTTAACATGGCAGAGGTGCCTCTCTTATTACGTGGGCGCTGACTTTTGTGCACTCTCTGCTGATGAGGAGGCAGGAGAACCCTGGGAACTGGGGGCGCAGGACTGAAGATGTGTCACTGTTGACCTGTCCAGCAGATGATGGCAATTTGCTGTTGTTGGGCTTGGGGAAGGGCAGGGCTGAGGGATTCTCCCCACTGGGAAATACGCTCATCCCCATGATGGGTGGTGGGAGTCCAGAAGATGCGGACAGCCTGTCCCTTGGGCTGGGCCCCCTCGGCAGACCCCCGGGAACCACCAACATAGAGCAGGGCAGGGGACCTGGCTGCCGCCCCAGCCTGCTGGACCCCAGCCACCCTGGTGGTGCTGGTGCCCCCAGGCCTTCGAGGACATCTACATTGAGCAGCGTCGAGTCATCCGCACCATCCTCGAATATGCTGACAAGGTCTTCACCTACATCTTCATCATGGAGATGCTGCTCAAATGGGTGGCCTACGGCTTTAAGGTGTACTTCACCAATGCCTGGTGCTGGCTTGACTTCCTCATCGTGGACGTGAGTCCCCACACGCTGGCCCCGTAGCTACATCCAGAGGCTGTCAATGTGGCAGGGACCTCAGGAAGCCCAGGCCCTGAAGGGCAGGACCTGCCCAAGGCCACCCCCAGAGTCAGATCCTCGATCAGCGCTGCCCTTCTCAGACACAGCTGCCCAGGGAAGGGTTAGGGACTGGGAGGCCTTCCCTTCTCCTCAGGGAAAGGAGGCTTTGGGGGAGGACAGCAGGCAGGGGGGCTACTTACCATCCCTGCCAATAGGAGTGGAGGAGTTTCTTACTTCCTACATTTTATTTATTTATTTTTAAGATGAGGTCTTGCTACGTTGCCCAGGCTAGTCTTGAACTCCCGGGCTCAAGCAATCCTCCCACCTCGGCCTCCCAAAGTGCTGGGATTACAGGCGTGAGCCACCACGCCCGGCCAGGAATGGAGGATTTTCTTAGCCTCTTAGATGGGCTCACAGGCCTCCTGAAGGAGTCGGGTACCATCCCTCCTATTCACAGTCATCCCCAGTTAGTTGATGACATCACTGAGGTGGTGCCAGGCTCCTACAGGTACTGGGACAGGTCCCAGGGCTGCTCTTCCCACCGGACGGGACCACCCACTAGGGCGCGGATCTGAGGGAGACAGCCAGGAGCTGTGAGTCCAGGAAGACCCCCGTGGCCTGGGCTTGAGGGGAGGCTGGGGGCCTTGCACGCACTGACCCCCTCACCCCTCCCCTGCAGGTCTCCATCATCAGCTTGGTGGCCAACTGGCTGGGCTACTCGGAGCTGGGACCCATCAAATCCCTGCGGACACTGCGGGCCCTGCGTCCCCTGAGGGCACTGTCCCGATTCGAGGGCATGAGGGTGGGTGCTGAAGGGGCCTCTGGGGTGGGCTGGGGATGGGGGACCCGCCACCTTCACTGCAGGGGGGAGGTTGCATGTCTATACTCCAACCACCACCAGAGGGAAGCAGAGAGCTTGGACCCACGGCCCTGCCTGAGGCCAGGTCTGGCCCCCACCTCCCCTAGCTGTCCTCCCCACAGGCCATCTCCTGCCTGCCCCACTCCCGCTCTCAGCCCCCGATCCAGCCCGCCCTTAGCTTACCTCTGCCACTACTTGAGGGGAGCAGAGACTGCAGAAGCACCCAGGAGGGCCCCACGGCCAGGGAAGAGGAGGAAGGAAGGCAGGTTTATGTGGTGTTTATGGGTGGTTTATGAGTGGGTTTATGGGTGGCCCTCCCCAGCCTCAGACTGAGCCACCCAAGGCTTTGAAACAAGGTGCCTGCACCCTGGCTCTGAGCCTCCCCCTCACCCCCTGATGAGCTTGGAGTCACGGTTGGGGCCATGCCCTTGAGCTTGGGGTCAGTTTGGGGAAGATCCACTCAGGCCCTGGAGAGCGGAAGCGACAGGTAAACACAGGGTTGGGGGGGCAAGAAAAATGGGACTTCCCCAGGAAGAGAGGTCTGCCGGGAGCAAGACCTGCTCCAGCGGGACAAATTTCTGCAAATCTGGAGGCCATGGCGAGCCCACCCAAGCGGCCCCTTCCTGTCCCTGCAAGAGGCCAGCCGAATGTTGGGCCCTCTGACCCCCCAGAGCCAGGGAGCCCTCCCATTGAGGGGAGACAAGCTTCCTGTGGCCATGCAGCTGGTCGGTGCCCCAACCAGGAACAGAGCTCCCCTGGGCACACCAGGCTTGTGCCACACGCTCTAGAGGTCATGAAATGGCTCCTCCTTAAAAAGAGAGGGGTGTCAGATCCAGCCCAGTCTGCAGTGGTCAGGTGGGCTGTGTGACTAGGGCTGGTGGGGATGGGGCTTCTGTCCCAGAGTTCCTGCTGCTTCAAAGACCCTGGTGCCCTCTTTTCTGTGCCTGTGTCTGGGGCTCTGGGGCTGAAAACCCATGAGCAGGGGCTGGGTCACGTGAGCTGAGTTTCCTATGGGGGCTGAGCAAAGAGTGTTTGTCTCCTGCCTGGTGACCCGTGACCAGGCTTCTTCCAGAGAAACCCAGCACCCCTACTGTAGGCTGATGGCTCCAGCCAAGCAGAGAGCCCTCTTGACCACCAGGCCTGCAGCTCCCTCCCCCTCCCCCTTACCACCCCCAACCTGCACACACACAGCCCAGCAGGTCAGCCCTCCTCTAGGAAGCCCTCCCTAATTGACAATGCCCAGCTCTGCCTGGTCCCCTGGGTGGCATGGAGATGGGGAGCGCTCTCTCAGAGGCTGGGAGAGGCACTGGCAATGGACCCCCTGGCCCCCAGGTGGTGGTGAACGCCCTCCTGGGCGCCATCCCCTCCATCATGAACGTGCTGCTCGTCTGCCTCATCTTCTGGCTGATCTTCAGCATCATGGGTGTCAACCTGTTTGCCGGCAAGTTCTACTACTGCATCAACACCACCACCTCTGAGAGGTTCGACATCTCCGAGGTCAACAACAAGTCTGAGTGCGAGAGCCTCATGCACACGGGCCAGGTCCGCTGGCTCAATGTCAAGGTCAACTACGACAACGTGGGTCTGGGCTACCTCTCCCTCCTGCAGGTGGTGAGTGTGACCCACAACCCCTGCCGGGAACCTGGGTGGAGGTGCCCCCCACCCCGGTCCCTCTCGTTGTACCCAACCCCAATGTCACTCCAGTTAGGGGACCGCCCACCCTGCTTCCAATGCTGTGGGATCCCCAGGCAGTGTCTAGACCTCTCTGGTCTTTACTTGATGCTTGCTCAGTGGGGCTCTGGCAGGCGGCCTCTGGCAGGGGAGGACCAGGTTGGGCGGGGGAGGGAAACTCATGGATGATGAAAGCAGGGAGCGGCCCCCCGGCTCACTCCCCAACCACACTCTCTCAGGCCACCTTCAAGGGTTGGATGGACATCATGTATGCAGCCGTGGACTCCCGGGAGGTGAGTCGGGGTCGCTGAGATGTGGCTGGTGAGTGAGCCAGGGAAAAGGACTCAAGACAGGAGGGAGACACGGCAGCACATTCTGTCCCCGAGACTCGGCAGCCCTGGGGGTGGATGGGTCCTGCCCTCAGGGCTGTGAGGGGCAGGGAGAAGCCAGCGTGCAAACCCATGCCATCCCACCCTGTGGCTCCTGCAGAAGGAGGAGCAGCCGCAGTACGAGGTGAACCTCTACATGTACCTCTACTTTGTCATCTTCATCATCTTTGGCTCCTTCTTCACCCTCAACCTCTTCATTGGCGTCATCATTGACAACTTCAACCAGCAGAAGAAGAAGATGAGTATCAGCTCAGCCCCCCGGGGCCCTCCCCGTGCCGGGCCTCCCTCTTGCCTCCCTTGTCCACTCTCCATTGTGCAAACCCACAAATGCTGCCTGAGCACCTACCAGGTTGTTGGTTCAGGCAGCTAGCTTGGGTCCCAGTCCCACCAGGCCACCTTGAACAAGTGGCTTGGCCTCCGTGAACCTCGGTGTCCTTATCTATGAAATGAGACTGCTGGGCCAGGTGCAGTGGCTCATGCTTGTAATCCCAGCACTTTGGGAGGCCAAGGCAGGTGGATCACAAGGTCGAGTTCGAGACCAGCCTGGCTAACGTGGTAAAACCCCGTCTATACTAAAAATACCAAAAAAAATTTTAAAAAATTAGCCGGGCGTGGTGGCAGGCACCTGTAATCCCAGCTACTCAGGAGGCTGAGGCAGGAGAATTGCTTAAACCCAGGAGATGGAGGTTGCAGTGGGCCGAGATCATGCCACTGCACTATAGCCTGGGCAATAGAGCTAGGCTCCATCTCAAAAAAAAAAAAAAAAAAAAAAAAAAAAAAAAAAAAAAAACGAGGCTGCTACAACCTGCCTTGTGGGTTACTCTAGGGCTCAGCGAGATGTTGATGAAAAGTAGCCAGAAACAGGCTGCAAGACAGCATTGATCCCCACTCCCCTTCCCTCCCTTCTCCTCGGTCCCCCATTCTCCCCTTGTCCCTCCATCTCTGACCCTCTCCCTTCCTCGAGGCCGATCTACAGGGGCAGGGGCTGCCTTAAAGGTGGTGCCTGAGGTGGGGGGTCCTGGAGGCAGGAAAGGGAACTGCACCTCAACCTGACAAGCCCTATCCCACTATACTTAGGAGGGAAAGACATCTTTATGACGGAGGAACAGAAGAAATACTATAACGCCATGAAGAAGCTTGGCTCCAAGAAGCCTCAGAAGCCAATTCCCCGGCCCCAGGTACAGCCCTCTGGGGCCCCTGTCCTGTGTGTGGTGCCAGGCTCCTGCCTAGGGGACTGATGGGGGTAAAAGACTTCCTGCCCTCCACCCACCAGGCTGTGTCCCTGGGTGAGGTTAGGCCCACCCCAGGGGCAGGGGACTTGGTCTACCTGCAGGGAGGGACGCCTCTTTGTAGTGCCACAGAGACACCATATGCACAGAGGCTGTCCATGAAACTTCAGTGACTGCTTTACCCTCACCTGGCCCTGCGAAGCCCCTCAGTGCTCATCTACCTCCCACCTGGGACCCCAGTGGCCCCTGGGGCAAGGGCTCCCACAAGTGGAAAGAAGAGGATGTCCAGACACCCTCCCCAGGAACAATGACTTTGAAAGAAAGGGGAGGAGCATCTGGGGGACCTTGAAGGAGGTCCCCGGGGGAGGAGAGAGAACCATGAACCCCATAAAATGACCTGGTCCCAGACCTGTCATGATCTGATGGGTCACCCCTCCTCCCCTGGCTGACTCCACCACAACCCCCAACACCTCCTTTCTCTCTCTCTCTCTCTTTCTCTCTCTCTGTCTCTGTCATCTCTGTCATGCTGTGGTGCCATCCTGTGTCTCCTGCCTGTCCATGTCCTGTCTGGGCCTGGCCACCCCAACTCCCCCACATCCACTCCCACCCATGCTGCAGAACAAGATCCAGGGCATGGTGTATGACCTCGTGACAAAGCAGGCCTTCGACATCACCATCATGATCCTCATCTGCCTCAACATGGTCACCATGATGGTGGAGACAGACGACCAGAGCCAGCTCAAGGTGGACATCCTGTACAACATCAACATGATCTTTATCATCATCTTCACTGGGGAGTGCGTGCTCAAGATGCTCGCCCTGCGCCAGTACTACTTCACCGTCGGCTGGAACATCTTCGACTTCGTGGTCGTCATCCTGTCCATTGTGGGTGAGCGGGGCAGGCTGGGCCAGCAGGGCAACACTGAGCTGAGGTACTCGGGAAGATCCATCCTCTCATGCACACACCTGCCCCTGCACCCTCACACGCTCACGAAGACACACGCCCACGCAGACACACACCTGTTCATGCCTGCCATTCACTCTCAATGCACAAAGGCACACGTGTGTGCACACAGGCAGATCGTCACCCGCGCACACGTGGATGCACCTCAGGACACACAACCTCAGGACACACAACTCAGGTGCCCACATACTGAGTGAAAAGTGTAAAAGATGGTTCCATGTCTGTGTGCACTGAGAAGTGCACGGTCATGCGTGTACTTATGATAGAAACTAGCTATTTATTATCAACTGTGCTGTGCGCTTGACAGGTGTTATCTCACCTGTTGTTCATGACAATGTCATGATCAGGAACTGTTGTTCCCATTTTACAGGTAAGGAAATTGAGGCACAAACAAGTGAAGTGGAGACCCAGAGTCACACAGCTGTTCTGTCTCTCTCTCTCTCTCTGTCTATCTCTCTTTCTCTCTCTCTGTGTCTTACACACACACACACACACACACACACACCAGTGGCATTTGCAAACAGCCTTGGGAATGGGCCTTACACTCCCCCACTTCAGGGTATCCCACCTCCAATTCCATCAAGACAAAGCTGCAGCCCCTGGCCCCAAGACCCGTGGGAGAGCCCAGCCTCACCTGTCAGTCATCTGGGCTGTGCTCTGAGACTTGAGCAGAGCACACCAGGCCGGGCCCCCTGAGCCCTGCATGCTCCCCACACCCTGTGCCAGCCCCCCTCCCCAATGGCAGCATCCTCACTAGCTCCTCCCCGCAGGCCTTGCGCTCTCTGACCTGATCCAGAAGTACTTCGTGTCACCCACGCTGTTCCGTGTGATCCGCCTGGCACGGATCGGGCGTGTCCTGCGGCTGATCCGCGGGGCCAAGGGCATCCGGACGCTGCTGTTCGCCCTCATGATGTCGCTGCCTGCCCTCTTCAACATCGGCCTCCTCCTCTTCCTAGTCATGTTCATCTACTCCATCTTCGGCATGTCCAACTTTGCCTACGTCAAGAAGGAGTCGGGCATCGATGATATGTTCAACTTCGAGACCTTCGGCAACAGCATCATCTGCCTGTTCGAGATCACCACATCGGCTGGCTGGGACGGGCTCCTCAACCCCATCCTCAACAGCGGGCCCCCGGACTGTGACCCCAACCTGGAGAACCCAGGCACCAGTGTCAAGGGTGACTGCGGCAACCCCTCCATCGGCATCTGCTTCTTCTGCAGCTATATCATCATCTCTTTCCTCATCGTGGTCAACATGTACATAGCCATCATCCTGGAGAACTTCAATGTGGCCACAGAGGAGAGCAGCGAGCCCCTTGGTGAGGATGACTTTGAGATGTTCTATGAGACGTGGGAGAAGTTCGACCCCGACGCCACCCAGTTCATCGCCTACAGCCGCCTCTCTGACTTCGTGGACACCCTGCAGGAACCGCTGAGGATAGCCAAGCCCAACAAGATCAAGCTCATCACGCTGGACTTGCCCATGGTGCCGGGGGACAAGATCCACTGCCTGGACATCCTCTTTGCCCTGACCAAAGAGGTCCTGGGTGACTCTGGGGAAATGGACGCCCTCAAACAGACCATGGAGGAGAAGTTCATGGCGGCCAACCCCTCCAAGGTGTCCTACGAGCCCATCACCACCACCCTCAAGAGGAAGCACGAGGAGGTGTGCGCCATCAAGATCCAGAGGGCCTACCGCCGGCACCTGCTACAGCGCTCCGTGAAGCAGGCATCCTACATGTACCGCCACAGCCACGACGGCAGTGGGGACGATGCCCCTGAGAAGGAGGGGCTGCTTGCCAACACCATGAGCAAGATGTATGGCCAGGAGAATGGGAACAGCAGCTTGCCGAGCCCGGAGGAGAAGGGCGAGGCAGGGGACGCCGGACCCACTATGGGGCTGATGCCCATCAGCCCCTCAGACACTGCCTGGCCTCCCGCCCCTCCCCCAGGGCAGACGGTGCGCCCAGGGGTCAAGGAGTCTCTTGTCTAGCAGGCAGCGTCGGGGTGGCCCGCTGAGTCTCGGCATAGTCCCCAGAGCTCACCCATGGTGCCTGCACACAGAGTGAGGGAGAGGGCTTTGAATCTGAGACTGTGTCTGGCTCCCTGATGGAGGACAGGATTTGGCCACACTGGGGCTGACACCCAGGCCCAAGCACCTGCGTTCCCAGACCACGGGAAATGGGAATTGCGCTCAGGGGCTCCATGCTGGGTCTGAGGCCCCTACCTCCATGATTTAACCTTCAAGTTGCTCTGACCCCCTCTGGACCCTGTCGCCCCTCCTTTTGGCCTGGGGGCGGTCAGAACATTTGAATCTCTGCCCCTCACTTGGGGAGGAGCTGGCCTGCGGTGGAGGGATCAGTTGCCCCCCATCACCAGAGTCTTAAGGGTCACTGGCTTCTCCCCAGGAAGTGGCTCAGACCCCTCAGCCCCAGCCCAGACAAAGATGTCTTAACCTCAGGGAGTGCAGACACCTAACCCCAGGGCACTGCCAGCCCACCCCCTTTGACTCTGGGATGCAGCTTCGCGCAGCAGGCCAGCTCAGGAATTCCCTGGAAAAGGGAATGTGACTGGTTCAGAAATAGCTCCTTGAAGCCTCAAAACCTGATTGGCCACTGGATCCTGCTGCTTTGGGCTGGGATGGTGACTCCTGAAACCTTTTCCCAGGCCATGTCCAGGTCTGTAGCTCCCCTGGCTGGCCCCTAGGGGAAGAGCAGAAGGAAGGATGCCACTTGGGAATTGTCCTTTTCTAGGAAGCACGGGGGGGTGAGACAGGCTGGGTCCTGCCAGCTGGATTGCTGCACATGGCCTGAGCATCCAGACCTGAGCGGGGGTCAGGGACCTGCTGCTCAGTAAGAAGATTCTCGCCCCTTCCCTCTCTCCCTGCCTCACTCCTCCGTGGGCACCGCCAGGGCTCCAGGAGCCTCATCCAGCCTCAGAGATCTCCCTTCTCATCTCCCCAAGCCCGACTCTTTCTCACCTTTCCCACCTCTCTCCCCAAAGTGATCCTAAGAATGTACAGTTGAGCTCAGGTTAGATATTTCGACCCTGGAGCGTGCAGCAGGGAAGGCCCAACTGGTTCAGGCTCAACCTTCCAACTTCTGTGGCCTGAAGAAGCACTTCTGCTGCATCGGTGTTCTGGGCATGGCAGGGCCAGGCCTCTGCTGGCTCCTGGAGAACAGAGGCTGTGCCTGGAGGAGGAGGGGTGAGAGACCTGCTCAGGCGTCACTGGATTTATTTACTTGTGTGTGTACCTGTGGCTGTGTGTCTGCTTGTATGCTTTTATAGGCCTGTGTGTATAGCTGTGTGTGTGTTCAAGTGCATGACTGTACGTGTGTGTGTGAACCACTGTGTACTGGTGCCTGCATTATGCACATGTGTCTGGGTATCTTTGTATATATGTGTGTCGGTGTGCCCTGGACTGTTTCAAGGTCCATGGAGTACGGCTGGTGTGTCATACTGTGTAGACCTGTCCCTGGGAGTGTTTCTGTGCCTGGGAGAGTGGACCTGTGCTATGAGTGTGTGGATGAGTGTGAACGTATGTGGTAAGGTGTGTACTCAGGGCATTCTGTTGGCCTAAGTGCCTCTTCTTTTTCTTCTTGTTTCTCATGAAATGTTTGATTAAAATTGAAGCAGCAAAACCTTCAAAACAAGACATGTATGCGTGCTTGAGTGTGTGCACACGTGTGTGTGTGTGTGCACATC
This sequence comes from Pongo pygmaeus, assembly GCF_028885625.2. Taxonomy (NCBI): domain Eukaryota; kingdom Metazoa; phylum Chordata; class Mammalia; order Primates; family Hominidae; genus Pongo; species Pongo pygmaeus. The sequence goes on along the minus strand of NC_072392.2, from coordinate 82,205,817 downwards.
TACGTGCCATGCCTATGGGCCAGAGTTGTCTTTATTGTCCACCATGCTCTCTCACCTGCTCCCGGTCCTGCCTGAACAGCCCTCTCTCTCACTCCCCTCTCCTTCCCTTCCTGTTTCTCGTTGTCACACCCCTGGCCTCAGCCCTGCTCCCTGCCTCCTGCCTGTGTCTCCTCTATGGAAGGAGGCCTCCACTCCTTCCGTCTCTTCCTTCAGAAGTTTCGTCTAATGGGGGCAGTCTCCCCTGCCCGGCACGTTGCCCCTCTGCCTTGCCCTCCTGGGCCCTGGGCTGGCACAGCCCCTGGAGCCTCAGAAATCTGTTTAATTGGATATTCTCCTCGGACTGTGCGCAGGTTGCAGAGGAAGAGTAGATGAGCCGGGTCAGGCCTCTCCCTGCCTGTGGCCCCTCCCCTGCAGCCGGATGCCCATTCCTGCCTGGTCCAGTGGGGAACAAGTCCCACGCCAGGCCAGCAGGCGGGCTCCTTTGTACAGTTCTTACAATAAACCCTCCTTGGTGCCTCTGGTGTGTGGCTTCTGCCTTCTGCGTGTCAGTGTGTGGATGCGGATGGGGGCTGAGGGCAGTGAGAAGCAGAAAGGGTCGGTGGGGATTGGAGCCAAACGTGGAAGACACGGGAGCCTCTCAGGTGGCCGGGCAGGATAAGGAGGCCCCAGGTCCCCGCTCTGGCCCAGTCCAGCTCTCTCCAGCCTCCTTACAAAAGCCCCTTAGCTGGAATCCAAGAGACCAGATAGGATCAGGGGTCAAGGCCTGGCTCCCACAACAGGCAGCACTGCACTCCTTCTCTTCCGGGTGATCCATTTTGGAACTCTGTGTCCCCAGCTCCTCCTCTCCAGAGGCCCCTTCATTTCTCTGCCCCTCTCAGAGGCCTCAAGGTGCCTGTGGGGCACACAGCACAGCCTCTCCCTCTCCTCAGAGGCGCTGACCCCAGGACTGACTTCTGACCCCGGATAGCCCAGGGTCACGTGGACCTGTGACTAAGCATATTCTTATGCAGCAAGTTTAGCCCACAGCCCCCAGAGAGTGAAATATAATCTTGTATGTAATTTTCTTTTTCTTTCTTTTTCTTTTTTTTTTTTTTTTTGGAGATAGGGTCTCACTCTGTCACCCAAACTGGAGTGCAGTGGTGCAATCATGGCTCACTGCAGCTTCGAACTCCAGGGCTCAAAAAATCCTCCCACCTCAGCCTCCCGACTGAGCCTGGGACTACAGGCACATGCCACCACACCTGGATGGTTTTTTTATAGAGATAGGGTCTTGCTCTGTTGCCCAGGCTTGTCTCAACCTCCTGGCCTCAAGTGATCCTCCTGCCTCGGTCTCCCAAGTTGCTGGGATTACAGGCATGAGCCACTGCACCCAGCCTGTAATTTTATTTTCTGTAACAACTTCTGACTCCCAGGGCTGTATTCTTCCAGATAAGTAAGCACTTAATTATTTTCAGAATTTCTGCACCCTCTCTTCCTGGGTCCTGAGGTTATGTAGCACTGGCGTTGGGGATGGGGAGGGGCCCTCAGGCTGCCCCCCGGTGTCCTTCCATTGTCTCTGCAGCACCTTCCACCTTGCAGCTCTCTGTGCGTGCAGTGCGAGGGGAGGTGTGGAGAATCTCTACAGGGTTGTCTGAGTGCCCCCAGGGTGCTGTCTTCCCTCCCTGGAGTGGGAGCTTCTTCTCACTTGTTTTTTCAAATTTTTTATGTCAATAGTTTTGGGGGTACAGGTAGTTTTTTTTTGGTTACCTGGATAACTTCTTTAGTGGTGATTTCTGAGATTTTAGTGCACCTGTCACCTGAGCAGTGTACACTATACCCAATATGTAGTCTTTTATCCCTCACCCCTCCCTCAACGTTCCCCACTGAGTTCCCAAAGTCCATTATATCATTCTTGTGCCTTTGTATCCTCATAGCTTAGCTCCCACTTACAAGTGAGAACATATGATATCTGGTTTTCCATTCCTGAGTTACTTTACTTAGAATAATGGCCTACAGCTCCAACCAGGTTGCTGCAAAAAGATGCTATTTCGCTACTTTTTTTTTTTTTTTTTGAGACAGAGTTGCACTCTGTCGCCCAGGCTGGAGTGCAGTGGCGCGATCTCGGCTCACTGCAAGCTCTGCCTCTCAGGTTCATGCCATTCTCCTGCCTCAGCCTCCCAAGCAGCTGGGACTACAGGCGCCCGCCACCATGCTCAGCTAATTTTTTGTATTTTTAGTAGAGACAGGGTTTCACCTGGTTAGCCAGGATGGTCTCAATCTCCTGACCTCATGATCTGCCCGCCTCAGCTTCCCAAAGTGCTGGGATTACAGGTGTGAGCCACGATGCCCAGCCTATTTCACTCCTTTTTATGGCTAAGTAGTATTCCATAAAGAGGTGTATATATGCACCACATTTTCTTTATCCACTCATAGGTTAGTACGCACTCAGGTTCGTTCCATATCTTTGCAATTGTGAATTGTGCTGCTATAAGCATGCATGTGCATGTGTCTTTTAGAAAATCAAAATTATATCAAGTAACTTCTCCAACCACAGTGGAATAAAACTAGAAATCCACTCCAAAAGGAACCCTCAAAATTATACAAATATTTGGAAATTAATCTGTGCTTGAATGATTTGGGGGTTAACAATAAAATCAAGATGGAAATTTAAAAATTCTTTGAAATGAATGATAATGACACAGCTTCTCAAAACCTCTGCGATACAGCAAAAGCAGTGGTAAGAGGAAAGTTCATAGCATTAAATGCCTACATCAAAAACTCTGGAAGAGCACAAATAGACAATGTAAGGTCATGCCTCAAGGTACCAGAGAAACAAGAACAAATTAAACTCAAACCCAGCAGAAGAGAAGAAATGACAAAAATCAGAGCAGAACCAAATGAAATTGAAACAAACAACACAAAAGATCAATTAAAACAAAAAGTTGGGCTGGGCACAGTGGCTCATGCCTGTAATCCCAGCACTTTGAGAAGCCGAGGCAGGCAGATCACGAGGACAGGAGTTTGAGACCAGCCTGGCCAACGTGGTGAAACCCCATCGCTACTAAAAATACAAAAATTAGCTGGGTGCAGTGTTGCACACCTATAATCCCAGCTACTTGGGAGGCTGAGGCAGGAGAATCACTTGAACCCAGGAGGCGGAGGTTGCAGTGAGCTGAGATCATGCCACTGCACTCCAGCCTGGGCAACAGAGCAAGACTCCGTCTCAAAAAAAAAAAAAAACTGGTTCTTTGAAAAGATAGAATTGATAGACCATTAGCAAGATTAACCAAGAAAAGAGAGAAGATCCAAATAAGCTCTATTAGAAATGAAACTGGAGATATTCTTTTCACTTTAAGTTCCTCCAGACCTCACCTGGAGCCCTCTCTGGCATGAGGGCCAGGAAGATTTGCAGAGCGCAGGGTGCTCAAGCCCACACATCCTTTGAGCCTTGAATGGTGGAAGAAAAAAGGCCTCATTTTGGGTGAGAAACAGAGACAACATGGGACAACAGTGCACAGCTACCCACCTCCCCAGGCATCTGTGCCACTCCTCGCCCTCCTCAGGGCGTGCTGTCCGCCACATTCACCAAGTACCTCAGATGTAGGATGGCCTTCAATGTGCACAGCTGCCCTTCGAAGAACGCACTGCTGGGGCCGGGCGCGGTGGCTCATGCCTGTAATCCCAGCACTTTGGGAGGCTGAGGCGGGTGGATCGCTTGAGCTCAGGAGTTTGAGACCAGCCTGGGCAACGTGGTAAAACCTGTCTCCACAAGAAATACACAGATTAGCCAGGTGTAGTGACATGACCTGTAGTCCCAGCTACTCAGGAGGCTGAGGTGGGTGAATCACTTGAGCCCAGGTGGCAGAGTTTGCCATGAATGGAGATTGCACCACTGCACTCCAGCCTGGACAACAGAGTAAGATCTTGTCTCAGAAAAACCCCAGAAAAAAACAACAACAACAAAAAAAAAACGCGCTATTGGGCTTATTTCTGTTTTACGAAAATGAGGAACCTTGGTGACTGAGAGGTTAAGAATGGGTGTTGCCTCATGGGTGCTGTTGGCATGTGGGGCAGGGAACTCTGCTTTGCCAGCCAATGCCCCCCCACCCCGGGCACCCACCGGTCATTGAGACCAGCGCAATTGCCCTGATGCATGTGCAGACGCTCCCTCCGTGGGGGCAAAGCCACCCCTAGTAGAGAACCACTGGTAACCTGGGGAGGTTTCCTGGCTGCTACACTGCTGGTTCAGGACTCAAACCCATGTCCTTCTTAGCAGGTCTCTTCCCAGTCACAGCAGCCCAGCAGATCCAGGACACCTGGGCTGGAGAAGGAGGCAGGGGTCTGAGCTCTTCTTTCCCTGAGGTTCTTCCCCCTCCCAGCATCCTAGGGTGGCTGGGGGTCACTGCCTTCTTGCTTCCCCACCCCCTGAGCCCCTTGTCCCTTTCCCTGACCCCGGCCCCCATTCCTTATTTCAATGTTGCCTTCCTGGAAAGGGAGGTGTCGTCAGATGTCAGAATGTGAAGCCCAGGGCAGCCGAGGGCAGAGGCGGGGGTAGGCTTGTGAGGCCTCCTGTTCTGGGAAGAAAAGGGCATCATGAGCCCAAGATGGGGCTCAGGGCTGTTGTCACCAGTGAGGGAACAGCACGGCTCAAAATGTGACAAATAACCCTGCAGGCGGTGGGGCCCCCGCTGCCTCCGCCCCTCCTGAAAACAGATCCCTGCCCGGCATGAATGGGAATGAAGCCCAAAGGCCACATCTGCATCCTTGTCCACGGGATGTGTGTGTCTTCCCTCCCTGGAGTGGGAGCTGCTTCTCACTTGTTTTTTTTAATTTTTTATTTCAATAGTTTTTGGGGTACAGGTAGTTTTTTTGGTTACCCGAATAAGTTCTTTAGTGGTGATTTCTGAGATTTTAGTGCACCTGTCACCTGAGGATGGATGCCAACTGTCCCCTACCAACCTCTGTGTCCCCTACAGTCTGCTGGGCCCTAGGACCAGCTCCCGAGTAGGCCCCACACTACAGGGTCCAGGCAACACACTTGTGTGAGCATGCACACACACACACACCCACCCCCCCACAAACACGTGTGCCCCAACCCTCTCCCAGTTATACCCCCAACTTTGGGGAGACACTAGCCCCAAAGTTAACGAAGGACTCTGTCGTTAGGGGCTCGGGAAGAGTATTTCCTAAACCATGAGACTCCCAGATTTTGCCCCACTCCCCCCGGGTCAGTCTCTCTCCAGCCACCCTCACCAGCATGGGGGCCCATGGTCCTCAAGCTGACCTCAGGTGATGTTTATATTTCTGAGCTGTTTATTCCATGAACTGAACATCTGACACCTTTTCAGAGAAATGTTTTTTCATTTGGAACATCTGGAAACAAGAAAGAACATCTGGGGCTGCCCGGAACGGGCTGTTCCTCGGATGAAACCTTAACCCTCCTGCCCCTGATTTCCGTGGCTCAGGTCCTGGCCTGCACCCCTTGAGAGTGGCCCCCACCTTATCAGGTCCGAGGCCTAGGCCAAGATCTAAAGAGGGACCACCCAGACCCTCTGCCTTCTAAGCACGGCATGGTAGGCGGTTCTGCTTCTCCCTAAATCCAGACAGACCTGCCCCAGCACAGACTGGAAAATGGAGGGTCGTGAGGAGAGTGAGAGGTGGACAGAGGGCACCGATGATTTAGTGTCTCTTCCTCTCCTGGGGGTCGAGGATGAGAAACAAAAGAGAAGCTGCCAGGAAACACAAAACTCAAAGAGGGCTCAGCTGCAGGGCTGAGGTCTGCAAGCATGCTGTGTACAGTCATGCATGTTGTGCCCTGCACAAGGGCATCTCTGAAGGGGCTGCATTGGACCCAGGAGCAGGGGCCCAAAGGTGAGCTTATATCAGTTCCTGAGCACTGTGACTCCATCCAGCACCCTGCGGACAGGCAGGATACAGCTGGAGGACCTGAGGGCTCCCCACACCAGCTCCCGTTCCCTGCCCAAGACCCCCTGGACCTGCAGACAACAATTCAACGCACTCAGAGTCCCACAGTTAAGAACTCCCTGAAGAAGCCCCCAGTGGCTGCGTGGTGGATTTTCGCAAAGCTGTCTCCACCTACATCCACCCTGTTTGGCAGCCCCTACATACTCTTTCACAGCATGAGGAAGGGAGGCCTCTCACCAAGACCTGGACTGAATCTTCTCCCAGTGGCTGCCACACTTGGCCTGCTCTTGCTCCAGAACCTCTGTGGCTCCCATCCTCCACAGAGTCAACTTCCAACATGGCTGCCTGCACTCCAGCCAAGAGGCTCTGCTCTGGGCCCCTCCAGGTGCCTGAACTGGGTCTGTGGCTGCCCTGTCCTTCTTCAGTGCTCCTCTTCCCGCTGGGTGAGGAATAGTTCAGGGCAGAGGAGCTAAGTTCAGGTTCATTCATAGGACAGGTGCCTATTTCGCTCACAGCCCAGGAATAAAGACTTGCCAGGCTCGGCCCTTCAGGGAGCTGGCAGACGGCAGAGGGGAGGCTGGCTGGCCCAGGGGATGACCACCGGTGGGGTAAGCACAGACAGAGGGGAGCATAGGCTTCCCCCAGAAGACTGAGAGGCCCCCAGAGGCATCCACAGAGGACCCCAGCTGTGCTGCCCAAGCTGGGCGACCGCCAAACCTTAGCGGCCCAGCTGACAAGAGCCCGCCCTCCCCCAGGGTCCCCGGAGAGCTGGTGCCTCCCCTGGGTCCCAATTTGCATGGCAGGAAGGGGCCTGGTGAGGAAGAGGCGGGGGGGGACAGGCTGCAGCCGGTGCAGTTACACGTTTTCCTCCAAGGAGCCTCGGACGTTGTCACGGGTTTGGGGTCGGGGACAGAGCGGTGACCATGGCCAGGCTGGCGTTGTCTCCTGTGCCCAGCCACTGGATGGTGGCGTTGCTGCTGCTGCTCTCAGGTACAGCACCCAGGACAAGGCCTGTGGGGTTTGCTCTCATCTCCAGCTGTCTGGGCCCTGTGGCTCTGCCTCCTGCTTGCTCCACCCTCCTCCTCTGTCTCTCACTCTTTTTACCGCCTGTCTCCCTCTCATGGCCCTGGGGCCTGGGTCTGTGGGTGTCAGCTGCACGTGGTGATGGGCTCAGGAGCCTGTGGCCCCAGTTCCTCTCCTGCTTGGAGGGCGTCAGGTTGAGCTGGGCATGAGGAGCAAACCAGAGTTAGCAACCAGGACCGTGGAAGAACTAGGCTCAGGAGGAAGAGAGGCTGAGGGCACTGCCGGGGGTCGGGAGGGAAGAGGCTGTCCCAACCGGACCCTGGAAGATGCGAGATCCAAATATGGCCCCCTCTTCTGAGAGATGAAAGATCCTCCAGGCTGTGACTTTCTTCCTGTCTCTCTTTAAAAAAAAAAAAAAAAAAAAAAATAGAGAAAGGGTGTCCCTATGTTGCCCAGGCTGGTCTCAAACTCCTGGCCTCAAGCGATCCTCCTGTCTTGGCCTCTCAAAATACTGAGATTTCCCTGTCCTTCCTGTCTCATTCAGATGCCCGCTTAAAGCCACCCTGAGGGTCAAAGGCAGAAAGGGGGCTGGGGGCGGGGCTTCCGGTACCCCAACCCCATGCCTGTCTCCCAAGTACAGGGGGCAGAGAGGAACGAGGGGTCTTGAAGCTGCTGTCATGGAAGGAGGAAGTAGCTCCGGGAACATAGAGGGCATGCAGGGGTGGGGCAGCCCAGGCCAGAGGAGGCCCTGACCTGGCCCCGCCCACTTCCTCCCACCCAGCAGCTGAGCCAGTGCCAGCAGCCAGACCAGAGGACCTGTACCAGAATCCCAAAGGTCAGTAGCCTCGCCTGCCGCTTCTGAGGACAAGTTGTGTGCGACTATGTCCTGTGTCCGACTATGGTCCCTGTCCTGCGGGTGGCCCGCCTTCCCACCCTTGCCTGATCTTCCCACCCAGGATTACCATCCTCAGGCCTCCTTAGGATTTCCTCTGAGCCCCACCCCCAGCCCACTGTCATCCTCATCAGACACATGCTCTCCAGCCTTGGCCACTGAAGGGCTGGGCTAAACTCTAGGTCACAGCAGGGGAGCCTGGGGGTTCCTCTAGGACTCAGGCCCGGGCCTGTCTAGCTGGGAATCTGGCTGAGTCTCGGGTGAGCCCTCCAGCGCAGGGTCACTATGTGAGGGGCTCAGGGATTCCCAGGCAGTGCTCGCTAAGAACAAGGCAGTCGAAGCTGGAAAGAGAGTTCTGGAACAAGAAGCGGACCCAGTCCCTGCAGGAGGGAAGAGGGGGATGATGGAGGGAAGTCATGCAGGGAGGGGGTCGACTGAGGAAGGTCTCAGTTGACAGGCTAGGAATTTGGCCTTTATCCCCGGAGACTGAGGGGGACACTGAGGATTTCAGGCCTGCGCAGGGCAGCCCAGTGAAAGGAGGGGCCAGGCCTGTAGGCCTCCAGGTCCTGGGGGTGTGGCCTGGGTCAGGCTGTTGTAATGGGCATAGGAAGGAATGGCAAGATCCCAGGGCTCTTCCAAAGGAAAATCCAAGGGGAGGTGGGGCAGTCGGGAAGAGGTGGAGTCTGAGAGCTTGGCCGTGGCTGTTCATGTGGCTCAGCGTCGCACGTAACTCCAGCCTCAGCCTCCTGCCTGTCCCACACCCTGAGAAGCAAGGACTAAGCCCAGGGAGTCTGTGCCAGCCAGGGCAGGGGCCTGCTGCCGGGGCTGGCAGTCAGGAAGATGCCAAGCGGAATGCTGAACCTGGCCTTGGCACCCGCAGGTAGTGCATGTTCGCGGATCTGGCAGAGCCCACGTTTCATAGCCAGGAAACGGGGCTTCACGGTGAAAATGCACTGCTACGTGAACAGCGCCTCCAGCAATGTGACCTGGCTCTGGAAGCGGGAGATGGACGAGGAGCCCCAGCAGCTGAAGATGGAACAGGGCCACATGGAGGAGTCCCAGAACAAATCTGTCGCCACCCTCACCATCCAAGGCATCCGGTTTGAGGACAATGGCATCTACTTCTGCCAGCAGAAGTGCAACAACACCTCGGACTTCTACCGGGGCTGCGGCACCGAGCTGCGAGTCATGGGTGTGTGCCAGGTGGCTGGGACGCTCCTGTAGCTGTCCACCCCACCCTAGCCCGGCCTGCCTCTTGTGGTGATGGTCATGGCCCTAGAGCACTCAGGAGAGCCACTGGGACCTGAGGGAGCTGCCCTTGTAGGCCTAAAAGGTGGACTGTGGCCCAGGCTCCCAACCCCACCCCTGTCCCCGCAGGATTCAGCACCTTGGCACAGCTGAAGCAGAGGAACACGCTGAAAGACGGTATCATCATGATCCAGACGCTGCTGATCATCCTCTTCATCATCGTACCCATCTTCCTGCTGCTGGACAAGGTGATCAGGGGACGGGGGAAGCCTTGGGGGACCGCAGAGGAGGCCACTGCATAGGCCAGGCATATGCAGGGTCTCCATCTCCCCAGCTCTCGTTGTGGCCTTCTTGGTCCAGCCTGTCCCCACTGCCTCACCTATTCAATCATTCCTTCCTTCCTTCCTTCATTCAGCTGTTCTTGCAGAATGCACCTCACTCCTGACCCCTTACCCCTCTCCCTGGCCCTCCCCAGCCTGGCCCAGAGGGGGATGGGGCTGGGGGACACTGACACTCTCATCTCCATCCCTCTCCGCCCTCAGGATGACAGCAAGGCTGGCATGGAGGAAGATCACACCTATGAGGTAAGGAGCAGGGCAGGCCCAGCAGCTCTGAGTCCTCGGGGTCAGTGGCCACTATCTGCTGGTGGTCGGGGTGTGGCCCCAGCCTGAGCTCCACTTAATGTCTCCAGGGCCTGGACATTGACCAGACAGCCACCTACGAGGACATAGTGACGCTGCGGACAGGGGAAGTGAAGTGGTCTGTAGGTGAGCACCCAGGCCAGGAGTGAGAGCCAGGTCGTCCCCACGCCCTGGGTGCAGGCTCCCCAGCCTCAGTGACTGCTTCGGAGCTGCCTGGCTCATGGCCCAACCCCTTTCCCAGACCCCCAGCTGGCCTCTGAAGCTGGCCCACCAGAGCTGCCATGCGTCTCCAGCCCCTGGTCCCCAGCTCTTGCCAAAGGGCCTGGAGTAGAAGGACAACAGGGCAGCAACTTGGAGGGAGTTCTCTGGGGATGGACGGGACCCAGCCTTCTGGGGGTGCTATGAGGGGATCCGTCCCCATGCATGGGATGGGGGAGGCAGAGACTTGTCCAGAGCCCGCAAATGGACTCGGAGCTGAGGGCCTCCCAGCAGAGCTTGGGAAGGGCCATGGACCCAACTGGGCCCCAGAAGAGCCACGAGAACATCATTTCTCTCCTGCAACCGCTCCCACCCCAGGGAGGCCCTGGCCTCCAGTGCCTTCCCCCGTGGAATAAACAGTGTGTCCTGAGAAACCACACACAGGCTCGTGGCATCTTATGGGTTTGGGGTGGATAGAACATCTATGTGGGCACTTCTGTTGTTTGAATGTGGCACCTGTGAGCCCTCCAGGGTGTAGGAAAGGTGACAGCCACTCCTTCTCTCTGAAGACCCAGTTGGAACCTGTGGTCACATCTCCCTTTCTTCTCCCTGGAATGGGGCTGCATGCCAGGCCCTAGCTGGACCCAGAGCAGCTGGCCAGTGACTGGGCCTGTCCTTCCCCTCAGCAGGGACACCCTCATCTTGCACTCCATTCAGCCAAAAAGCAGCAATTGAGTCCCACTCTGCCTCCACCTACAGGAAGCCCTCCCAAAGCACCTGGGTCCTCGTCCAAGCCCTGTTCAGACCAGCCTATGCAGCGGTGACTTAGCTACTGCCTTGTGCTACTCACACTGGCCTTGGTTCTTCAGTCAAACTGGAAGCTCCCTGAGGGCAGGGGTTTCCCTGCCTCTACAACACTCCCACCCCCACCTCCCAGGAAGCCTAGGAAAGCTTGATGCAAAGCCATCAAGAGTGAGATCCTGAAGAGTGGAGCTTTGTATGGTGAAGCTTTGGGGTTCTTAGCCAGGGGACCCCTTCAGACTTTCCCAGCCTCACATCGGAGGTCCCCTATGGCCCCAGGGTCCTCAAACAATGGCCCCTAGGGCCCTCCAGCCCACTAGCTGTGGGAGGTACTGGGAACAGCTCCCAGCTGGGAGGCCCAGTGCAATCAACCCGCATGTGCAAAGCCTCCCTCCCAAGCCAGGCTGTGCTCCACTTCCTGTTGACCCTGGAGGGAATCCTTCGAGGCCCCTCTGCTATTCCTGCTCTGAATTCCAGCAAGGGAGCCCCTATGCTGTGGGAGCTGCCAGTTTAACTGGGGAATCAAGACCAGCACACGGGAACTAGTGAGAACAGTGCCAATTTTCACCAGATTCCCTCTGGAATTCCAGGTGGGGCAGGTGGGTAAGGCCCCCACGCCTGCGGTTTCAGGTAAATCTCTCCACCACCCTGGGACAGGCTGGGCCAGGCTGGGCCAAGCCAGGCGGCCCCTGTGTTTTCCCCAGTCTCTGGGCTGCTGGAGGGAACCGGGTTGTTTTGGCATCAGCCTCTACTGAGCCGGAGCCCTTCCTTTCCTGCTGCTTTGCATAGTGGCACTAATTCCGTCCTCCTACCTCCACCAGGGACCTAGGCAGCCGGGTAGATGGTGGAGGAGGCTTCACTTCTCCCCCAAGCAGGGTCTCCACCTGCTTGAGGCTGCCCTGGGTTGGGGGAGGCCTTGGCTTTACCTAAAGACTTTTTAACACCTTTGAACAACTCAGTTTCCCTGAGACTTTGAAGTTCTTGTTTTATTTATTTATTTACTTGTTTATTTATTTGTAGACAGAGTCTCACTCTGTTGCCCAAGCTGGAGTGCAGTGGCGCCATCTCGGCTCACTGCAACCTCCGTCTCCCGAGTTCAAGCAATTCTCCTGCCTCAGCCTCCCAAGTAGCCGGGATTACAGGCGTACACCACCATGCTTGGCTAATTTTTGTGTTTTTAGTAGAGACGGGGTTTCACCATGTTGGCCAGGCTGGTCTCAAACTCCTGACCTCAAGTGATCCATCCGCCTTGGCCTCCCAAAGTGCTGGGATTACAGGTGTGAGCCACCGCACCCAGCCCGAAGTTCTTGTTAACAGAGAATCATTTGAGCATAGACCTTGGCCCCTCCACCAGCCACCCCCAAAGGGCTTGACTTCATGGGTTATAATGTAGGAGCCCACCCCAGTCTGTTTTTCTGTTTTAAGGGCTTATACTCTGGGGGACATCATGTCTGTCTCCCCAGAACTGACATAGGCAATGGTAACATAGCTGGGTACTGATGGTGGGGACAAGAAACATCTCAGGTTGCTTCATCTGTGAAATGGGAATCCTAAACCCCATCTGAGGGAAAGAATTTGGACCGGACGTTGTTTTGTAAAAAATTATCACAATAAAATTGAGGGCCGGGTGCATTGGCTCATGCCTATAATTCCAGCAATTGGGAGGCCGAGGCGGGTGGATCACCTGAGGTCAGGAGTTTGAGACGAGCCTGGCCAACATAGTGAAACCCCGTCCCTACTAAAAATACAAAAATTAGCCAGGCATGGTGGCTGGTACCTGTAATCCCAGCTTTTTGGGAGGCTGAGGCAGGAGAATTGCTCAAAGTAGGGAGACAGAAGTTGCAGTGAGCCGAGATTGTGCCACTGCACTCCAGCCCGGGTGACAAGAGCAAAACTCCATCTCAAAAAAAAAAAAAAAAATTGAGTTTGTTTCCTTTGGGTGTACAGAATTTTAGCAAATGTATAGATTTGTATCACCACCACCACAATCAGAACACAGAATATGAACCAAAAGCTTTTATTGGGCCCAACAAATACATATTGAGCACCTCTTAAATGCAAGAAAACTGGATTGAACACCTCCATCTTCATTTACACTCTGCCTGATGTCCCTGGAAGAAGGTCGCACTATCTGATTTTTACAAACAAGGAAATCAAGGCCCAGGGAAATTACGATAACTGGCTAAAATCACACCTAGACCTTCTGGCTCCAAGTCCAGCCTTCTCCCCACTACATCACGGCCGCCCCTCTTGAAGGGCGTTGCAGCAATAAGACCCTGAACCAAAGGAGGAGGAAAAGGAGGAGGGAATCCGGGGACAACTTTGGCTATCTTCAAATGTTTGTGTTTTGAAGGGGGATTTGCTTTTCCTGTGATTCACAAGGTTTCAGGCCCCAAAGGCCCCACCCCTTCTTGCCAAGGCCTAGTAGGAGGCCTCTGAGCACCCTTGAGAGGAAGCCGCTGTGCCATCCCTCCAGGACCCCAGCTCTGCAGCTGCCCCCTCTGCCTGCCCCCTCCCCAGAACACAGCTCTGAGGCCCCTGGTGGGCACATGCCCCACTGCCCATTGGGGGAATCCAGCCAGCTCCCCGGGGACCCTGGTTGAAGCACAGGCTGGTTCCTCCTCCATTCTAGCTTGACTTCCTGCCCTGTTGCTGCAGGTGCTGCTAGGGTTGGGGTGATCTGACCCGAGGTTTTGGGTGTTTTTCCAGCAGAATTGGAAATGAGAGAAAAACAAAACAAAACGCAAAAAACGGTGGCTATTTGGGTCCCTTAGTAGGTGTCTGGTCTGGCTGAGGTTTCTCTGAGGGGCCTCTAAAGCCATCTCGGGGCCGGGTGCTGTGGCTCACGCCTGTAATCCTAGCACCTTGGGAGGCTGAGGCAGGTGGATCACATGATGTCAGGAGTTCAAGACCAGCCTGGCCAACATGGAGAAACCCCATCTCTACTAAAAACAAAAAAATTAGGCCCAGTGCGGTGGCTGACACCTGTAATCCTAGCACTTTGGGAGGCTGAGGCAGGCAGATCATCTGAGGTTGGGAGTTCGAGACTAGCCTGACCAACATGGAGAAACCCCATCTGTACTAAAAATACAAAATTAGCTAAGCATGGTGGCGCATGCCTGTAATCCTAGCTACTTGGGAGGCTGAGGCAAGAGAATCTCTTGAACCTGGCAGAGGTTGTGGTGAGCCGAGATCACGCCATTGCACTCCAGCCTGGGCAACAAGAGCGAAACTCCGTCTCAAAAAAAAAAAAAAAAAATTAGCTAGGCATGGTGGCACATGCCTGTAATCCCAGCTACTGGGGAGGCTGAAGCAGGAGAATCACTTGAACCTAGGAAGGGGAGGTTGCAGTGAGCTGAGATCCGAGATCATGCCACTGCATTCCAGACTAGGTGACAGAGTGAGACTCTGTCTCAACAACAACAAAAAAAAGCCATCTCGGAACATGGTATTTGGGATCCCTGTCTGCTCTCTTTGGTTCACCTCAAGAAGTGGGTTCAGAGCCCACATCTGCGACATTCCTGAGTGTGTCTCAGGTCTACAAGCTGCTCCTTGTATGTCATCTTCCAGTCCTGCCATTGACTCAGCTGCAAACAACCACAAACCTTCCACTTGGGACACCCGCCTCTCCCACCCAAAAGCATTTACTTGGAAACAGGTGACTGCAGAGGACAAAAATTAATGAGCATTATCTCCTGACTTAAATCAGAGTGTAGTTTGTTAAAACACACTTAGACTGATCCTAATATAATTTTAAATTTTTTTAAAAAGGCATTCCCCCTCCAGACCTAATACCACCTTCCCCATGTGGCAGGAGGGGAAGGCAGAACTTCGTGTAAGTTATGAGTCTGTATGGAACATTCCTGGGAACTTGGGCACTCTGCCTTGTCACCTTTTGCATTTGACAATCAAGTTCCTGTCCTTGTTATTTTATTTATTTATTTTATTTTTTTTTTTGAGACAGAGTTTTGTTCTTGTTGCCCAGGCTGGAGTGCAATGGCACGATGTTGGCTCACATGGCACAATCTCAGCTCACTGCAACCTCCACCTCCTGGGTTCAAGCGATTCTCCTGCCTCAGCCTCTCAAGTAGCTGGGATTACAAGCACCCACTACCAGGCTCCGCTAATTTTTGTATTTTTAGTAGAGACGGGGTTTCACCATACTGGCCAGGCTGGTCTCCATCTCCTGACCTCAGGTAATCCGCCCGCCTCGGCCTCCCAAATTGCTGGGATTACAGGTATGAGCCACTGGGCCCTTCCCTGTCTTGTGATTTTAAAATAATTATACCAGCAGGAGGACGTCCAGACACAGCATGGGCTACCTGGCCATGCCCAGCCGGTTGGACATTTGAGTTGTTTGCTTGGCACTGTCCTCTCATGCATTGGGTCCACTCAGTAGATGCTTATTGAATTCCTGGGCCTAGGGCTGTGCCAGCTGCCTCGTCCCTTCATCTCCTGGCTCATTCTCTCCCTCCATATCTTAGCAATTTCTTCATGGGAATGTCCCCAGTTAGAAATTTCTATTTTACCATTATATTACCAACATATATATATACCTGGCTGGGCGTGGTGGCTCATGCCTGTAATCCCAGCATTTTGGTAGGCCAAGGCGGGTGGATCACCTGAGGTCAGGAGTTCGAGGCCAGCCTGATGAACATGGTGAAACCCCATCTCTACTAAAAATACAAAATTAATCGGGCATGGTGGCACATGCCTGTAATCCCAGCTACTCGGGAGGCTGAGGCAGGAGAATCGCTTGAACCCAGGAAGTGGAGGTTGCAGTGAGCTGAGATTGTGCCATTGCACTCCAGCCTGGGCAACAAGAGCAAAACTCCATCAAAAAAAATCTATATATACTACAATTTTATATATATATATACACATTATATAATGTATTTTTTTTACCATTTTATATATATACATTACGTAATGGTAAAATGTTTTCTCTGCCCCCCAGTAGATTGTTAGCTCCAGAAGAGAAAGAATCGTGTCTTTGATTTATCTAGATATGCCCATCTGCCTGGTACAATCTCTCGCACATGCTATAGGCAACAACTACTTGTAGAATCGGTGAATGCACGAATAAAAGAATGAGTGAATGAATGAATAGACAAAAGGCAGAAATCCAGCCTCAGGCCGGGCGTGGGTGGCTCACGCCTGTAATCCCAGCACTTTGGGAGGCCGAGGCGGGCGGATCACGAGATCAAGAGATGGAGACCATCCTGGCTAACACAGTGAAACCCCGTCTCTACTAAAAATACAAAAAATTAGCCCGGCGTGGTGGTAGGCGCCTGTAGTCCCAGCTACTCGGGAGGCTGAGGCAGGAGAATGGCGTGAACCCAGTGGGGCAGAGCTTGCAGTGAGCCAAGATCGCGCCACTGCACTCCAGCCTGGGAGACAGAACAAGACTCAGTCTCAAAAAAAAAAAAAAAAAGAAATCCAGCCTCAAAGAGCTTACAGTCTCGTAAGAGGAATAAAATGTCTGCAAATAGCCACAGGACAGGTCAAAGGAAGGAGACGCTATTTCCAGCTGAGGGCACCCCATCAGGAAAGCACCCCAGACTTCCTACAGCTACTAGACA
This sequence comes from Pongo pygmaeus, assembly GCF_028885625.2. NCBI lineage: Eukaryota > Metazoa > Chordata > Mammalia > Primates > Hominidae > Pongo > Pongo pygmaeus. Next base: position 82,189,528 of record NC_072392.2, on the reverse strand, counting down.
CATCTCGATGCTTTTCACTTCTCTATCAATGGATTGTCTCCCTGGAGAATAATCCCCAAAGTGAAATTACTTAGCATGTCCGGTTAGGTAGATCGTTGTGTACTTCTTGGTTGTTCAGAGATCATCAACCAGTGCAAGCAATCCCCCCATCAATATACACAGCAGTGCCTGCCCCTCTCCTCCCCAGGCCTTCCGAGGCCCTTCCTCCATGCCTGAACCCCCTGGACCTATCATGTGGCAAACTGAAGGGTCCAACGAGATACAGGAAGTGAAACACGATGTACACTGAAACGTGCAATACAAATATGCAGCATGAAGTGCCTCGGTTCACTAACCCGAGCTACGCTGGGTGCTTGTTTTCTACCACTTTCCTTAATGCCTACGGACACCTCATTCTGCGGCTGAAGTTCCTTGTGTTCAATTCCCCCCCTCTTCATTGAACATCCTCTGTGCAGGGACTTGACCCCTGTCCTGCTAGCTCTGCACTGAGGCAAGTTCTGTCCATGCCTAGTAGTGCCACCATCTTTACTAGATGAGGTTTCTAAAGAGCTTGGCATGGAAGGAAAGCCTGGGGGCCTTGGAGAGCCGTCACTTAGGAACTGGGAGAGCTCCAGGCAAGCCACCTTATCTCTTTGAGCCTCAGTATCCTCACTCACATCCCTATGGTCAGTAGAGTGCCAAGCACATGGTGGACACGCAGAAGTATTGATCACCTTCCTCACCTCCCCTAGGAGAGCCCTTGGGAATCCCCATATCATATTCTCTGAAGACCTCAATCCAATGAGCCGAGTAATTGACTCGGTACCAAACTCATGGAAAGGACATTAGAAGCCAAAAGGAGGTAGAGTATGTCCCAGTACGATAACCAGCCTCTGATCTCTAGGAAGAAAGAATAGAGCTGCAGGTGAGAAGTGTGCTCCTCAAATCACCAAAGTGGGAGTGGAAGGAGCACCCACCAGTCCCTCGGAGGCGATCCCTAAGACTGGTGAGTATGGCTTCAAAAAATGTCTGTCCTCTACCCCACAGTCTTGAACCTAACAGGAGATCTCAAAGCCTGAAAGACACCACTTTAGGATCAACAGCAGATCTGACTTTCCACAGCTGGCACACAGAACCCTAGAGTTAGTCGAGGTTGGACATAGGAAGGGCTTCCAAACACACAGAGAAATTCATGGATCCTAAATTATAAAGGGAGGTTCTTTAAAAGAACCAAGATTATTCTGAGATTTATCCTGAGCTTTTTTTTTTTTTTTTTTTTTTTTGGATGCAGAGTCTCGCTCTGTCGCCCAGGCTGGAGTGCAGTGGCATGATCTCGGCTAACTGCAACCTGCACCTCGAGGGTGCAAGCAATTCCCTGCCTCAGCCTCCTGAATAGCTGGGATTACAGGCGTCTACCACCACACCTGGCTAATTTTTCTATTTTTAGTAGAGATGGGATTTCACCATCTTGGCCAGCCTGGTCTTAAACTCCTGACCTCATGATCCACCCACCTTGGCCTCCCAAAGTGGTGGGATTACAGGCGTGCGCCCAACCTTTCCTGAGCCTTTTGAGGCTGACACCAGAGGTGCGAAGCCCAGCCTGCAGCAGCCAGGGATCTGGCCTCAAGTGATGCCCCAACAGTGGGAGACTTCCCAGTACTGTCAGGAGAATCCTAAGTCTAATTGAAAGTTGATTTTTTACTAGCAATGAATGATAGACATGGTCTCCATTGCTCAAGGCTCTGGGAAGATCTAGACTAGAGAAAAGGATCACCGACTTCTACCCATACCTGTGGGCCTCAGTTCTTCCCTCTGGTCCATGGTTGCCATGGTAACCCCTTATAAAGGTGTTTCCCCAGGGGTCCCTAGAGTCCTCTGAGTCACCATAATTCTGGGGTCAGCAGAAGTGGAGAGGTGAGAGGAGACACTCTCCTGCCCTGGCTGGTCCCACGTGTTCCTGGCAGTAACCTGCCTGGGGAGCCTCACCACCCCTGTGCCAACCTGCAGAGTTATGCAGTGGTCCCCAACTAGGCCCCCTGCCACCCTCATTCCTAAGGGAGGCTGGAGACTTCTTCCATGGCCAAAAATCCACATCCAAGTCCCCAGCACTAGCAAAAAGGCCCTGTCATCGGGGGTTCCCTGTCCCAGTTGACATTGGAGGAATATGGAAGAAGCTAAAATAACTAAATAACTCAGTAGCATCACACTACCTGCTCTGGAGAAAAAGAAATTTAATATTATTATTATTTTTTTTTTTTTTGAGATGGCGTTCTGCTCTGTTGCCCAGGCTGGAGTGCAGTGGCGCAATCTTGGCTCATGGCAACCTCTGCCTCCTGGGTTCAAGTGATTCTCCCGCCTCAGCCTCCCGAGTAGTTGGGATTACAGGCTCACGCCACCACGCCCAGCTAATTTTTGTACTTTTAGTAGAGATGGAGTTTTGCCATGTTGGCTAGTCTGGCCTTGAACTCCTGACCTCAAGTGATCCACCCACCTCAAACCACCCAAAGTGTGGGGATTACAAGCGTGAGCCACCGTGCCCGGCCTGGAGAAAGGACTTTAAATGACGCAATGTGGGAAGAGCAAGGTTGTGGAGATCTGCTGCCCTGGCTGAGGTAGCTCATACAATCAGTCTCTCTGAGCCTCAGTCTCTTGATCTGTGAAATCGGATGAAAATAATACCTGCTTCACAAGACAAGTGGCAGGTCAGACGTGAGAATGCACAGGCAGGCCCTTGGCAACTGGAAAAGCTCTATACAGATCTGAAAAGGAGGAGGAGAAAAAAGAGGAGGGACTTCCATGGCTGGATAGGGCATCTTTCTTTTTCTTTTTTCTTTTTTTTTTTTTTTTTGAGATGGAGTCTTGCTCTGTTGCCAAGGTTGGAGTGCAGTGGCACGATCTCCGCTCACTGCAAGCTCCGCCTCCCAGATTCATGCCATTCTCCTTCCTCAGCCTCCCGAGTAGCTGGGAATACAGGTACCCGCCACCACATCCGGCTAATTTTTTTGTATTTTTAGTAGAGAGTGGGTTTCATCTGGTTGGCCAAGATGGTCTTGATCTCCTGACCTCGATCCACCCGCCTCAGCCTCCCACAGTGCTGGGATTACAGGCATGAGCCACCGCGCCCGGCCTGATAGGTCATCTTTCGGCGTGATATGTTCTGAGTTCCAAAGCTAGGGAAGAGACTCTCTTGAAGAGACAATCTTCAAGAGCTCTTCTAACTTTGAGATTCTCTGATGGTTTCAGGGCTATGGGAGGAAGCGCTTGTGGTCCGTGTCTGTTCCCGGGATTTCTGTTTCTTGGTTTGTATCTCTGCCGTAGGTCCAGGGAGCTGGGGCAATACCTTGAGTTTGGGTTCTTCGTCCCCAGGGACCTGCGGGAGGGCTCCCCCGCCCGCAATGCTCAGGGAAAGGGGAGAGCAAAGTGTGGGGTTGGTTCCCTCTAGTGGTCAGTGTTAGCACTGCATGCAGCTGCCTCAGGCGGGCCCAGGAGTCGTTAGCAAAAGTGGAATTCAGGACTGAATCGTGCTCAGAACCCCCACAATCTATTGGCTGTGCTTGGCCCCTTTTCCCAACACACATATTCTGCCTGGTGGGTGGAGGTTAAACATGCGGGGAGGAGGAAAGGAACAGGATAGAGAGTGGGATGGGGTCAGTAGGAGTCTCAAGGACTGGCTATCCTGACATCCTTCCCCGCGTTCAGGTTGGCCACCATGGCGTGCTGCCAGAGGGCACCCACCTGACCCTTAAAGAGAGGACAAGTTGGGTGGCGTCTGTGGCTGACACTCTGTGCACAACCCTCACAACGCTGGTGACGGTGGGAAGGGAAAGATGACAAGCCAGGGGGCATGATCCCAGCATGTGTGGGAGGAGCTTCTAAATTATCCATTAGCACAGGCACGTCAGTGGCCCCATGCATAAATGTACACAGAAACAGGTGGGGGCAACAGCAAGAGAGACGGGGCCAGGGTATAAAAAGGGCCCACAAGAGACCAGCTCCAGGATCCCAAGGCCCAACTTCCGGAAACACTCAGGGTCCTGTGGACAGCTCACCTAGCTGCAATGGCTGCAGGTAAGCACCCCTAAAATCCCTTTGGACACGATGTGTCCTGAGGGGAGAGACAGCACCCTGTAGATGGGACGGGGGCACTAACCCTCAGGTTTGGGGCTTCTGAATGTGAATATCGCCATCTAAGCCCACTATTTGGCCAACCTCAGAAGGTTCCTGGTCCATGGAGGGATGCAGAGAGAAAAACAAACAGCTCCTGGGGCAGGCAGAGTGCTGGCCTCTTGCTCTCCGGCTCCCTCCGTTGCCCTCTGGTTTCTCCCCAGGCTCCCGGACGTCCCTGCTCCTGGCTTTTGCCCTGCTCTGCCTGCCCTGGCTTCAAGAGGGCAGTGCCTTCCCAACCATTCCCTTATCCAGGCTTTTTGACAACGCTATGCTCCGCGCCCATCGCCTGCACCAGCTGGCCTTTGACACCTACCAGGAGTTTGTAAGCTCTTGGGGAATGGGTGTGCGTCAGGGGTGGCAGGAAGGGGTGACATTCCCCTGCTGGGAAATAAGAGGAGGAGACTAAAGAGCTCAGGGTTGTTTTCTGAAGTGAAAATGCAGGCAGATGAGCTCATACGCTGAGTGAGGTTCCCAGAAAAGTAACAATGGGAGCTGGTCTCCAGCGTAGACCTTGGTGGGTGGTCCTTCTCCTAGGAAGAAGCCTATATCCCAAAGGAACAGAAGTATTCATTCCTGCAGAACCCCCAGACCTCCCTCTGCTTCTCAGAGTCTATTCCGACACCCTCCAACAGGGAGGAAACGCAACAGAAATCCGTGAGTGGATGCCTTCTCCCTCAGGCGGGGACGGGGGAGACCTGTGGTCAGAGCCCCCCGGACAACACAGCCACCGCCAGTCCTTCCCCTGCAGAACCTAGAGCTGCTCCGCATCTCTCTGCTGCTCATCCAGTCGTGGCTGGAGCCCGTGCAGTTCCTCAGGAGTGTCTTTGCCAACAGCCTGGTTTATGGCGCCTCGGACAGCAACGTCTATGACCTTCTAAAGGACCTAGAGGAAGGCATCCAAACGCTAATGGGGGTGAGGGTGGCACCAGGGGTCCCCAATCCTGGAGCCCCACTGACTTTGAGAGCTGTGTTAGAGAAACACTGCTGCCCTCTTTTTAGCAGTCAGGCCCTGACCCAAGATAACTCATCTTATTCTTCATTTCCCCTTGTGAATCCTCCAGGCCTTTCTCTACACCCTGAAGGGGAGGGAGGAAAATGGATGAATGAGAGGGAGGGAACAGTGCCCAAGCGCTTGGCCTTTCCTTCTCTTCCTTCACTTTGCAGAGGCTGGAAGATGGCAGCCCCCGGACTGGGCAGATCTTCAAGCAGACCTACAGCAAGTTTGACACAAATTCACACAACGATGACGCACTGCTCAAGAACTACGGGCTGCTCTACTGCTTCAGGAAGGACATGGACAAGGTCGAGACATTCCTGCGCATCGTGCAGTGCCGCTCTGTGGAGGGCAGCTGTGGCTTCTAGCTGCCCGGGTGGCATCCCTGTGACCCCTCCCCATTGCTACTCCTGGCCCCGGAAGGTGCCACTCCAGTGCCCACCAGCCTTGTCCTAATAAAATTAAGTTGCATCATTTTGTCTGACTAGGTGTCCTTCTATAATATTATGGGGTGGAGGGGGGTGGTATGGAGCAAGGGGCAAGTTGGGAAGACAACCTGTAGGGCCTGCAGGGTCTATTGGGAACCAAGCTGGAGTGCAGTGGCACAATCTTGGCTCACTACAACCTCCGCCTCCTGGGTTCAAGTGATTCTCCTGCCTCAGCCTCCCGAGTTGTTGGGATTCCAGGCATGCATGACCAGGCTCAGCTAATTTCTGTATTTTGGGTAGAAACGGGGTTTCACCATATTGGCCAGGCTGGTCTCCAACTCCTGATCTCAGGAGATCTACCCACCTTGGCCTCCCAAATTGCTGGGATTACAGGCGTGAACCACTGCTCCCTTCCCTGTCCTTCTGATTTTAAAATGACTATACCAGCAGGAGGACGTCCAGACACAGCATGGGCTACCTGGCCATGCCCAACCGGTTGGACATTTGATTTCTTTGCTTGGCACTGTCCTCTCATGTGTTGGGTCCACTCAGTAGATGCGTGTTGAATTCCTGGGCCTGGGGCTGTGGCAGCTTCCTCCTCCCATCACCTTCTGGCTTATTCTCTCCCTCCATATCTTAGCTGTTTTCCTCATGGGAATGTTCCCAATTCGAAATTTCTATTTAACCATTATAGATTTACTTGTTTGCTATTATCTCTGCCCCCAGTAGATTGTTAGCTCCAGAAGAGAAAAGATCATGTCTTTTGTTTATCTAGATATGCCCATCTGCCTGGTACAATCTCTGGCACATGTTATAGGCAACAACTACTTGTGGAATTGGTGAATGCATGATTGAAGAATGAGTGAATGAATGAATAGACAAAAGGCAGAAATCCAGCCTCAAAGAGCTTACAGTCTCGTAAGAGGAATAAAATGTCTGCAAATAGCCACAGGACAGCTCAAAGGAAGGAGAGGCTATTTCCACCTGAGGGCACCCCATCATGAAAGCACCCCAGACTTCCTACAACTACTAGACACATCTTGATGCTTTTCACTTCTCTATCAGTGGATTGTCTCCCTGGAGATTAATCCCCAGAGTGAAATTACTTAGCATGTCCGGTTAGGTAGATCGTTGTGTACTTCTTGGTTGTTCAGAGATCATCAACCAGTGCAAGCAATCCCCCCATCAATATACACAGCAGTGCCTGCCCCTCTCCTCCCCAAGCCTTCCGAGGCCCTTCCTCCATACCTGAACCCCCTGGACCTATCATGTGGCAAACTGAAGGGTCCAACGAGATACAGGAAGTGAAACACGATGTACACTGAAACGTGCAATACAAATATGCAGCATGAAGTGCCTCGGTTCACTAACCCGAGCTACGCTGGGTGCTTGTTTTCTACCACTTTCCTTAATGCCTACGGACACTTCATTCTGCGGCTGAAGTTCCTTGTGTTCAATTCCCCCCCTCTTCATTGAACATCCTCTGTGCGGGGACTTGACCCCTGTCCTGCTAGCTCTGCACTGAGGCAAGTTCTGTCCATGCCTAGTAGTGCCACCATCTTTACTAGATGAGGTTTCTAAAGAGCTTGGCATGGAAGGAAAGCCTGGGGGCCTTGGAGAGCCGTCACTTAGGAACTGGGAGAGCTCCAGGCAAGCCACCTTATCTCTTTGAGCCTCAGTATCCTCACTCATGTCCCTATGGTCAGTAGAGTGCCAAGCACATGGTGGACACGCAGAAGTATTGATCACCTTCCTCACCTCCCCTAGGAGAGCCCTTGGGAATCCCCATATAATATTCTCTGAAGACCTCAATCCAATGAGCCGAGTAATTGACTCGGTACCAAACTCATGGAAAGGACATTAGAAGCCAAAAGGAGGTAGAGTATGTCCCAGTACAATAACCAGCCTCTGATCTCTAGGAAGAAAGAACAGAGCTGCAGGTGAGAAGTGTGCGCCTCAAATCACCAAAGTCGGAGTGGAAGAAGCACCCACCAGTCCCTCGGAGGCGATCCCTAAGACAGGTGAGAATGGCTTCAAAAAATGTGATTGTCCTCTACCCCACAGTCTTGAACCTAACAGGAGATCTCAAAGCCTGAAAGACACCACTTTAGGATCAACAGCAGATCTGTCACTTCCCACAGCAGGCACACAGAACCCTAGAGTTAGTTGAGGTTGGACATAGGAAGGGATTCTAAACACACAGAGAAATTCATGGATCCTTAATTATAAAGGGAGGTTCCTTAAAAGAAGCAAGATGATTGTGAGATTATATTGAGCTTTTTTTTTTTTTCTTGATACAGAGTCTCACTCTGTTGCCCAGCAGGAGTGCAATGGCGCGATCTCGGTTCGCTACAACCTCCACCTCCCGGGTTCAAGCAATTCCCTACCACAGCCTCCTCAGTAGCTGGGATTACAGGCGCCTGCCGCCACGCCCAGCTAATTTTTCTATTTTTAGTAGAGACAGGATTTCACCATCTTGACCAGGTTGGTCTTGAACTCCTGACCTAATGATACACCCACCTTGGCCTCCCAAAGTGGTGGGATTACAGGCATGAGCCACTGCCCCCGGCCTATTCTGAGCCTTTTGAAGCTGACGCCAGAGGTGCAAAGCCCAGCCTCTCCTCACTGGCCGTGTGGAGGCTCTTGCTGGGTAGTCTCTCAGCCTGCAGGAGCCAGGGATCTGGCCCCAAGCGATGCCCAAACAGTGGGAGACTTCCCAGTACCGTCAGGAGAATCCCAAGTCTAATTCGAAGTTGATTTTTTACTAGCAATGAATGATGGACATGGTATTCATTGCTCAAGGGTCTGGGAAGATCTAGACTAGAGAAAATGATCATCGACTTCTACCCACACCTGTGGGCCTCAGTTCTTCCCTCTGGTCCATGGTTGTCATGGTAACCCCTTATAAAGGTGTTTCCCCAGGGGTCCCTAGAGTCCTCTGAGTCACCATAATTCTGGGGTCAACAGAAGTGGAGAGGTGAGAGGAGACACTCCCCTGCCCTGGCTGGTCCCACGTGTTCCTGGTAGTAACCTGCCTGGGGAGCCTCGCCACCCCTGTGTCCACCTGCGGAGTTATGCAATGGTCCCCAACTAGGGCCCCTGCCACCCTCATTCCTAAGGGAGGCTGGAGACTTCTTCCATGGCCGAAAATCCACATCTAAGTCCCCAGCACTGGCTAAAAGGCCCTGTCATGGGGGCTCCCTGTCCCAGCTGACATTGGAGGAAGGATGGTGGGGGAGGCAGAAAGCTACATGGAGCTCAGGGACCCTCTTCCATTCCCACCTGGCTCCTCCTCATTGCTGGTGCTGGAAGGAGCAGGGGAAAGTGGTGACTCCACCCTCCCTGGGCCCCATATTTCTCAGAGCTGGTATCATTCATGACACCCCTCTTGGATCCTCCCACAGGCCTGCCTGGAGAACAGCCCACAGCAGTGCCCTCCCAGCAGATGATGGGTCTGGGATGCTGGTCCAGTAATACTTCAGGAATGACGGCAGAAAAAGGAGCTCTGTCTTCTGCTCTGAAAGGGGGAAGATGGTAGGGCCCCAGCACTCACATCCTAGGCCACAGGGGTGTGGGTTTTCGATGTTGGTTGCCAACAACACAGCCAACCACTTCTAGAAGCATTTGCTTGTTTGCTTGCTTGTGTTTCTACAGCGTCAAGTGCTAGATGCTCTTAAACTCAGGGTGGAGGAAGATTTCACCGCTGGAGAGGGTGTTCTTTCCTGCTGCCATCTCTGGGGGCGTCTGATGCTTGTGACCTCCAGATGATATTGAAATAGCCCCAATCCTGGGCACCAGGAGACAGGAGGCTCAGTCCTGGCCTTCTCTGCCTTTGCCTTGTCCTGCTGTGAGGTTTCCACAAGGCACCCCATGCCACTGGGCCATTCTCACCTGGGAATTGAGAAAGAACAATCTGCCCCTTATGGAGAGACAAAATGAGGTAAAGGGCCCCTTGTGTTGGGGGCAGGATCCCTGCACTCAGAGGGATTTAGAAGCTGAAATAACTGGGTTGGGAGCAGTGGCTCATGCCAGTAATCTCAGTACTTTGGGAGGCCAGGGAGGGTGGATCACCTAAAGTCAAGAGTTCCAGAGCAGTCTGGCTAACATAGTGAAACCGCGTCTCTACTAAAAAAGTACAAAACTTAGCCTGGCATAGTGGTGGGTGACTGTAATCCCAGCTACTAAGGAGGTTGAGGTGGGAGAATCACTTGAACCCAGGAGGTGGAGGTTGCTGTGAGGCAACATCATGCCACTGCACTCCAGCCTGGGTGACAGAATGAGACTCCATTTCAAAAAAAAGAAAGAAAGAGAGAGAGAGACAAAGAAGAAAGAAAGAAAGAAAGAGAGAAAGAAAGAAAGAAAGAAAGAGAAAGAAAGAAGGAAGGAAAGAAGGAAAGAAAGAAAAGAAAGAAAGAAAGGAAGGAAGGGAGAAAGGAAGGAAGGAAAGAAAGAAAGGAAGAAAGAAAGGAAGGAAGGAAGGAAGAAAGAAAAAGAAAGAAAGAAAGAAACTAAAATAACTAAATAACTGAGTAACACCACATCACCTGTTCTGGAGAAAGGACTTTTTTCTTGTTGCTGTGGTTGTTGAAATGGAGTCTCACTCTGTTGCCCAGGCTGGAGTGCAGTGGCGTGATCTTGGCTCACAGCAACCTCTGCCTCCTGGGTTCAACTGATTCTGCCTCCTCACCCTCCCGAGTAACTGGGATTACAGGCTTGCGCCACCACACACAGCTACTTTTGTAATTTTAATAGAGATGGTGTTTCGCCATGTTGGCTAGTGTGGCTTTGAACTCCTGACCTCAAGCGATCCACCCACCTCAGCCTCCCAAAGTGCTGAGATTACAGGCATGAGCCACCGTGCCCGGCCTGGAGAAAGGACTTTAAATGACGCAATGTGGGAAGAGCAAGGTTGTGGAGATCTGCTGCCCTGGCTGAGGTAGCTCATGCAATCAGTCTCTCTGAGCCTCAATCTCCTTATGTGTGAAATGGGATGATAATCATACCTCCTACACAAGACAAGTGGGAGATCAGACGTGCGAATGCACAGGCGGGCCCTTGGCAACTGGATAAGCTCTATACAGGTCTGGAAGGGAGGAGGAGAAAAAAGAGGATGGGCTTCCATGGCTGGATAGGGCATCTTTCGGCATGATGTGTTCTGAGTTCCAAAGCTGGGGAAGAGACTCAAATTTTCAAGAGCTCTTCCAACTTTGAGATTCTCTGATGGTTTCAGGGCTATGGGAGGAAGCGCTTGTGGTCCGTGTCTGTTCCCGGGATTTCTGTTTCTTGGTTTGTATCTCTGCTGCAGGTCCAAGGAGCTGGGGCAATACCTTGAGTCTGGGTTCTTCGTCCCCAGGGACCTGGGCGGGGCACCACCCCACCCCAACCCCCGCCTCCGCCCCAAGGCTCAGGGAAAGGGGAGAGCAAAGTATGGTGTTGGTTCCCTCTAGTGGTCCGTGTTAGAACTGCACCCAGCTGACAGGCTGGCCCAGGAGACGTCAGCAAAAGTGGAATTCAGGACTGAATCGTGCTCAGAACCCCCACAATCTATTGGCTGTGCTTGGCCCCTTTTCCCAACACACACATTCTGTCTGGGGGGTGGAGGGGAAACATGCGGAGAGGAGGAAAGGAATAGGATAGAGAGTGGGATGGGGTTGGTAGGGGTCTCAAAGACTGGCTATCCTGACATCCTTCCCCGCGTTCAGGTTGGCCACCATGGCGTGCTGCCAGAGGGCACCCACCTGACCCTTAAAGAGAGAACAAGTTGGGTGGTGTCTGTGGCTGACACTCTGTGCACAACCCTCACAACGCTGGTGACGGTGGGAAGGGAAAGATGACAAGTCAGGGGGCATGATCCCAGCGTGTGTGGGAGGAGCTTCTAAATTATCCATTAGGACAAGCCCGTCAGTGGCCCCATGCATAAATGTATACAGAAACAGCTGGGGTCAAGCAGCGAGAGAGAAGGGGCCAGGGTATAAAAAGGGCCCACAAGAGACTAGCTCCAGGATCCCAAGGCCCAACTTCCGGAACCACTCAGGGTCCTGTGGACAGCTCACCTAGCTGCAATGGCTGCAGGTAAGCGCCCCTAAAATCCCTTTGGGCACAATGTGTCCCAAAGGGAGAGGCAGCACCCTGTAGATGGGATGGGGGCACTAACCCTCAGGTTTGGGGCTTCTGAATGTGAATATCGCCATCTAAGGCCAGATATTTGGCCAATCTCTGAATGTTCCTGGTCCCTGGAGGGATGGAGAGGGAGAAAAAAACAACAGCTCCTGGAGCAGGGAGAGTGTTGGCCTCTTGCTCTCTAGCTCCCTTTTTGCCCTCCGGTTTCTCCCCAGGCTCCCAGACGTCCCTGCTCCTGGCTTTTGCCCTGCTCTGCCTGCCCTAGCTTCAAGAGGCTGGTGCCGTCCAAACCGTTCCCTTTTCCAAGCCTCTTGACCATGCTATGCTCCAAGCCCATTGCGCGCACCAGCTGGCCATTGACACCTACCAGGAGTTTATAAGCTCTTGGGGAATGGGTGCGGGTCATGGGTGGCAAGAAGGGGTGACTTTCCCCCACTGGGGAAGTAATGGGAGGAGACTAAGGAGCTCAGGGTTGTTTTCTGAAGTGAAAATGCAGGCAGATGAGCCTAGGCTGAGCCAGGTTCCCAGAAAAGTAACAATGGGAACTGGTCTCCAGCATAGAAAGAAGCGGTCCTTCTTGGTGGGGGGTCCTTCTCCTAGGAAGAAGCCTATATCTCAAAGGACCAGAAGTATTCATTCCTGCATGACTCCCAGACCTCCTCCTGCTTCTCAGACTCTATTCCGACACCCTCCAACATGGAGGAAACGCAGCAGAAATCGGTGAGTGGATGCCTTCTCCCCAGGCGGGGATGGGGGAGACCTGTGGTCAAAGCCCCCGGGCAGCACAGCCACTGCTGGTCCTTCCCCTGTAGAACTCAGAGCTGCTCCACATCTCCCTGCTGCTCATCGAGTCGTGGCTGGAGCCCGTGTGGTTCCTCAGGAATATCTTCACCAACAACCTGGTGTATGACACCTCGGACAGCGATGACTATCACCTCCTAAAGGACTTAGAGGAAGGCATCCAAACGCTGATGGGGGTGAGGGTGGCGCCAGGGGTCCCCAATCCTGGAGCCCCACTGGCTTAGAGGGCTGGGGGAGAGAAACACTGCTGCCCTCTTTCTAGCAGTCAGGTGCTGACCCAAGAAAACTCACCTTATTCTTCATTTCCCTTGGTGAATCCTCCAGGCCTTTCTCTACACCCTGAAGGGGAGGGAGGAAAATGGATGAATGAGAGAGGGAGGGAACAGTGCCCAAGCGCTTGGCCTCTCCTTCTCTTCCTTCACTTTGCAGAGGCTGGAAGACGGCAGCCCCCGGACTGGGCAGATCTTCAAACAGACCTACAGCAAGTTTGACACAAACTCGCACAACCATGACGCACTGCTCAAGAACTACGGGCTGCTCCACTGCTTCAGGAAGGACATGGACAAGGTCGAGACATTCCTGCGCATCGTGCAGTGCTGCTCTGTGGAGGGCAGCTGTGGCTTCTAGGTGCCCGCGTGGCATCCTGTGACCCCTCCCCAGTGCCTCTCCTGGCCCCGGAAGGTGTCACTCCAGTGCTCACCAGCCTTGTCCTAATAAAAATTAAGTTGTATCATTTTGTCTGACTAGGTGTCCTTCTATAATATTATGGGGTAGAAGGTGGTGATATGGAGCAAGGGGTAGGTGGGAAGACGACCTGGAGGGCCTTCAGGGTCTATTGGGAACTAGGCCACTGAAACATAAGAGGTTTGGCTGTTCCCGGGCCAGAAAAAAGCTGACACATCACTGCTGTCTATTACTCACTAAGGCCATTCCACCAGGTCAGTGGTCCCAGCTTGCTGGTCATAGCTCATTGGTCATCCCCGAGATGACATGATTTGAAGGCATTTCTTCCTCCCCCACCATCACCAGCAACACCAAACCTAGCCCCCCAGGAGCAGGAAGAAATGAAAACAAGATGGGCTATTAAGTGCAGAGGCAAAAACTCCCCAACAGGTGAGGAAACAATGGCATAGAATTACTTGTGTTCAGAAGAATTTTAAGATTAATATTCCTTAAGCCCAACTACTCTTCGGAAATGAGAACAATGCAAAAATGAGTTTGGCACATACGGAACCAGAGCATTTGGAATCTGAATTAGGGCAAGGGAAGTGGAAGAGAGATTTTATTCGGGGTTGTAAATGCAGTGCCAATAGGTGCCAGGTAGATAACAACATAAGCGATGAGGGCTGGATGGGAGGAGATAAATCCCAGATGACACTCGCTTCCCTTCGGGGGTTGCAACACAGAGGGGTGGGAATGAGCACAATCTGCAGAATTCAAGCCCCTGCTGAGGTAGGACCCACCCAGCCTGTCACCATCAGGACTGCAGGGACATGGTTTCCAGACCTTCTAATTCTTTGAGACAGCCAGGACATCCAGACTTTTACGGGAAATCTAACATTTAAACACTGGCAACACATATTGAAAATATTGTAAGGGCAAGAATTAACCCAAACACACATGGTCTCCAAGCTATCTGTGAGCAATTTTGTTCTAAGAGATGTTGATTGGGGTAACTTGGTGTAAGGGAAAGAATCAGAAAGATTTGGACTGTACATAATTTAGCGCCCCTGAATAAATTACTTGACCAAGCTGAGATAATAATATGTTGCTTTACAAGGATTATGTGAGGATTAAATGCAATGGTATTTTTGACATATTATAGTACTCAAGAAATTGTAGTTATTTCTGCATTGAATTTTTGGATGTTTTGGATAATAAACATCCAAACATTCAAAACATCAAACATCAAAACATGTTTTGAATTTTGGATAATAAACATCTGAGATGCTTATTATTTCCAAATAAGCACTAAAGAGGGATGGTTAGTTAAGATTTTACTCTCCCAAGCACCTTGGCTAAGTGACTGGTGACCTATAATCGATACTAAGATGCTCATGGGAACTCTAGTATCCAAAAATGATTTCATGAAGTCAGGAATTATTTTGCAACGCAAATAATCAACCCCCTAATTAATCTTCTTTAGAAGTTCTGATTTTTATGTGCCATAATGAATTTTCTTGATAATGAGACCCACTTGTGTTCATTTTTGGCTATTTTACAGTTAATAACTCAGTCCTTGGGAAGTGGTTGAAAGTTGAACTAATCAGAATTCTGGAGCTGCTGCATTTCTCAGCTCAGAAGCCATTCCTGCATCTTACATTGCTCTTCGACTATCAGGCTTTAAAATTATGGCATTTTGGAGTTAGAACGGCCTCATACGTCAGTCTAGTTTCTTCTACTTTGAGAATCTTATCCTACGGCATCCATTACAGTCAGTATTCCAATTACGAGTGTGTAGCACTAGAACCAAGGGAATCACTTTCACAAGGCTCCTCATTCTATTAAACCACTCTCATTGCAGAAAATGATTTCTTGCACGAAGCTGGAATCAATATTCCTGCAACGTCCTTCATTTGGCCTTAAAATTATTTAGAAATCTCAGTCTTTAGAAGTCGATGGAATGAGCACAATTATAATTATCTCTCGGCTTGCGTGTTTTAAAAGGAAATGTGAGCCATCTTAATAAGTATTTGTTGAATGTACGTGATAGGGGAATGACAATGTCCAGCGCCTACTTGGGTGGCTAAGAGGGTTCTGAAGTGGGGTGGTCATAACATATATCTGAACTGCAGGGGGAGCCACACTCCAGAGACTGTCCACCCAGCTCCCCTCGGGTATAGGAAACTCCACTCAGCCACAGCTGGTTGAGAATTAGAAAGATACTAGCTGACTTTGCACATTTTAGAATATAAAAAGACCTTAAAGCCCATCTACTTTAAACTCTTTGATTTACCCACTGTTAGTCTACCTTTCAGCTCATCAACTTCGTGTGGACGGCAATTTCCACTGCAAATTTGAGATGCCAAGGGTGTTTTCTAAACGATGCATACGTAAGCCCTCACTCCCTGAGATTCTGATATAATTAGCCTGGAATGTGATCCAGGCAAGGGTAGTTTGAAAACTTTCCCAGGTGATTCTAACATGTAAACAAGGTTGAGAACCACTGTGTTAGGGACCGCAAAGATGAGACCCATGTGTCCACAGCTGTTGTATTGGTGGAACAGGGAAAAAGGAGAAAAAGGAGATGAGAGGCCTGGGCCAGTTGTGGTGCCACCTGCTCCTAATTCCAACCAGTCATCTAAAAAGTGTTTATCGTGAGCCACTCACAAAAAGGCAAATACTCTCTGATTCCAGTCATATGAGGTACTCAGAGCAGTCAAATTCATAGAGACAAAAAGTAGGATGGTGGCTGCCAGTGGCTGTGGGGAGGGATGGAATAGGGAGCTATTTAATGAGCACAGGGTTTCAGCTGTGCAAGATGAAAAGGGTTCTGGAGATGGATGGTGGTGATGGTTGCATGACGATGTCAATGTACTTGACGTGACTGAACTGTACAGGTAAAATGGTTAAGATGGAAATGTTTTTATCTTCTCACAACTAAAAATTGTTAATAGTTTATTTTTGTTATTGTTTTTGTTTTTGAGACAGAGGCTGGAGTGCAGTGGTGCGATCTTGGCTCACTGCAACCTCCGCCTTTCCCGGGTTCAAGTGATTCTCATGCCTCAGCCTCCTGAGTAGCTGGGATCATAAGCGTGCACCACACACAGGGCAGATTTTTGTATTTTTGGTAAAGACAAGGTTTCGCCATGTTGGCCAGGCTGGTCTCAAACTCCTGGCCTCAGGTGATCCACCTGCCTTGGCCTCCCAAAAGGATAGGATTACAGGTGGGAGCCACCAGGCCTGGCCCTTAATGGTATTTTCTAATGAAAACTCTTCCTGAAGATAAGATTAGCGAGACTCGCACAAGGAAGAGTTCAGCAGGCACAGCTCCAGTCATCCTTGACCCCTGGGATAATGTTTTACTGACTTTGTCATTTTTTTGAATTTACCCTAACCTAAAATGACCACTTCTGAATTTCTTCCATGAGCATTGTCGAAATACACATGGTGGGTTTTGTCCCTTTATACACAGTTGAGAGCAGAATTGACCCCTTCCCTTTTCCTCTGAATTACAGGGTCTGGGCTTCTAGGCCGAGACAAACTGACACTTTGCCTGGCTGCTTCTTTAACTCAGAAGGCCCTGGAGTGCTGAGGCACACAGTGAGCACCGCTGGGATTAGGGTTACCAACTCATCCTGGTTAGCAGGAGACTTTCTCAATGTCAAGACTGAAAGTCCCACGTTCCTTCCAGGAATCCCTCAGCTCAATACACACTCAGCTAACAGGACTGGTCACCCTATTAGTAGTCCTAAATCTTAGGGGACCAAACTTGGGGGAAAGCAGGGGAAGGAGCAAGAAGAAGACTAGAAAAATTGGAAAGCTCTGCACGGTGTATATGACTTTTGATGGCCCTCATGGTTACCATGGATTTCTGATTCTTGCTTTGAGTTTACTGTGATTATAGTGACGGGCTTAATTACCACCAGAATTATCAGTGTAATCATAAAAACCAACAAATGTGTACACATGTCTCCAGCACCATGCTAGTTTATTACAAGTATTATGTCATTTCTTTCTAACTATAATTCTCTAAGGTAAATACTATTATTAATCCTATGGTAAGAAGTCCCACTAAAGATGTAACTTATGCTTTCCTCAGGTCTAGAGAGAAAGACACCAGAATGTCACCCTGACCATCCTTGAGAGGATAAACAGCCAGTCACGGCGGCTCACGCCAGTATTCTCAGCACTTTGGAGAGCTGAGGCGGGAGGAGGTCACAAGTTCGAGACAAGCCTGGCCAACATGGTGGCACCTGTCTCTGACTAAAAATACAAAAATTAGCCAGGTGTGGTGGTGCACACCTCTATTCCCAGCTACTGAGGCACGAGAATCACTTGAGCCCGGGAGGCGGAGTTGCACTGAGCCCATCATACCACTGCACTCCAGCTGTGTGGCTGAGCAAGATTCTCTCTCAAAAATAATAAGAAAGAGGGTAAACTTTTGGAGAATTAAAGGCCACTCTTCCTCTGGAGATAATCAAGGTAGCTGCAATTTAAGTGTGAGCTGGTTGCTTTAACGTTCAGAAAGAATATGATCAATACCATTTAGAGGGTAGGGCCTCCTCCTATAGACAATGAAGGCAACTACCCTTAGAAGCTCTATTATACTGGAAAAGACATAAGAGACCCTTCCTGCTTTAAGAATCAATGAAGCCAGGCATGGTGGCTCACGCCTGTAATCCCAGCACTTCGGGAGGCCAACATGGGCAGATCACCTGAGGTCAGGAGTTTGAGACCAGCCTGGCCAACATGATGAAATCTTGTCTCTACTAATAACACAAAAATTAGCCAGGTGTGGTGGCGCACACCTGTAATCCCAGCTACTCCAGGGGCTGAGGCAGGAAAATTGCTTGCAGCCAGGAGGCAGAAATTGCAGTGAGCCGAGGTCGTGCCACCACTGCACTCCAGCTTGGGAGACACAGTGAGACTCCGTCTCCAAAAAAAAAAAAAAGAAGAAGAATCAGTGAGAAGAGGCTGCCTGACCGCTGGTTGTGTGGATCCTTTGGGAAGGAAAGCGAACAGAGGTTCCAAGTCTACAAGGGAAAGAGCCCAGCCTACTCTGAAGAGTTTTGCGGGATGGCTCATCCAAACTACTGAGCTCTAAGAACTGGAACCCTGGAAACCCCAGCAAGAGGACAACCGCAGCTGGACCAGGCCCCGAAGAGGCAGATCATCCTCCCTCAGAGATCCACAGCAGCTGGGAACCCGGATCTGCAGACCTGCTTGTTTTGAGGGTGCTGTGTAGGACCATCTGTCCACACTGACACCCTGTGGCAGTGAGAAGCAAAGGCAGCAGCCGGCTAAGCCTGCAGGCTCTCCCTGCTGGAACTGGAAAGTCTGAGTGGCCTCTTTCTTCCCTCCCTTTTTGGTTTTGTTTGTTTTGTTTTTTGTTTGTTTGCTTTTGTTTTTGTTTTCTTCAAGATGGGGTGTCACTCTGTTGCCCAGGTTGGAGTGCAAGGGTGCAATCTCGGCTCACCGCAACCTCCGTACCCCGGGTTCAAGCGATTCTCCTGCCTCAGCCTCCCCAGTAGCTGGGATTACAGGTGCACACCACCATGCCTGCCTCATTTTTCCCTTCCTTGTTGGATTCTCTGTGCTTCAAGGCACTGAGGCCATAAGGCAGGGTTTGCAGATACAGGATAACTACAGCCCTGATGCAGCTGATCCTGACACCGAAATGGCTGTGGATCCCTGCATGGAGTGGCTCTATACTCCTGTCTCTTAAACCTGCTTCTTAACTTACTTCCCCAAATGCTCAATTCAGGGAAGGTGGATGATTTATATTAGACTCACATGATGAGAGAGCAGTAGCTCCACCTAGTGGAAACATTGAGGTTGAAAAGGTCATGTTCGGGGATGATGCTATTTTACAAAGTCAAGATATTTCGTGTCCCTCCAGGAAGCCTTCCTTGTTCCGGGTTATGCTTTCTCTTAATAATCTGTTTTCCCAATCATACGAGTTCATGCACAAATGTAATCTCCTACTTGTTTGTTTAGCTTTCCTAATATATTTGTGGAAGCCAGGAACAATGTTTTGTTCACCACTGTATCCTCACTGCCTTGTATGTGGTGAAACCAAAGGGTTACTTTTACACTTAATCTATAGCACCAGACTCAGGGGAGGTCTGGGAAGAATGGAAAAACGTTTTCCCTCTGCTGTCTGATGCCACGGTTTTTTCTAGCTGGTATCTGCAATTTGGAAGGCTATGGACCTCTCTCTATCTGGAAGTCTGAACTTTAGCTTTTGTTTTTGTTTCCTTTATTTTGCTTTTGAGACAGGGTCTGGCTGTGTCACCCAGGCTGGAGTGCAGTGCATGATCTCAACTCACTGCAACCCTCCACCTCCCGCACTCAAGTGATCCTCCCACCTCAGACTCTCAAGTAGCTGGGACTACCGGCATGTGCCACTATACCTGGCTAAGTTTTGTATTTTTTGTAGAAATGGGGTTTTGCCATGTTGCCCAGGCTATTCGCAAACTCTGGAGCTCAAGTGATTCGCCCACTTCAGCCTCCCAAAGTGCTGGGATTACAGGCGTGAGCCACCGCCCCGGCCTGAATTTCAGTTTTGAAAGCAGGTTAAATAGGCTGCTGCCCTCAGCTAATGCACCCCCTGCCCTGGGCTGGTTGTTTATGCTATCAACATGGTATTTTTTCCTTAGAAATTGTACTTAAAGATATAAAATGCAGCCGGGAGCGGTGGCTCAGGCCTGTAATACCAGCACTTTAGAAGGCCGAGGAGGGTAGATCACGAGGTCAGGACTTCAAGATCAGCCTGGCCAAGATGGTGAAACCCTGTCTCTACTAAAAATATAAAAAATTAGCTGGTCATGGTGGTGGGTGCCTGTAATCCCAGCTACTCTTAATCTATAGAGGCTGAGGCAGAGAATTGCTTGAACCCGGGGGTGGAGTTTGAGGTGGGCCGAAATCACACCACTGCACTCCAGCCTAGGCAAAGAGCGAGACTCCATCTAAAAAAAAAAAGTTATAAAATGCAACCATATGACATAAGAGCGTTCAGCAATGACACAGAAGGGAAGGGTAAAGCATTTGGATATCATAAAATGACTTTTATTTTTACCATAGGAACATTCCAGTGAACATTTCTTGACTGAATTGGGAGAAAAGATCTGGTTTTATGATTCCTCATGCCTTCTCCGAGGGTGAATATACTCTTTCCCAAGGACAGGGAAGGAAGCAGAATCATAAAATCATATGAACATTTTCACAAGAGGATTCCTCTTGAAGCTTCAAGGAAATTATTTACAGACAGAAGAAAATATGCACTTGTTGATGAAAAAGGAGAGTAAACATTGCAACTCTAACCTAGATGCCCATATGGGTAAAAAAAAGAAAACTGGCAAATGCGAACTCACAGTTGATCACTCTATGAAAAGGAATTCAGAGATGTTTGGAGCTCTTAACCTATGAGGCCAATTTCATGGAAGAACTCTACCTTCTACTTCAGAGACAGAACACTGGGCTAGATAGGATGCTTGTCTGGCCCGAAGTGGAATTTCTTACCATCTGTATACTCTCCCAAGACCCACAACAGAAGGCTACTGAGTTGGAGCTTGCCACTGATCCTTAATGATGTCAACAAGCCCAGCTCTGGGAGCTGGCACTCCAGAAGCCCAGGTCAGGAGAGCAAGGGAAAGTGGAGATGAGAACAGAGCTCTGATTCCTAGCCCCATATTTGATACTTACTCCCTTCAAAGTCCTGTCCCTGGACTACAGATTTAGTTCCCAGTTAGTAATCAGAAAACCATGAAATATGAGTTGTATTTCTAAGATGTGCCTGACTTTATTTAGTATGATGTTTAAGAGAAAAGGGCAGTGAGAACCATGAAGAAACGGCAGGATCTTTTTTTCGTATCTAAGAGTGGACTGATGAAGCACCTGGCAAGGAGCAAGAGGCCTTCTTACAAATCAAACATTGAGACTGAGATTCCTAATGACTAGAGTGAGCTCTAAAGAGAAAGGTGGCTGGGCGCAGTGGCTCTCACCTGTAATCCCAGCATTTTGGGAGGCCGAGGTGGGCGGATCACTTGAGGTCAGGAGTTTGAGACCAGCCTGGCCAATATGGTGAAACCCCATCTCTACGAAAAATACAAAAATTAGACAGGCGTGATAGTGTGCACCTGTAATCCCAGCTACTGGGGAGGCTGAGGCAGGAGAATCGCCTGAACCCAGGAGGCTGAAGTTGCAGTGAGCCGAGATCACATCATTGCACTCTAGCCTAGGGGACAAGAGCAAGACTCCATCCCAAAAAAAAAAAAAAGAAAAGAGAGAGAGAGAAAAAGGTGAGCTTGTGGACATATTGGACACACAGGACATGGGGTATGGGGGCCTGAAACACTGTTTTACAGGACAGACGTACACAAAGGGTAATGCAGCCTGCTGTTGTGTTTCTTCCCTTCTCCTCTATCCCTTCTTCCCTCCCTGGGAAACCACAGTAGCAGAAGTCTCATTCAATCAAATAGCTGTCAATTATATCAGCTGTACTTTTCTCTTCCTGAACAGCAAACTGGCTTTCCTCCTCTTTGTCCTCCTCTTTCTGCCTATAGAGCAATTTCCTCCTGTCCACTTTGCAGGGCCGATAGCTCAAATACAGTGCTATGGTGATGACACCCACTCCAAGGGCAACGGTAATAATGACAAAGAGGGTAGAGCTGATTCCTTCATCCAGTCCTGCCCAAGCACAGAAGACAGAGTTAGGAAAGTCTGAGAGTATGAGAATCACCCACCCCAGCCCACCAGGCCCACCTCTGAGTCTCATTCTTCCCAACCCAGTAGAATCTTTCTTATTTTCATGCTTGGATAAGAATCCCAAACCCCTGAGGGGTTTCCATCCTGGGCCTGGCAGCAGGGCAGCAAAGGTTACCTTGAACAATGACAGCAATGTCTTTGCTGACAGAGCCCAGCTGGTTAGTGGCTGTGCAGCAGTAGGTTCCAGTGTGGTTCTGGGTTGCCTTCTGTGGCACTTCAAGGTCAAAGACCACCCCATTCCAGGTACACACCAAGGCTGGAGCTGGGTTTCCCTTTGGGACGCAGGCGAGCGTGTGTTCCATCCCTTCCACCCAGGTCTGTTTGCCAGGGCAACTGGATTCCTCTAACCGTGGCTTGTCTACAAAAACAGAGTTTCCCAAAGAGCTGAGTTCAGTGCACCACACTCCCTCCCACCTTCACCCCCTACTCCCTCTCCTCCCCTCACCCAAATGCTGTCCCCTCCACCCAACAGCTTTCCTTCCCAAGGGAGCACTAGCAGCTCCCTGCTTTGAGCCAACTCTTCTTTCCCACCTTCCGTATGGGCAGAGAGTCCCAGATGAAACCTAGGGTGTTTTTATGGATTTGGACTAAATGATAACGCCGCTCTGTCCACGGTGGCCCCGAGGCCCCTGCTTCCCATGTTTGCTTCTCGGTGGGTAAGGAGCTAGGTAACGGTGAACTCAGAGATGAGGATTTTTCTACTTTTCTTTTTGTTTTTTTTTTGTTTGTTTGTTTGTTTGTTTGTGAGACAAAGTCAGTCTCACTCCTTCGCCCGGGCTGGAGTGCAGTGGCGCGATCTCGGCTCTTGACAACCTCGGCCTCCCGGGTTCAAGCAATTCTTGTGCCTCAGCCGCTCCAGTAACTAGGATTACAGGCGCATGCCACCACGCCCGGCTAATTTTTCTATTTTTAGTAGAGATGAGTTTCACCATGTTGGCCATGCTGGTCTCAAACTCCTGACTTCAGGTGATCCACATGTCTCAGCCTCCCAAAGTGTTGGGATTACAGGCATGAGCCAACACCCCCAGCCTATCCTGAGCCTTTTGAAGCTGACGCCAGAGGTGCAAAGCCCAGTTTCTCCCCACTGGCCATGTGGAGGCTCTTGTTGGGTAGTCTCTCAGCCTGCAGGAGCCAGGGATCTGGCCTCAAGTGATGCCCCACCAGTGGGTGATTTCCCAGTACTGTCAGGGGAATCCCAAGTCTAATTCAAAGTTTATTTTTTACTAGCAATGAATGATGGACGTGATCTCCATTGCTCAAGGCTCTGGGAAGATCTAGACTAGAGAAAAGGATCATCGACTTCTATCCACACCTGTGGGCCTCAGTTCTTCCCTCTGGTCCATGGTTGCCATGGTAACCCCCTTATAAAGGTGTTTCCCCAGGGGTCCCTAGAGTCGTCTGAGTCACCATAATTCTTGGGTCAACAGAAGCGGAGAGGTGAGAGAAGTCACTCCCCTGCCCTGGCTGGTCCCACGTGTTCCTGGCAGTAACCTGCCTGGGGAGCCTCGCCACCCCTGTGTCCAGCTGTGGAGTTATGCAATGGTCCCCAACTAGGGCCCCTGCCACCCTCATTCTTAAGGGAAGCTGGAGACTTCTTCCATGGCCGAAAATCCACATCTAAGTCCCCAGCACTGGCTAAAAGGCCCTGTCATGGGGGCTCCCTGTCCCAGCTGACATTGAAGGATGGTAGGGGAGGCAGAAAGCTACATGGAGCTCAGGGACCCTCTTCCATTCCCACCTGGCTCCTCCTCATTGCTGGTGCTGGAAGGAGCAGGGGAAAGTGGTGACTCCACCCTCCCTGGGCCCCATATTTCTCAGAGCTGGTATCATTGATGACACTTCTCTTGGATCCTCCCACAGGCCTGCCTGGAGAACAGCCCACAGCACAGTGCCCTCCCAGCACATGATGAGTCTGTGGTGCTGGTCCGGTAATGTTTCAGGAATGACGGCAGAAAATGGAGCTCTGTCTCCTGCTCTGAAAGTGGGGAGATGGCAGGGCCCCAGCATTCACATCCTAGGCCACAGGGGTGTGGGTTTTCAATGTTGGTTGCCAACAACACAGCCAACCACTTCTAGAAGCATTTGCTTGTTTGCTTGCTTGTGTTTCTACAGCGTCAAGTGCTAGATGCTCTTAAACTCAGGGTGGAAGATTTCAGTGCCAGAGAGGGTGTTCTTTCCTGCTCTCATCTCTGGGGGCATCTGATGCTTGTGACCTCCAGATGATATTGAAATAGCCCCAACCCTGGGCACCAGGAGACAGGAGGCTCATTCCTGGCCTTCTCTGCCTTCGCCTTGTCCTGCTGTGAAGGTTTCCACAAGGCACCCCATGCCACTGGGCCATTCTCACCTGGGAATTGAGAAAGAACAATCTGCCCCTTATGGAGAGACAAAATGAGGCAAAGGGCCCCTTGTGTTGGGGGCAGGATCCCTGCACTCAGAGGGATTTGGAAGCTGAAATAACTGGGTTGGGAGCGGTGGCTCATGCCAGTAATCTCAGCACTTTGGGAGGCCAGGGAGAGTGGATCACCTAAAGTCAAGAGTTCGAGACCAGCCTGGCCAACATAGTGAAACCCTGTCTGTACTAAAAAAGTGCAAATCTTAGCCCGGAATAGTGGCGGGTGCCTGTAATCCCAGCTACTAAGGAGGTTGAGGCGGGAGAATCACTTGAACCCAGGAGGTGGAGGTTGCTGTGAGGCAACATCATGCCACTGCACTCCAGCCTGGGTGACAGAATGAGACTCCATTTCAAAAAAAAAGAAAAAGAAAAGAAACTAAAATAACTAAATAACTGAGTAGCACCACACTACCTGCTCTGGAGAAAGGATTTTTTTTTTTTTTTTTTTTTGAGATGTAGACTCGCTCTGTCATCCAGGCTGGAGTGCAGTGGCGCGATCTTGGCTCACAGCAACCTCTGCCTCCTGAGTTCAAGTGATTCTCCTGCCTCAGTCTCCCAAGTAGCTGGAATTACAGGCTCGTGCCACCATGCCCAGCTAATTTTTGTATTTTTAGGAGAGATGGAGTTTTGCCACGTTGACTAGTCTGGCCTTGAACTCCTGACCTCAAGTGATCCACCCACCTCAGTCTCCCAAAGTGCTGGGATTACAGGCATGAGCCACCATGCCCGGCCTGGAGAAATGACTTTAAATGACTCAATGTGGGAAGAGCAAGGTTGTGGAGATCTGCTGCCCTGGCTGAGGTAGCTCATGTAATCAGTCTCTCTGAGCCTCAGTCTCCTGATCTGTGAAATAGGATGATAATCATACCTCCTACACAAGACAAGTGGCAGGTCAGACGTGAGAATGCACAGGCAGGCCCTTGGCAACTGGATAAGCCCTACACAGGTCTGGAAAGGAGGAGGAGACAAAAGAGGAGGGGCTTCTATGGCTGGATAGGGCATCTTTTGCGTGATGTATTCTGAGTTCTAAAGCTGGGGAAGAGACTCAAATCTTCAAGAGCTCTTCCAACTTTGAGATTCTCTGATGGTTTCAGGGCTATGGGAGGAAGGGCTTGTGGTCCGTGTCTGTTCCCGGGATTTCTGTTTCTTGGTTTATATCTCTGCTACAGGTCCAAGGAGCTGGGGCAATACCTTGAGTCTGGGTTCTTCGTCCCCAGGGACCTGGGGGAGCCACCCCCACCCTCACCCCCACGCCCCGCCCCCGCCCCCGCCCCAAGGTTCAGGGAAAGGGGAGAGCAAAGTGTGGAGTTTGTTCTCTCTAGTGGTCAGTATTAGCACTGCATCCAGGCGGGCCTGTCTCAAGCAAGCCCGGGAGGAGTCAGCAAAAGTGGAATTCAGCACTGAATCGTGCCCAGAACCCCCACAATCTATTGGCTGTGCTTGGCCCCTTTTCCCAATACACACATTCTGTCTGGTGGGTGGAGGGGAAACATGCAGGGAGGAGGAAAGGGATAGGATAAACAGTAGGATGGGGTCGGTAGGAGTCTCAAGGACTGGCTATCCTGACTTCCTTCCCCGCGTTCAGGTTGGCCACCATGGCGTGCTGCCAGAGGGCACCCACCTGACCCTTAAAGAGAGGACAAGTTGGGTGGTGTCTGTGGCTGACACTCTGTGCACAACCCTCACAACGCTGGTGACGGTGGGAAGGGAAAGATGACAAGTCAGGGGGCATGATCCCAGCATGTGTGGGAGGAGCTTCTAAATCATCCATTAGCACAAGCCCGTCAGTGGCCCCATGCATAAATGTACACAGAAACAGGTGGGGTCAAGCAGGGAGAGAGAAGGGGCCAGGGTATAAAAGGGCCCACAAGAGACCAGCTCCAGGATCCCAAGGCCCAACTCCCCAAACCACTCAGGGTCCTGTGGACAGCTCACCTAGCTGCAATGGCTGCATGTAAGCGCCCCTAAAATCCCTTTGGGCACAATGTGTCCCTAGGGGAGACGCGGCGCCCTGTAGATGGGACGGGGGCACTAACCCTCAGGTTTGGGGCTTCTGAATGTGAATATCACCATCTAAGGCCAGATATTTGGCCAATCTCTGAATGTTCCTGGTCCCTGGAGGGATGGAGAGGGAGAAAAAAACAACAGATCCTGGAGCAGGGAGAGTGTTGGCCTCTTGCTCTCTAGCTCCCTTCTTGCCTTCCGGTTTCTCCCCAGGCTCCCGGAAGTCCCTGCTCCTGCCTTTTGCCCTGCTCTGCCTGCCCTAGCTTCAAGAGGCTGGTGCCGTCCAAACCGTTCCCTTATCCAGGCTTTATGACCACGCTATGCTCCAAGCACATCGCGCGCACCAGCTGGCCATTGACACCTACCAGGAGCTTGTAAGCTCTTGGGGAATGGGTGCGGGTCATGGGTGGCAAGAAGGGGTGACTTTCCCCCACTGGGGAAGTAATGGGAGGAGACTAAAGAGCTCAGCATTGTTCTCTGGAGCGAAAATGCAGGCAGATGAGCATAGGCTGAGCCAGGTTCCCAGAAAAGTAACAATGGGAGCTGGTCTCCAGCATAGAAAGAAGTGGAGTGGTCCTTCTTGGGGGGGGGGGGTCCTTCTCCTAGGAAGAAGCCTATATCTCAAAGGACCAGAAGTATTCATTCCTGCATGGCTCCCAGACCTCCTTCTGCTTCTCAGACTCTATTCCGACACCCTCCAACATGGAGGAAACGCAGCAGAAATCAGTGAGTGGATGCCTTCTCCCCAGGCGGGGATGGGGGAGACTTATGGTCAGAGCCCCCGGGCAGCACAGCCACTGCTGGTCCTTCCCCTGTAGAACTCAGAGCTGCTCCGCATCTCCCTGCTGCTCATCGAGTCGTGACTGGAGCCCGTGCGGTTCCTCAGGAGTATCTTCACCAACAACCTGGTGTATGACACCTCGGACAGCGATGACTATCACCTCCTAAAGGACTTAGAGGAAGGCATCCAAACGCTGATGGGGGTGAGGGTGGCACCAGGGGTCCCCAATCCTGGAGCCCCACTGGCTTAGAGGGCTGGGGGAGAGAAACACTGCTGCCCTCTTTCTAGCAGTCAGGCGCTGACCCAAGAGAACTCACCTTATTCTTCATTTCCCCTGGTGAATCCTCCAGGCCTTTCTCTACACCCTGAAGGGGAGGAAGGAAAATGGATGAATGAGAGAGGGAGGGAATAGTGCCCAGGCGCTTGGCCTCTCCTTCTCTTCCTTCACTTTGCAGAGGCTGGAAGACGGCAGCCCCCGGACTGGGCAGATCTTCAAACAGACCTACAGCAAGTTTGACACAAATTTGCACAACCATGACACACTGCTCAAGAACTACGGGCTGCTCCACTGCTTCAGGAAGGACATGGACAAGGTCGAGACATTCCTGCGCATCGTGCAGTGCCGCTCTGTGGAGGGCAGCTGTGGCTTCTAGGTGCCCGTGTGGCATCCTGTGACCCCTCCCCAGTGCCTCTCCTGGCCCCGGAAGGTGCCACTCCAGTGCTCACCAGCCTTGTCCTAATAAAATTAAGTTGTATCATTTTGTCTGACTAGGTGTCCTTCTATAATATTATGGGGTAGAAGGTGGTGGTATGGAGCAAGGGGTAGGTGGGAAGACGACCTGGAGGGCCTTCAGGGTCTATTGGGAACTAGGCCGCTGAAACATAAGAGGTTTGGCTGTTCCTGGGCCAGAAAAAGGCTGACACATCACTGCTGTCTATTACTCACTAAGGCCATACCACCAGGTCAGTGGTCCCAGCTTGCTGGTCGTAGCTCATTGGTCATCCCAGAGATGACATGACTTGAAGGCATTTCTTCCTCCCCCACCATCACCAGCAACACCAAACCTAGCCCCCCAGGAGCGGGAAGAAATGAAAACAAGATGGGCTATTAAGTGCAGAGGCAAAAACTCCCCAACAGGTGAGGAAACAATGGCATAGAATTACTTGTGTTCAGAAGAATTTTAAGATAAATATTCCTTAAGCCCAATTACTCTTGGGAAATGAGAACAATGCAAAAATGAGTTTGAGATATACGGAACCAGAGCATTTGGAATCTGAATTAGGGCAAGGGAAGTGGAAGAGAGATTTTATTCGGGGTTGTAAATGCAGTGCCAATAGGTGCCAGGTAGATAACAACATAAGCAATGGGGGCTGGATGGGAGGGGATAAATCCCAGATGACACTCGCTTCCCTTCGGGGGATGCAACACAGAGGTGTGGGAACCAGCCCAATCTGCAGAATTCAAGCCCCTGCTGAGGTAGGACCCACTCAGCCTGTCACCATCAGGATTGGAGGGACACGGCTTCCAGACCTTCTGACCATTTGAGACAGCCAGGACATCCAGACTTTTATGGGAAATCTAACATTTAAACACTGGCAACACATATTGAAAACATTTTAAGGGCAAGAATTAACCCAAACACACATGGTCTCCAAGCTGTCTGTGAGCAATTTTGTTCTAAGAGATGTTGATTGGGGAAACTTGGTATAAGGGAAAGAATCAGAAAGAT
Source organism: Pongo pygmaeus (assembly GCF_028885625.2). Taxonomy (NCBI): domain Eukaryota; kingdom Metazoa; phylum Chordata; class Mammalia; order Primates; family Hominidae; genus Pongo; species Pongo pygmaeus. Next base: position 82,160,700 of record NC_072392.2, on the reverse strand, counting down.
TTGGCTGTACATAATTAATGCTCCTCAATAAATTACTTGACCAAGCTGAGATAATAATATATTGCTTTACAAGGATTATGTGAGGATTAAATGCAATGGTATTTTTGACATATCATAGTACTCAAGAAATTGTAGTTATTTCTGCATTGAATTTTTGGATGTTTTGTGTTTCCTGATGAAGTGTCTAAATACGTGCAGTGAAATTATATTGTTTTCCTAATGACAATTAGGAAATAATAAACATCTCAGATGTTTATTATTTCCAAATAAGCACTAAAGAGCGGTGGTTAGTTAAGATTTTGCTCTCCCAAGCACCTTGGCTAAGTGACTGGTGACCTATAATCGATACTAAGATGCTCACAGGAACTCTAGTATCCAAAAATGATTTCATGAAGTCAGGAATTATTTTGCAATGCAAATAATCAACCCCCTAATTAATCTTCTTTAGAAGTTCTGATTTTTATGTGCCATAATGAATTTTCTTGATAATGAGACCCATTTGTGTTCATTTTTGGCTATTTTACAGTTAATAACTCAGTCCTTGGGAAGTGGTTGAAAGTTGAACTAATCGGAATTCTGGAGCTGCTGCATTTCTCAGCTCAGAAGCCATTCCTGCATCTTACATTGCTCTTCTACTATCGGGCTTTAAAATTATGACATTTTGGAGTTAGAACGGCCTCATACGTCAGTCTAGTTGCTTCTACTTTGAGAATCTTATCCTACGGCATCCATTACAGTCAGTATTCCGATTACGAGTGTGTAGCACTAGAACCAAGGGAATCACTTTCACAAGGCTCCTTATTCTATTAAACCACTCTCATTGCAGAAAACGATTTCTTGCACGAAGCTGGAATCAATATTCCTGCAACGTCCTTCATTTGGCCTTAAAATTATTTAGAAATCTCAGTCTTTAGAAGTCGATGGAATGAGCACAATTATAATTATCTCTCGGCTTGCGTGTTTTAAAAGGAAATGTGAGCCATCTTAATAAGTATTTGTTGAATGCACGTGACAGAGGAATGACAATGTCCAGAGCCTACTTGGGTGGCTAACAGGGTTCTAAAGTGGGGTGGTCATAACACAACTGAAACTGCAGGGGGAGCCACACTCCAGAGAGTGTCCACCCAGCTCCCCTCGGGTATAGGAGAATCCACTTAACCACAGCTGGTTGAGAATTAGAAAGATACTAGCTGACTTTGCACATTTTAGAATATAAAAAGACCTTAAAGCCCATCTACTTTAAACTCTTTGATTTACCCACTGTTAGTCTACCTTTCAGCTCATCAACTTCGTGTGGACGGCAATTTCTGCTGCAAATTTGAGATGCCTAGGGTGTTTTCTAAATGATGCATACGTAAGCCCTCACTCCCTGAGATTCTGATATAATTAGCCTGGAATGTGATCCAGGCAAGAGTAGTTTGAAAACTTTCCCAGGTGATTCTAACATGTAAACAAGGTTGAGAACCACTGTGTTAGGGACCGCAAAGATGAGACCCATGTGTCCACAGCTATTGTATTCATGGAACAGGGAAAAAGGAGAAAAAGGAGATGAGAGGCCTGGGCCAGTTGTGGTGCCACCTGCTCCTAATTCCAACCAGTCATCTAAAAAGTGAGCCACTCACAAAAAGGCAAATACTCTCTGATTCCAGTCATATGAGGTACTCAGAGCAGTCAAATTCATAGAGACAAAAAGTAGGATGGTGGCTGCCAGTGGCTGTGGGGAGGGATGGAATAGGGAGCTATTTAATGAGCACAGGGTTTCAGCTGTGCAAGATGAAAAGGGTTCTGGAGATGGATGGTGGTGATGGTTGCATGACGATGTCAATGTACTTGACGTGACTGAACTGTACAGGTAAAATGGTTAAGATGGAAATGTTTTTATCTTCTCACAACTAAAAATTGTTAATAGTTTATTTTTGTTTTTGTTTTTGAGACAGAGGCTGGAGTGCAGTGGTACGATCTTGGCTCACTGCAACCTCTGCCTCCTCCCGGGTTCAAGTGATTCTCATGCCTCAGCCTCCTGAGTAGCTGGGATCATAAGCGTGCACCACCACACAGGGCAGATTTTTGTATTTTTGGTAAAGACAGGGTTTTGCCATGTTGTCCAGGCTGTTCTCGAACTCCTGGCCTCAAGTGATCCACCTGTCTTGGCGTCCCAAAGTGATAGGATTACAGGCGGGAGCCACCAGGCCTGGCCCTTAATGGTATTTTCTAATGAAAACTCTTCTTGAAGAGAAGATTAGCGAGACTCACACAAGGAAGAGTTCAGCAGGCAGAGCTCCAGTCATCCTTCATCACTGGGATAATGTTTTACTGACTCTGTCATTTTTTTGAATTTACCCTAACCTAAAATGACCACTTCTGCATTTCTTCCATGAGCATTGTCGAAATACACATGGTGGGTTTTGTCCCTTTATACACAGTTGAGAGCAGAACTGACCCCTTCCCTTTTCTTCTGAATTACAGGGTCTGGGCTTCTAGGCCGAGACAAGCTGACACTTTGCCTGGCTGCTTCTTTAATTCAGAAGGCCCTGGAGTGCTGAGGCACACAATGAGCACCTCTGGGATTAGGGTTACCAACTAGTCCTGGTTTCCAGGAGACTTTCTCAATGTCAAGACTGAAAGTCCCACGTTCCTTCCAGGAATCCCTCAGCTCAATGCAAACTCAGCTAACAGGACTGGTCACCCTATTAGTAGTCCTAAATCTTAGGGGACCAAACTGGGGAGAAAGTAGGGGAAGGAGCAAGAAAAAGACTAGAAAAATCAGAAAGCTGTGCACGGTGTATATGACTTTTGATGGCCCTCATGGTTACCATGGATTTCTGATTCTTGCTTTGAGTTTACTGTGATTATAATGATGTGCTTAATTACCACCAGAATTATCAGTGTAATCATAAAAACCAACAAATGTATACACATGTCTCCAGCACCATGCTAGTTTATTACAAGTATTATGTCATTTCTTTCTAACTATAATTCTCTAAGGTAAATACTATTATTAATCCTATGGTAAGAAGTCCCACTAACGATGTAACTTACGCTTTCTCAGGTCTAGAGAGAAAGACACCAGAATGTCACCCTGACCATCCTTGAGAGGATAAACAGCCAGTCACGGCGGCTCACGCCAGTATTCTCAGCACTTCGAAGGGCGGAGGCGGGAGGAGGTCACAAGTTCGAGACAAGCCTGGCCAACATGGTGGCACCCTGTCTCTGACTAAAAATACAAAAATTAGCCAGGTGTGGTGGTGCACACCTCTATTCCCAGCTATTGAGGCACGAGAATCACTTGAGCCCGGGAGGCGGAGTTGCACTGAGTCGATCATGCCACTGTACTCTAGCTGTGTGGCTGAGCAAGATTCTCTCTCAAAAATAATAAGCAAGAGGGTAAACTTTTGGAGTATTAAAGGCCACTCTTCCTCTGGAGATAATCAAGGTAGCTGCAATTTAAGTGTGAGCTGGTTGCTTTAACGTTCAGAAAGAATATGATCAATACCATTTAGAGGGTGGGGCCTTCTCCTATAGACAATGAAGGCAACTACCCTTAGAAGCTCTATTATACCGGAAAAGAGATATGAGACCCTTCCTGCTTTAAGAATCAATGAAGCCAGGCATGGTGGCTCACGCCTGTAATCCCAGCACTTTGGGAGGCTGACGTGGGCAGATCACCTGAGGTCAGGAGTTTGAGACCAGCCTGGCCAACATGATGAAATCCTGTCTCTACTAATAACACAAAAATTAGCCAGGTGTGGTGGCGCACACCTGTAATCCCAGCTACTCCAGAGGCTGAGGCAGGAAAATTGCTTGAAGCTGGGAGGCCGAAGCTGGTAGGCCGAATTTCCAGTGAGCCGAGGTCGTGCAACGGCACTCCAGCTTGGGAGACAGAGCGAGACTCCGTCTCTTAAAAAAAAAAAAAAAAAAAAAAAAAAAAAAAAAAAAGAAGAAGAATCAGTGAGAAGAGGCTGCCTGACCGCTGGTTGTGTGGATCCTTTGGGAAGGAAAGCGAACAGAGGTTCCAAGTCTACAAGGGAAAGAGCCCAGCCTACTCTGAAGAGCTTTGCGGGATGGCTCATCCAAACTACTGAGCTCTAAGAACTGGAACCCTGGAAACCGCAGCAAGAGGACACCCACAGCTGGAGCAGGCCCCGAAGAAGCAGATCATCCTCCCTCAGAGATCCACAGCAGCTGGGAACCCGGATCTGCAGACCCGCTTTGTTTGATGGTACTGTGTGGGGACATCTGTCAACACTGACACCCTGTGGCAGTCAGAAGCAAAGGCAGCAGCCTGCTAAGCCTCCAGGCCCTCCCTGCTGGAACTAGAAACTCCAAGTGGCCCCCTTCTTCCTCCCTTTTTGGTTTTGTTCGTTTGCTTTTGTTTTTGTTTTCTTCAAGATGGGGTCTCGCTCTGTTGCCCAGGCTGGAGTGCAATGGCACGATCTTGGCTCACTGCAACTTCTGCCTCCCAGAGTTAAGCGATTCTCCTGCCTCAGCCTCCCCAGTAGCTGGGATTACAGGTGCACACCAGCATGCCTGGCTCATTTTCCCCTTCCTTGTTGGATTTGCTGTGCTTCAAGGCACTGAGGCCATGAGGCAGGGTTTGCAGATACAGGATAACTACAGCCCTGATGCGGCTCATCCTGACGCTGAACTGGCTGTGGATCCCTGCACAGGGTGGCTCTATATTCCTGTCTGTTAAACCTGCTTCTTAATTTACTTCCCCAAATGCTCAATTCAGGGAAGGTGGATGATTTATATTAGACTCACATGATGAGAGAGCAGTAGCTCCACCTAGTGGAAACATTGGGGTTGAAAAGGTCATGTTCGGGGATGATGCTATTTTACAAAGTCAAGACATTTCATGTCCCTCCAGGAAGCCTTCCTTGATCCGAGTTATGCTTTCTCTTAACAATCTGTTTTCCCAGTCATAGGAGTTCATGCACAAATGTAATCTCCTGCTTGTTTGTCTTGCTTTCCTAATAAATTTGTGGAAGCCAGGAACAATGTTTTGTTCACCACTGTATCCCCACGGCCTTGTATGTGGTGAAATCAAAGGGTTACTTTTACACTAAATCTATAGCACCAGACTCAGGGGAGGTCTGGGAAGAATGGGAAAACGTTTTCCCTCTGCTGTCTGATGCCACGGTTTTTTCTAGCTGGTATCTGCAACTTGGAAGGCGATGGACCTCTCTCTATCTGGAAGTCTGAACTTTAGTTTTTGTTTTTGTTTCCTTTGTTTTGTTTTTGAGACAGGGTCTGGCTCCGTCGCCCAGGCTGGGGTGCAGTGCATGATCTCAGCTCGCTGCAACCCTACACCTCCCATGCTCAAGTGATGCTCCCACCTCAGACTCTCAAGTAGCTGGGACTACTGGCATGTGCCACTATACCTGGCTAAGTTTTGTATTTTTTATAGAAATGGGGTTTTGCCATGTTGCACAGGCTATTCGCAAACTGTGGGGCTCAAGTGATTCGCCTGCCTCAGCCTCCCAAAGTGCTGGGATTACAGGCGTGAGCCACCGCCCCGGCCTGAATTTCAGTTTTGAAAGCAGGTTAAATAGGCTGCTGCCCTCAGCTAATGCACCCCCTGCCCTGGGCTGGTTGTTTATGCTATCAACATGGTATTTTTTCCTTAGAAATTGTACTTAAAGCTATAAAATGCAGCTGGGAGCGGTGGCTCATTCCTGTAATCCCAGCACTTTAGAAGGCCGAAGTGGGTGGATCATGAGGTCAGGACTTTAAGACCAGCCTGGCCAAGATGGTGAAACCCTATCTCTACTAAAAATACAAAAAATTAGCTGGGTATGGTGATGGGCACCTGTAACCCTAGCTACTTGGGAGGCTGAGGCAGAGAATTCCTTGAACCCGGGAGGTAGAGGTTGAAGTGAGCCAAAATCATGCCACTGCCCAGCCCAGGCAACAGAGCTAGACTCCATCTGAAAAAAAAAAAAAGTTATAAAATGCAACCATTTGACATAATAAGAGCTTTCAGTAATGACACAGAAGGGAAGGGTAATGCATTTGGATATCATAAAATCACTTTTATTTTTACCATAGGAACATTCTAGTGAACACTTCTTGACTGAATTGGGAGAAAAGATCTGGTTTTATGATTCCTCATGCCTTCTCCGAGGGTGAATATACTCTTTCCCAAGGACAGGGAAGGAGGCTGAACCATAAAATCATATGAACATTTTCACAAGAGGATTCCTCTTGAAGCTTCAAGGAAATTGTTTACAGACAGAAGAAAATATGCACTTGTTGATGAAAAGGGAGAGTAAACATTGCAACTCTAACCTAGACGCCCATATGGGTGAAAAAAAGAAAACTGACAAATGCGAACTCACAGTTGATCACTCTATGAAAAGGAATTCAGAGATGTTTGGAGCTCTTAACCTATGAGGCCAATTTCATGGAAGAACTCTACCTTCTACTTCAGAGACAGAACACTGGGCTAGATAGGATGCTTGTCTGGCCCGAAGTGGAATTCCTTACCATCTATATACTCCCCCAAGACCCACAACAGAAGGCTACTGAGTTGAAGCTTGCCACTGATCCTTAATGATGTCAACAAGCCCAGCTCTGGGAGCTGGCACTCCAGAAGCCCAGGTCAGGAGAGCAAGGGAAAGTGGAGATGGGAACAGAGCTCTGATTTCTAGCCCCATATTTGATACTTACTCCCTTCAAAGTCCTGTCCCTGGACTACAGATTTAGTTCCCAGTTAGTAATCAGAAAACCATGAAATATGAGTTGTATTTCTAAGATGTGCCTGACTTTATTTAGTATGATGTTTAAGAGAAAAGGGCAGTGAGAACCATGAAGAAACGGCAGGATCTTTTCTTTTTTTTTGGATCTAAGAGTGGACTGATGAAGCACCTGGCAAGGAGCAAGAGGCCTTCTTACAAATCAAACATTGAGACTGAGATTCCTAATGACTAGAGTGAGCTCTAAAGAGAAAGGTGGCTGGGCGCGGTGGCTCCCACCTGTAATCCAGCATTTTGGGAGGCCGAGGTGGGCGGATCACTTGAGGTCAGGAGTTTGAAACCAGCCTGGCCAACATGGTGAAACCCCATCTCTATGAAAAATACAAAAATTAGACAGGCGTGGTGGTGTGCACCTGTAATCCCAGCTACTGGGGAGGCTGAGGCAGGAGAATCGCCTGAACCCAGGAGGCTGAAGTTGCAGTGAGCCAAGATCGCATCATTGCACTCCAGCCTAGGCGACAAGAGCGAGACTCCATCTCAAAAAAAAAAAAAAAGAGAGAGAGAGTGAGAAAGGTGAGCTTGTAGATATATTGGACACACAGGACATGGGGCATGGGGACCTGAAACACTGTTTTACAGGACAGACGTACACAAAGGGTAGTGCAGCCTGCTGTTGTGTTTCTTCCCTTCTCCTCTATCCCTTCTTCCCTCCCTGGGAAACCACAGTAGCAGAAGTCTCATTCAATCAAGTAGCTGTCAATTATATGAGTTGCACTTTTCTCTTCCTGAACAGCAAACTGGCTTTCTTCCTCTTTGTCCTCCTCTTTCTGCCTATAGAGCAATTTCCTCCTGTCCACTTTGCAGGGCCGATAACTCAAATACAGTGCTATGGTGATGACACCCACTCCAAGGGCAACGGTAATAATGACAAAGAGGGTAGAGCTGATTCCTTCATCCAGTCCTGCCCAAGCACAGAAGATAGAGTTAGGAAAGTCTGAGAGTACAAGGATCACCCACCCCAGCCCACCAGGCCCACCTCTGAGTCTCATTCTTCCCAACCCAGTAGAATCTTTCTTATTTTCATGCTTGGATAAGAATCCCAAACCCCTGAGGGGTTTCCATCCTGGGCCTGGCAGCAGGGCAGCAAAGGTTACCTTGAACAATGACAGCAATGTCTTTGCTGACAGAGCCCAGCTGGTTAGTGGCTGTGCAGCAGTAGGTTCCAGTGTGGTTCTGGGTTGCCTTCTGTGGCACTTCAAGGTCAAAGACCACCCCATTCCAGGTACACACCAAGGCTGGAGCTGGGTTTCCCTTTGGGACGCAGGCGAGCGTGTGTTCCATCCCTTCCACCCAGGTCTGTTTGCCAGGGCAACTGGATTCCTCTAACCGTGGCTTGTCTGCAAAAACAGAGTTTCCCAAAGAGCTGAGTTCAGTGCGTCACACTCCCTCCCTACCTTCACCCCCTGTTCCCTCTCCTCCCCTCACCCAAATGCTGTCCCCTCCACCCAACAGCTTTCCTTCCCAAGGGAGCACTAGCAACTCCCTGCTTTGATCCAACTCTTCTTTCCCACCTTCCGTATGGGCAGGGAGTCCCAGATGAAACCTAGGGTGTTCTTATGTTCTTATGGATTTGGACTAAATTATAACGCCGCTCTGTCCACGGTGGCCCCGAGGCCCCTGCTTCCCATGTTTGCTTCTCGGTGGGTAAGGAGCTGGGTAACGGTGAACTCAGAGATGAGGATTTTTCCACTTTTCTTTTTTTGGTTGTTGTTTTGTTTGTTTGTTTGTTTGTTTGTTTTTGAGACAAAGTCAGTCTCACTCCTTCGCCCGGGCTGGAGTGCAGTGGCGCAATCTTGGCTCTTGACAACCTCGGCCTCCCGGGTTCAAGCAATTCTTGTGCCTCAGCCGCTCCAGTAACTAGGATTACAGGCGCATGCCACCACGCCCGGCTAATTTTTCTATTTTTTAGTAGAGATGAGTTTCACCATGTTGGCCATGCTGGTCTCAAACTCCTGACTTCAGGTGATCCACATGTCTCAGCCTCCCAAAGTCTTGGGATTACAGGCATGAGCCACCACCCCCGGCCTATCCTGAGCCTTTTGAAGCTGACGCCAGAGGTATAAAGCCCAGTCTCTGCCCACTGGCCATGTGGAGGCTCTTGTTGGGTAGTCTCTCAGCCTGCGGAAGCCAGGGATCTGGCCTCAAGTGATGCCCCAACAGTGGGTGATTTCCCAGTACCGTCAGGAGAATCCCAAGTCTAACTCAAAGTTGATTTTTTGCTAGCAATGAATGATAGAATTGGTCTCCATTGCTCAAGGGAAGATCTAGACTAGAGAAAAGGATCACCAACTTCTACCCACACGTGTAGGCCTCGGTTCTTCCCTCTGGTCCATGGTTGTCATGGTAACCCCTTATAAAGGTGTTTCCCCAGGGGTCCCTAGAGTCCTCTGAGTCACCATAATTCTTGGGTCAACAGAAGTGGAGAGGTGAGAGGAGTCAATCCCCTGCCCTGGCTGGTCCCACGTGTTCCTGGCAGTAACCTGTCTGGGGAGCCTCGCCACCCCTGTGCCCAGCTGCGGAGTTATGCAATGGTCCCCAACTAGGGCCCCTGCCACCCTCATTCCTAAGGGAGGCTGGAGACTTTTTCCATGGCCGAAAATCCACATCTAAGTCCCCAGCACTGGCTAAAAGTCCCTGTCATGGGGGCTCCCTGTCCCAGCTGACATTGGAGGAAGGATGGTGGAGGAGGCAGAAAGCTACATGGAACTCAGGACCCTCTTCCATTCCCACCTGGCTCCTCCTCATTGCTGGTGCTGGAAGGAGCAGGGGAAAGTGGTGACTCCACCCTCCCTGGGCCCCATATTTCTCAGAGCTGGTATCATTGATGACACCCCTCTTGGATCCTCCCACAGGCCTGCCTGGAGAACAGCCCACAGCACAGTGCCCTCCCAGCACATGATGAGTCTGGGGTGCTGGTCCGGTAATGTTTCAGGAATGACGGCAGAAAATGGAGCTCTGTTTTCTGCTCTGAAAGTGGGGAGACGGCAGGGCCCCAGCATTCACATCCTAGGCCACAGGGGTGTGGGTTTTCGATGTTGGTTGCCAACAACACAGCCAACCACTTCTAGAAGCATTTGCTTGTTTGCTTGCTTGTGTTTCTACAGCGTCAAGTGCTAGATGCTCTTAAACTCAGGGTGGAAGATTTCAGTGCCAGAGAGGGTGTTCTTTCCTGCTCTCATCTCTGGGGGCATCTGATGCTTGTGACCTCCAGATGATATTGAAATAGCCCCAACCCTGGGCACCAGGAGACAGGAGGCTCATTCCTGGCCTTCTCTGCCTTTGCCTTGTCCTGCTGTGAAGGTTTCCACAAGGCACCCCATGCCACTGGGCCGTTCTCACCTGGGAATTGAGAAAGAACAATCTGCCCCTTATGGAGAGACAAAATGAGGTAAAGGGCCCCTTTTGTTGGGGGCAGGATCCCTGCACTCAGAGGGATTTAGAAGCTGAAATAACTGGGTTGGGAGCGGTGGCTCACGCCAGAAATCTCAGTACTTTGGGAGGCCAGGGAGGGTGGATCACCTAAAGTCAAGAGTTGGAGACCAGCCTGGCCAACATAGTGAAACCCCGTCTCTACTAAAAAACTGCAAATCTTAGCCCAGCATAGTGGCTGGTGCCTGTAATCCCAGCTACTTGGGAGGCTGTGGCGGGAGAATCACTTGAACCCAGGAGGTGGAGGTTGCTGTGAGGCAACATCATGCCACTGCACTCCAGCCTGGGTGACAGAATGAGACTCCATCTCAAAAAAAAAAAAGAAAAGAAACTAAAATAACTAAGTAACTGAGTAGCACCACACTACCTGCTCTGGAGAAAGGATTTTTTTTTTTTTTTTTTTTTTTTTTTTTTTTGAGATGTAGACTCGCTCTGTCATCCAGGCTGGAGTGCAGTGGCGCGATCTTGGCTCACAGCAACCTCTGCCTCCTGGGTTCAAGTGATTCTACCTCCTCATCCTCCCAAGTAGCCGGGATTACGGGCTCGTGCCACCATGCCCAGCTAATTTTTGTATTTTTAGGAGAGATGGAGTTTTGCCATGTGGGCTAGCCTGGTCTTGCACTCCTGACCTTAAGTGATCCACCCACCTCAGTCTCCCAAAGTGCTGGGATTATAGGCATGAGCCACCATGCCCGGCCGGGAGAAAGGACTTTGAATGACGCAATGTGGGAAGAGCAAGGTTGTGGAGATCTGCTGCCCTGGCTGAGGTAGCTCATGCAATCAGTCTCTCTGAGCCTCAATCTCCTGATCTGTGAAATGAGATGATAATCATACCTCCTACACAAGACAAGTGGCAGGTCAGACGTGAGAATGCACAGGCAGGCCCTTGGCAACTGGATAAGCTCTACACAGGTCTGGAAAGGAGGAGGAGACAAAAGAGGAGGGGCTTCCATGGCTGGATAGGGCATCTTTTGGCGTGATGTGTTTGAGTTCTAAAGCTGGGGAAGAGACTCAAATCTTCAAGAGCTCTTCCAACTTTGAGATTCTCTGATGGTTTCAGGGCTATGGGAGGAAGCGCTTGTGGTCCGTGTCTGTTCCCGGGATTTCTGTTTCTTGGTTTGTATCTCTGCTACAGGTCCAAGGAGCTGGGGCAATACCTTGAGTCTGGGTTCTTTATCCCCAGGGACCTGGGAAAGCCCCCTCCGCCCCCTCGCCCCGCCCCCGCCCCCGCCTCAAGGCTCAGGGAAAGGTGAGAGCAAAGTGTGGAGTTTGTTCCCTCTAGTGGTCAGTATTAGCACTGCATCCAGGCGGGCCTGTCTCAGGCGGGCCCAGGAGGAATCAGCAAAAGTGGAATTCAGCACTGAATCGTGCCCAGAACCCCCACAATCTATTGGCTGTGCTTGGCCCCTTTTCCCAACACATACATTCTGTCTGGGGGGTGGAGGTTAAACATGCGGGGAGGAGGAAAGGAATAGGATAGAGAGTGGGATGGGATCGGTAGGAGTCTCAAGGACTGGCTGTCCTGACATCCTTCCCCGCGTTCAGGTTGGCCACCATGGCGTGCTACCAGAGGGCACCCACCTGACCCTTAAAGAGAGGACGAGTTGGGTGGTGTCTCTGCTGACATTCTGTGCACAACCCTCACAACGCTGGTGACGGTGGGAAGGGAAAGATGACAAGTCAGGGGGCATGATCCCAGCATGTGTGGGAGGAGCTTCTAAATTATCCATTAGCACAAGCCCGTCAGCGGCCCCAGGCCTAAACGTGCAGAGAAACAGGTGAGGAGAAGCAGCGAGAGAGAAGGGGCCAGGGTATAAAAAGGGCCCACAAGTGACCAGCTCAAGGATCCCAAGGCCCAACTCCGCAAACCACTCAGGGTCTTGTGGACAGCTCACCTAGCTGCAATGGCTGCAGGTAAGCGCCCCTAAAATCCCTTTGGGCACAATGTGTCCTGAGGGGATAGGCGGCACCCTGTAGATGGTATGGGGGTACTAACCCTCAGGTTTGGGGCTTCTGAATGTGAGTATCGCCATCTAAACCCAGTATTTGGCCAATCTCTGAATGTTCCTGGTCCCTGGAGGGAGGCAGAGAAATAAATAAATAAATAAATAAATAAATAAATAAATAAATAAATAAATAAAAACCAGCTACTGGAGCAGGGAGAGCGCTGGCCTCTTGCTCTCCAGCTCCCTCTGTTGCCCTCAGGTTTCTCCCCAGGCTCCCAGACGTCCCTGCTCCTGGCTTTTGGCCTGCTCTGCCTGCCCTGGCTTCAAGAGGGCAGTGCCTTCCCAACCATTCCCTTATCCAGGCTTTTTGACAATGCTATGCTCCGCGCCCATCGCCTGCACCAGCTGGCATTTGACACCTACCAGGAGTTTGTAAGCTTTTGGGTAATGGGTACGCTTCAGAGGTGGCAGGAAGGGGTGACTTTCCCCCCCTGGGAAGTAATGGGAGGAGACTAAGGAGCTCAGGGTTGTTTTCTGAAGTGAAAATGCAGGCAGATGAGCATACGCTGAGTGAGGTTCCCAGAAAAGTAACAATGGGAGCTGGTCTCCAGCGTAGACCTTGGTGGGCGGTCCTTCTCCTAGGAAGAAGCCTATATCCTGAAGGAGCAGAAGTATTCATTCCTGCAGAACCCCCAGACCTCCCTCTGCTTCTCAGAGTCTATTCCGACACCTTCCAACAGGGTGAAAACGCAGCAGAAATCCGTGAGTGGATGCCTTCTCCCCAGGTGGGGATGGGGGAGACCTGTGGTCAGAGCTCCCGGGCAGCACAGCCACTGTGAGTCCTTCCCCTGCAGAACCTAGAGCTGCTCCGCATCTCTGTGCTGCTCATCCAGTCATGGCTGGAGCCCGTGTGGTTCCTCAGGAGTGTCTTCGCCAACAGCCTGGTGTATGGCGCCTCAGACAGCAATGTCTATCACCACCTAAAGGACCTAGAGGAAGGCATCCAAACGCTGATGTGGGTGAGGGTGGCACCAGGGGTCCCCAATCCTGGGGCCCCACTGGCTTCCAGGGACCGGGGAGAGAAACACTGCTGCCCTCTTTTTAGTAGACAGGATCTGACCAAAAGAACTCACCTTATTCTTCATTTCCCCTGGTGAATCCTCCAGGCCTTTCTCTACAACCTGGAGGGGAGGGAGGAAAATGGATGAATGAGAGAGGGAGGGAACAGTGCCCAGGCGCTTGGCCTTTCCTTCTCTTCCTTCACTTTGCAGAGGCTGGAAGATGGCAGCCCCCAGACTGGGCAGATCTTCAAGCAGACCTACAGCAAGTTTGACACAAAATCGCACAACGATGACGCACTGCTCAAGAACTACGGGCTGCTCTACTGCTTCAGGAAGGACATGGACAAGGTCGAGACATTCCTGCGCATCGTGCAGTGCCGCTCTGTGAAAGGCAGCTGTGGCTTCTAGCTGCCCTGGTGGCATCCCTGTGACCCCTCCCCAGTGCCTCTCCTGGTCCTGGAAGTTGCCACTCCAGTGCTCACCAGCCTTGTCCTAATAAAATTAAGTTGCATCATTTTGTCTGACTAGGTGTCATTCTATAATATTATGGGGTGGAGGGTGGTGGTGTGGAGCAAGGGGCAGGTTGGGAAGACAACCTATAGGGCCTGCAGGGTCTACTGGGAACCAGACTGGAGTGCAGTGGCACGATCTTGGCTCACTGCAATTTCTGCCTCCTGGGTTCAAGTGATTCTCCTGCCTCAGTCTCCCAAATAGTTGGGATTCCAGGCATGCAAGACCAGGCTCAGCTAATTTTTGTATTTTTGGTAGAGACAGGGTTTCACCATATCGGCCAGTCTGGTCTCCATCTCCTGACCTCAGGTAATCTGCCTGCCTCGGCCTCCCAAACTGCTGGGATTACAGGTATGAGCCACTGGGCCCTTCCCTGTCTTGTGATTTTAAAATAATTATACCAGCAGGAGGACGTCCAGACACAGCATGGGCTACCTGGCCATGCCCAGCCAGTTGGACATTTGAGTTGTTTGCTTGGCACTGTCCTCTCATGCGTTGAGTTCACTCAGTAGATGCTTGTTGAATTCCTGGGCCTGGGGCTGTGTCAGCTGCCTCGTCCTGTCAGCTTCTGGCTTATTCTCTCCCTCCGTATCTTAGCTATTTTCTTCATGGGAATGTTTCCAATTCAAAATTTCTATTTTACCATTATATATTTACTTTTTTGCTATTATCTCTGCCCCCAGTAAATTGTTAGCTCCAGAAGAGAAAGGATCGTGTCTTTTGTTTATCTAGATATGCCCATCAGCCTGGTACAATCTCTGGCACATGTTATAGGCAACAACTACTTGTGGAATTGGTGAATGCACGAATAGAAGAATGAGTGAATGAATGAATAGACGGAAGGCAGAAGTCCAGCCTCAGGCCGGGCACGGTGGCTCACGCCTGTAATCCCAGCACTTTGGGAGGTCGAGGCAGGTAGATCACGAGGTCAGGAGTTTGAGACCGTCCTGGCTAACACGGTGAAACCCCATCTCTAAAAATACAAAAAAATTAGCTGGGCAAGGTGGCGGGCGCCTGTACTCCCAACTACTCGGGAGGCTGAGGCAGGAGAATGTCATGAACCCGGGGGGGCAGAGCTTGCAGTGAGCCAAGATCGCGCCACTGCACTCCAGCCTGGGTGACAGAGCAAGACTCGGTCTCAAAAAAAAAAAAAAGAAAGAAAGAAATCCAGCCTCAAAGAGCTTACAGTCTGGTAAGAGGAATAAAAATGTCTACAAATAGCCACAGGACAGGTCAAAGGAAGGAGAGGCTATTTCCACCTGAGGGCACTCCATCAGGAAAGCACCCCAGACTTCCTACAACTACTAGACACATCTCGATGCTTTTCACTTCTCTATCAATGGATTGTCTCCCTGGAGAATAATCCCCAAAGTGAAATTACTTAGCACGTCCGGTTAGGTAGATCGTTGTGTACTTCTTGGTTGTTCAGAGATCATCAACCAGTGCAAACAATCCCCCCATCAATACACAGCAGTGCCTGCCCCTCTCCTCCCCAGGCCTTCCGAGGCCCTTCCCCCATGCCTGAACCCACTGGACCTATCATGTGGCAAACTGAAGGGTCCAACGAGATACAGGAAGTGAAACACGATGTACACTGAAACGTGCAATACAAATATGCAGCACGAAGTGCCTCAGTTCACTAACCCGAGCTACGCTGGGTGCCTGTTTTCTACCACTTTCCTTAATGCCTACGGACACCTCATTCTGCAGCTGAAGTTCCTTGTGTTCAATTCCCCCCATCTTCATTGAACATCCTCTGTGCAGGGACTTGACCCCTGTCCTGCTAGCTCTGCACTGAGGCAAGTTCTGTCCATGCCTAGTAGTGCCACCATCTTTACTAGATGAGGTTTCTAAAGAGCTTGGCATGGAAGGAAAGCCTGGGGGCCTTGGAGAGCCGTCACTTAGGAACTGGGAGAGCTCCAGGCAAGCCACCTTATCTCTTTGAGCCTCAGTATCCTCACTCACATCCCTATGGTCAATAGAGTGCCAAGCACATGGTGGACACGCAGAAGTATTGATCACCTTCCTCACCTCCCCTAGGAGAGCCCTTGGGAATCCCCATATAATATTCTCTGAAGACCTCAATCCAATAAGCTGAGTAATTGACTCGGTACCAAACTCATAGAAAGGACATTGGAAGCCAAAAGGAGGTAGAGTATGTCCCAGTACAATAACCAGCCTCTGATTTCAAGGGAGAAGGAAGAGGGCTGCAGGTGAGAAGTGTGCGCCTCAAATCACCAAAGTCGGAGTGGAAGGAGCACCCACCAGTCCCTCGGAGGCGATCCCTAAGACCGGTGAGAATGGCTTTGAAAAATGTGATTGTCCTCAACCCCGCAGTCCTGAACCTAACAGGTGACATCAAAGCCTGAAAGACACCACTTTAGGATCAACAGCAGATCTGTGACTTTCCACAGCAGGCACACAGAACCCTAGATTTAGTCGAGGTTGGACATAGGAAGGGCTTCCAAACACACAGAAATTCATGGATCCTAAATTATAAAGGGAGGTTCCTTAAAAGAAGCAAGATGATTGTGAGATTATCATCAGCTTTTTTTCTTCTCTTGATACAGAGTCTCACTCCTGTCACCCAGGCTGGAGTGCAGTGGCGCGATCTCCGTTCGCTACAACCTCCACCTCCCGGGTTCAAGCAATTCCCTGCCACAGCCTCCTCAGTAGCTGGGATTACAGGCGCCTACCACCACGCCTGGCTAATTTTTGTATTTTTAGTAGAGACGGGATTTCACCATCTTGGCCAGGTTGCTCTTAAACTCCTGACCTAATGATCCACCCACCTTGGCCTCCCAAAGTGGTGGGATTACAGGTGTGAGCCAACATGCCCGACCTATCCTGAGCCTTTTGAGGCTGACGCTAGAGGTACAAAGTCCAGCCTCTCCCCACTGGCCAAGTGGAGGCTCTTGTTGGGTAGTCTGTCAGCCTGCAGGAGCCAAGGATCTGGCCTCAAGTGATGCCCCAACAGTGGACGACTTCCCAGTACTGTCAGGAGAATCCCAAGTCTAATTCAAAGTTGATTTTTTGCTAGCAATGAATGATAGAATTGGTCTCCATTGCTCAAGGGAAGATCTAGACTAGAGAAAAGGATCACCAACTTCTACCCACACCTGTGGGCCTCAGTTCTTCCCTCTGGTCCGTGGTTGCCATGGTAACCCCTTATAAAGGTGTTTCCCCAGGGGTCCCTAGAGTCCTCTGAGTCACTATAACTCTGGGGTCAACAGAAGTGGAGAGGTGAGAGGAGACACTCCCCTGCCCTGGCTGGTCCCATGTGTTCTTGGCAGTAATCTGTCTAGGGAGCCTCACCACCCCTCTGCCCCCCTGTGCAGTGGTCCCCAGCTAGAGCCCCTGCCGCCCTCATTCCTAAGGGAGGCTTCCCTTAGGAATGGCCGAAAATCCACATCTAAGTTCCCAGCACTGGCTAAAAGGCCCTGTCATGGGGGCTCCCTGTCCCAGCTGACATTGGAGGAAGGATGGTAGGGGAGGCAGTAAGCTACGTGGAGCTCAGGGACCCTCTTCCATTCCCACCTGGCTCCTCCTCTTTGCTGGTGCTGGAAGGAGCAGGGGAAAGTGGTGACTCCATCCTCCCTGGGCCCCATATTTCTCAGAGCTGGTATCATTGATGACACCCCTCTTGGATCCTCCCACAGGCCTGCCTGGAGAACAGCCCACAGCACAGTGCCCTCCCAGCACATGATGAGTCTGGGGTGCTGGTCCAGTAATGCTTCAGGAATGATGGCAAAAAAAGGAGCTGTGTCTTCTGCTCTGAAAGTGGGGAGATGGCAGGGCCCCAGCATTCACATCCTAGGCCACAGGGGTGTGGGTTTTTGATGTTGGTTGCCAACACCACAGCCAACCACTTCTAGAAGTATTTGCTTGTTTGCTTGCTTGTGTTTCTACAGCGTCAAGTGCTAGATGCTCTTAAACTCAGGGTGGGGGAAGATTTCACCACTAGAGAGGGTGTTCTTTCCTGCTGTCATCTCTGGAGGCATCTGATGCTTGTGACCTCCAGATGGTATGGAAATAGCCCCAACCCTAGGCACCAGGAGACAGGAGGCTCAGTCCTGGCCTTCTCTGCCTTCACCTTGTCCTGCTGTGAAGGTTTCCACAAGGCACCCCATGCCACTGGGCCATTCTCACCTGGGAATTGAGAAAGAACAATCTGCCCCTTATGGAGAGACAAAATGAGGCAAAGGGCTCCTTCTGTTGGGGGCAGGATCCCTGCACTCAGAGGGATTTAAAAGCTGAAATAACTGGGTTTGGGGCGGTGACTCACGCCAGTAATCTCAGTACTTTGGGAGGCCAGGGAGAGTGGATCATCTAAAGTCAAGAGTTGGAGACCAGCCTGGCCAACAGAGTGAAAGCCCGCCTCTACTAAAAAAGTGCAGAACTTAGCCCGGCATAGTGGCGGGTGACTGTAATCCCAGCTACTAGGGAGGCTGAGGCGGGAGAATCACTTGAACCCAGGAGGTGGAGGTTGCTGTGAGGCAAGATCATGCCACTGCACTCCAGCCTGGGAGACAGAATGAGACTCCATCAAAAACAAGACAGAAAGAAAGAGAGAGAGAGAGAGAGAAAGAAGGAAGGAAGGAGAGAAAAGAAAGAAAGAAAGAAAGAAAGAAAGAAAGAAAGAAAGAAAGAAAGAAAGACAGAAGAAAGAAAGAAAGAAAGAAAGAGAAAGAAAGAAAGAGAAAGGAAGGAAGGAAGGAAGGAAGGAAGAAAGAAAAGAAAAGAAAAGAAAAGAAACTAAAATAATTAAATAACTGAGTAGCGCCACACCACCTGCTCTGGAGAAAGGACTTTTGTTGTTGCTGTTGTTGTTGTTGTTGTAGTTGTTGAAATGGAGTCTCACTCTGTCGCCCAGGCTGGAGTGCAGTGGCGCGATCTTGGCTCACGGCAACCTCTGCATCCTGGGTTCAAGCGATTCTACCTCCTCACCCTCCTGAGTAACTGGGATTACAGGCTTGCGCCACCACACCCAGCTACTTTTATATTTTTAGTAGAGATGGTGTTTTGCCATGTTGGTTAGTCTGGTCTTGCACTCCTGACCTCAAGTGATCCACCCACCTCAGCCTCCCAAAGTGCTGGGATTACAGGCATGAGCCACCATGCCCGGCCTGGAGAAGGACTTTAAATGACTCAATGTGGGAAGAGCAAGGTTGTGGAGATCTGCTGCCCTGGCTGAGGTAGCTCATTCAATCAGTCTCTCTGAGCCTCAGTCTCCTGATGTGTGAAATGGGATGATAATCATATCTCCTACACAAGACAAGTGGCAGGTCAGACGTGAGAATGCACAGGCAGGCCCTTGGCAACTGGATAAGCCCTACACAGGTCATGAAAGGAGGAGACAAAAGAGGACGGGCTTCCATGGCTGGATAGGGCATCTTTTGGCGTGATGTGTTCTGAGTTCCAAAGCTGGGGAAGAGACTCAAATCTTCAAGAGCTCTTCCAACTTTGAGATTCTCTGATGGTTTCAGGGCTATGGGAGGAAGCGCTTGTGGTCCGTGTCTGTTCCCGGGATTTCTGTTTCTTGGTTTGTATCTCTGCTACAGGTCCAAGGAGCTGGGGCAATACCTTAAGTCTGGGTTCTTCGTCCCCAGTGACCTGGGGGAGCCCCCCTGCCGCTCCACCCCAAGGTTCAGGGAAAGGGGAGAGCAATGTGTGGGGTTGGTTCTCTCTAGTGGTCAGTGTTATCACTGCATCCAGCTGACTCAGGTGGGCACAGGAGTCGTCAGCAAAAGTGGAATTCAGGACTCAATGGTGCTCAGAACCCCCACGATCTATTGGCTGTGCTTGGCCCCTTTTCCCAACACATACATTCTGTCTGGGGGGTGGAGGTTAAACATGCGGGGAGGAGGAAAGGAATAGGATAGAGAGTGGGATGGGGTCGGTAGGGGTCTCAAGGACTGGCTATCCTGACATCCTTCCCCGCGTTCAGGTTGGCCACCATGGCGTGCTGCCAGAGGGCACCCACCTGACCCTTAAAGAGAGGACGAGTTGGGTGGTGTCTGTGGCTGACACTCTGTGCACAACCCTCACAACGCTGGTGACGGTGGGAAGGGAAAGATGACAAGCCAGGGGGCATGATCCCAGCATGTGTGGGAGGAGCTTCTAAATTATCCATTAGGACAAGCCCGTCAGTGGCCCCATGCATAAATGTACACAGAAAAAGGTGGGGTCAAGCAGCGAGAGAGAAGGGGCCAGGGTATAAAAAGAGCCCACAAGAGACCAGCTCTAGGATCCCAAGGCCCAACTCCCCAAACCACTCAGGGTCCTGTGGACAGCTCACCCAGCTGCAATGGCTGCAGGTAAGCGCCCCTAAAATCCCTTTGGGCACAATGTGTCCCAAAGGGAGAGGCGGCGCCCTGTAGATGGGACAGGGGCACTAACCCTCAGGTTTGGGGCTTCTGAATGTGAGTATTGCCATCTGAGCCCAGATATTTGGCCAGGCTCTGCATGTTCCTGGTCCCCGGAGGGATGGAGAGAGGAAAAAAAAAACAGCTCCTGCAGCAGGGAGAGTGCTGGCCTCCTGCTCCCCGGCTCCCTCCCTTGCCCTCCGGTTTCTCCCCAGGCTCCCAGACGTCCCTGCTCCTGGCTTTTGCCCTGCTCTGTCTGCCCTGGCTTCAAGAGGCTGGTGCCGTCCAAACCGTTCCCTTATCCAGGCTTTTTGACCATGCTATGCTCCAAGCCCATCGCGCCCACCAGCTGGCCATTGACACCTACCAGGAGTTTGTAAGCTCTTGGGGAATGGGTGCAGCTCAGAGGGGGCAGGAAGGGGTGACTTTCCCCCACTGGGGAAGTAATGGGAGGAGACTAAGGAGCTCAGGATTGTTTTCTGAAGCAAAAATGCAGGCAGATGAGCATAGGCTGAGCCAGGTTCCCAGAAAAGTAACAATGGGAGCTGGTCTCCAGCATAGAAACGAGCGGTCCTTCTTGGGGGGGGGGGGTCCTTCTCCTAGGAAGACGCCTATATCTCAAAGGACCAGAAGTATTCATTCCTGCATGGCTCCCAGACCTCCTTCTGCTTCTCAGACTCTATTCCGACACCCTCCAACATGGAGGAAACGCAGCAGAAATCGGTGAGTGGATGCCGTCTCCCCAGGTGGGGATGGGGGAGACCTGTGGTCAGAGCCCCCGGGCAGCACAGCCACTGCTGGTCCTTCCCCTGTAGAACTCAGAGCTGCTCCGCCTCTCCCTGCTGCTCATCGAGTCGTGGCTAGAGCCCGTGCGGCTCCTCAGGAGTATCTTCACCAACAACCTGGTGTATGACACCTCGGACAGCAATGACTATCACCTCCTAAAGGACCTAGAGGAAGGAATCCAAACGCTGATGGGGGTGAGGGTGGCGCCAGGGGTCCCCAATCCTGGAGCCCCACTGGCTTCGAGGGCTGGGGGAGTGAAACACTGCTGCCCTCTTTTTAGCAGTCAGGTGCTGACCCAAGAGAACTCACCTTATTCTTAATTTCCCCTGGTGAATCCTCCAGGCCTTTCTCTACACCCTGAAGGGGAGGGAGGAAAATGGATGAATGAGAGAGGGAGGGAACAGTGCCCAAGCGCTTCGCCTCTCCTTCTCTTCCTTCACTTTGCAGAGGCTGGAAGACGGCAGCCCCCGGACTGGGCAGATCCTCAAGCAGACCTACAGCAAGTTTGACACAAACTCGCACAACCATGACGCACTGCTCAAGAACTACGGGCTGCTCCACTGCTTCAGGAAGGACATGGACAAGGTCGAGACATTCCTGCGCATCGTGCAGTGCCGCTCTGTGGAGGGCAGCTGTGGCTTCTAGGTGCCCGTGTGGCATCCTGTGACCCCTCCCCAGTGCCTCTCCTGGCCCCGGAAGGTGCCACTCCAGTGCCCACCAGCCTTGTCCTAATAAAATTAAGTTGTATCATTTTGTCTGACTAGGTGTCCTTCTATAATATTATGGGGTAGAAGGTGGTGGTATGGAGCAAGGGGTAGGTGGGAAGACGACCTGGAGGGCCTTCAGGGTCTATTGGGAACTAGGCCACTGAAACATAAGAGGTTTGGCTGTTCCCGGGCCAGAAAAAGGCTGACACATCACTGCTGTCTATTACTCACTAAGGCCATTCCACCAGGTCAGTGGTCCCAGCTTGCTGGTCGTAGCTCATTGGTCATCCCAGAGATGACATGACTTGAAGGCTTTTCTTCCTCCCCCACCATCACCAGCAACACCAAACCTAGCCCCCCAGGAGCGGGAAGAAATGAAAACAAGATGGGCTATTAAGTGCAGAGGCAAAAACTCCCCAACAGGTGAGGAAACAATGGCATAGAATTACTTGTGTTCAGAAGAAGTTTAAGATAAATATTCCTTAAGCCCAATTACTCTTGGGAAATGAGAACAATGCAAAAATGAGTTTGAGATATACGGAACCAGAGCATTTGGAATCTGAATTAGGGCAAGGGAAGTGGAAGAGAGATTTTATTCGGGGTTGTAAATGCAGTGCCAATAGGTGCCAGGTAGATAACAACATAAGCAATGGGGGCTGGATGGGAGGGGATAAATCCCAGATGACACTCACTTCCCTTCGGGGGATGCAACACAGAGGGGTGGGAACCAGCCCAATCTGCAGAATTCAAGCCCCTGCTGAGGTAGGACCCACCCAGCCTGTCACCATCAGGATTGGAGGGACACGGCTTCCAGACCTTCTGACCATTTGAGACAGCCAGGACATCCAGACTTTTATGGGAAATCTAACATTTAAACACTGGCAACACATATTGAAAATATTTTAAGGGCAAAAATTAACCCAAACACGCATGGTCTCCGAACTGTCTGTGAGCAATTTTGTTTCAAGAGATGTTGATTGGGGTAACTCGGTGTAAGGGAAAGAATCAGAAAGATTTGGGCTGTACGTAATTTAGTGCTCCTCAATAAATTACTTGACCAAGCTGAGATAATAATATGTTGCTTTACAAGGATTATGTGAGGATTAAATGCAATGGTATTTTTGACATATTATAGTACTCAAGAAATTGTAGTTATTTCTGCATTGAATTTTTGGATGTTTTGTGTTTTCTGATGAAGTGTCTGAATACCTGTAGTGAAATTATATTGTTTTCCTAATGACAATTAGGAAATAATAAACATCTGAGATGTTTATTATTTCCAAATAAGCACTAAAGAGCGGTGGTTAGTTAAGATTTTACTCTCCCAAGCACCTTGGCTAAGTGACTGGTGACCTATAAATCGATACTAAGATGCTCACAGGAATTCTAGTAACCAAAAATGATTTCATGAAGTCAGGAATTATTTTGCAATGCAAATAATCAACCCCCTAATTAATCTTCTTTAGAAGTTCTGATTCTTATGTGCTATCATGAATTTTCCTGATAACGAGACCCACTTGTGTTCATTTTTGGCTATTTTACAGTTACTAACTCAGTCCTTGGGAAGTGGTTGCAAGTTGAACTAATTAGAACTCTAGAGCTGCTGCATTTCTCAGCTCAGAAGCCATTCCTGCATCTTATGTCATTCTTCTACTATCAGGCTTTAAAATTATGGCCTTTTGGAGTTAGAAAGGCCTCATAAGTGAGTCTAGTTTCTTCTACTTTGGGAATCTTATCCTACGGCATCCACTACAGTCAGTATTCCAATTACAAGTGTGTAGCACTAGAACCAAGGGAATCACTTTCACAAGGCTCCTCATTCTATTAAACCACTCTCATTGCAGAAAACGATTTCTTGCACGAAGCTGGAATCAATATTCCTGCAACGTCCTTCATTTGACCTTAAAATTATTTAGAAATCTCAGTCTTTAGAAGTTGATGGAATGAGCACAATTATAATTATCTCTCGGCTTGCGTGTTTTAAAAGGAAATGTGAGCCATCTTAATAAGTATTTGTTGAATGCACGTGACAGGGGAATGACAATGTCCAGCGCCTACTTGGGTGGCTAAGAGGGTTCTAAAGTGGGGTGGTCATAACATATATCTGAACTGCAGGGGGAGCCACACTCCAGAGACTGTCCACCCAGCTCCCCTCAGGTATAGGTCATTCCACTCAACCACTGCTCGTTGAGAATTAGAAAGATACTAGCTGACTTTGCACATTTTAGAATATAAAAAGACCTTAAAGACCATCTACTTTAAACTCTTTGATTTACCCACTGTTAGTCTACCTTTCAGCTTATCAACTTGGTGTGGAAGGTAATTTCCGCTGCAAATTTGAGATGCCTAGGGTGTTTTCTAAACGATGCATACGTAAGCCCTCACTCCCTGAGATTCTGATATAATTAGCCTGGAATGTGGTCCAGGCAAGGGTAGTTTGAAAACTTTCCCAGGTGATTCTAACATGTAAACAAGGTTGAGAACCACTGTGTTAGGGACCGCAAAGATGAGACCCATGTGTCCACAGTTGTTGTATTGGTGGAACAGGGAAAAAGGAGAAAAAGGAGATGAGAGGCCTGGGCCAGTTGTGGTGCCACCTGCTCCTAATTCCAACCAGTCATCTAAAAAGTGTTTATCGTGAGCCACTCACAAAAAGACAAATACTCTCTTGATTCCAGTCATATGAGGTACTCAGAGCAGTCAAATTCATAGAGACAAAAAGTAGGATGGTGGCTGCCAGTGGCTGTGGGGAGGGATGGAATAGGGAGCTATTTAATGAGCACAGGGTTTCAGCTGTGCAAGATGAAAAGGGTTCTGGAGATGGATGGTGGTGATGGTTGCATGACGGTGTCAATGTACTTGACGTGACTGAACTGTACATGTAAAATGGTTAAGATGGAAATGTTTATATCTTCTCACAACTAAAAATTGTTAATAGTTTATTTTTGTTTTTGTTTTTGTTTTTGAGACAGAGGCTGGAGTGCAGTGGTGCGATCTTGGCTCACTGCAACCTCCGCCTCCCGGGTTCAAGTGATTCTCATGCCTCAGCCTCCCGAGTAGCTGGGATTATAAGCATGCACCACCACACCGGGCATTTTTGGTAAAGACAGGGTTTCACCATGTCAGCCAGGCTGGTCTGGAACTCCTGGCCTCAAGTGATCTACCTGCCTTGGCCTCCCAAAGTGATAGGATTACAGGTGGGAGCCACCAGGCCTGGCCCTTGATGGTATTTTCTAATGAAAACTCTTCTTGAAGATAAGATTAGCGAGACTCACACAACGAAGAGTTCAGCAGGCAGAGCTCCAGTCATCCTTGATCCCTGGGATAATGTTTTACTGACTCTGTCATTTTTTTGAATTTACCCTAACCTAAAATGACCACTTCTGAATTTCTTCCATGAGCACTGTTGAAATACACATGGTAGGTTTTGTCCCTTTATACACAGTTGAGAGCAGAACTGACCCCTTCCCTTTTCTTCTGAATTACAGGGTCTGGGCTTCTAGGCCGAGACAAGCTGACACTTTGCCTGGCTGCTTCTTTAATTCAGAAGGCCCCGGAGTGCTGAGGCACACAATGAGCACCTCTGGGATTAGGGTTACCAACTAGTCCTGGTTTCCAGGAGACTTTCTCAATGTCAACACTGAAAGTCCCACGTTCCTTCCAGGAATCCCTCAGCTCAATACACACTCAGCTAACAGGACTGGTCACCCTATTAGTAGTCCTAAATCTTAGGGGACCAAACTGGGGGGAGAGTAGGGAAAGGAGCAAGAAAAAGACTAGAAAAATCAGAAAGCTGGTACGGTATATATGACTTTTGATGGCGTTCAAGGTTACTATGGATTTCTGATTCTTGCTTTGAGTTTACTGTGATTATAGTGACGGGCTTAATTACCACCAGAATTATCAGTGTAATCATAAAAACCAACAAATGTGTACACATGTCTCCAGCACCATGCTAGTTTATTAGAAGTATTATGTCATTTCTTTCTAACTATAATCTTCTAAGGTAAATACTATTATTAATCCTATGGTAAGAAGTCCCACTAAAGATGTAACTTATGCTTTCTCAGGTCTAAAGAGAAAGACACCAGAATGTCACCTTGACGATCCTTGAGAGGACAAACTGCCAGGCACAGTGGCTCAAGCCAGTAATCTCAGCACTTTGGAAGGCCGAGGTGGGAGGAGATCAGGAGTTCAAGAGAAGCCTGGCCAAAATGATGGCACCCCGTTTCTACTAAAAATACAAAAATTAGCCAGGTGTGGTGGTGCACACCTGTATTCCCAGCTACTGAGGAATGAGAATCGCTTGAGCCTGGGAGGCAGAGTTGCGCTGAGCCCATCATGCCACTGTACTCCAGCTGGGTGGCTGAGCAAGATTCTCTCTCAAAAATGATAATAAAGAGGGTAAAATTTTGGAGTATTAAACGCCACTGTTCCTCTGGAGATAATCAAGGTACCTGCACTTTAAGGGTGAGCTGGTTGCTTTAATGTTCACAAAGAATATGATCAATACCATTTAGGGGTGGGTCCTCCTCCTATAGACAATGAGACAGCTACCCTTAGAAGCTAAGGGAAAAGAGATATGAGACCCTTCCTGCTTTAAGAATCAGTGAAGCCAGGCATGGTGACTCACGCCTGTAATCCCAGCACTTTGGGAGGCCGAGGTGGGCAGATCACCTGAGGCCAGGAGTTTGAGACCAGCTGGCCAACATGATGAAATCCTGTCTCTACTAATAACACAAAAATTAGCCAGGTGTGGTGGCACACACCTGTAATCCCAGCTACTCCAGAGGCTGAGGCAGGAAAATTGCTTGAAGCCAGGAGGCAGAAGTTGCAGTGAGCTGAGATCGCGCCATTGCACGCCAGCCTGGGAGACAGAGCGAGACTCCGTCTCCAAAAAAAAAAAAAAAAAAAAGAATCAATGAGAAGGCGCTGCCTGACCCCTGGTTTGTGGATCCTTTGGGAAGGAAAGCGAACAGAGGTTCCAAGTCTGCAAGGGAAAGAGCCCAGCCTACTCTGAAGAGCTTTGCGGAATGGCTCATCCAAACTACTGAGCTCTAAGAACTGGAACCCTGGAAACCCCAGCAAGAGGACACCCGCAGCTGGAGCAGGCCCCGAAGAAGCAGATCATCCTCCCTCAGAGATCCATAGCAGCTGGGAACCCGGATCTGCAGACTGGCTTGGTTTGATGGTACTGTGTGGGACCATCTGTCAACACTGACACCCTGTGGCAGTGAGAAGCAAAGGCAGCAGCCGGCTAAGCCTCCAGGCTCTCCCTGCTGGAACTAGAAAGTCCAAGTGGCCCCCTTCTTCCCTTCTTTTTTGGTTTTGTTTGTTTTGTGTTTGTTTGCTTTTGTTTTTGTTTTCTTCAAGATGGGGTCTCGCTCTGTTACCCAGGCTGGTGTGCAATGGCACGATCTCGGCTCACTGCAACTTCCACCTCCCAGGTTCAAGCGATTCTCCTGCCTCGGCCTCCCCAGTAGCTGGGATTACAGGTGCACACCACCATGCCTGGCTCATTTTTCCCTTCCTTTTTGGATTCACTGTGCTTCAAGGCACTGAGGCCATGAGGCAGGGTTTGCAGATACAGGATAACTACAGCCCTGATGCGGCTGATCCTGACACCAAAATGGCTGTGGATCCCTGCATGGAGCGGCTCTATACTCCTGTCTCTTAAACCTGCTTCTTAACTTACTTCCCCAAATGCTCAATTCAGGGAAGGTGGATGATTTATATTAGACTCACATGATGAGAGAGCAGTAGCTCCACCTAGTGGAAACATTGAGGTTGAAAAGGTCATGTTCGGGGATGATGCTATTTTGCAAAGTCAAGATATTTCGTGTCCCTCCAGGAAGCCTTCCTTGTTCCGACTTATGCTTTCTCTTAACAATCTGTTTTCCCAGTCATAGGAGTTCATGCACAAATGTAATCTCCTACTTGTTTGTCTAGCTTTCCTAATAAATTTGTGGAAGCCAGGGACAATATTTTGTTCACCACTGTATCCTCACTGCCTTGTATGTGGTGAAACGAAAGGCTTATTATTTTTTTTCTTTTTTTTTTTTGGAGACGGAGTCTTGCTCTGTCACCAGGCTGGAGTGCAGTGGCGCGATCTCGGCTCACTGCAAGCTCTGCCTCCCGGGTTCACGCCATTCTCCTGACTCAGCCTCCCGAGTAGCTGGGACTACAGGTGTCCACCACCATGCCCAGCTAATTTTTTTGTATTTTTAGTAGAGACAGGATTTCACTGTGTTAGCCAGGCTGGTCTCGATCTCCTAACCTTGTGATCCGCCCACCTCAGCCTCCGAAAGTGCTGGGATTACAGGCGTGAGCCACCCACCGTGCCCAGCCTTCCAAAGGGTTATTTTTATACTTAATCTATAACACCAGACTCGGGAGGTCTGAGAATGGAAAAACATTTTCCCTCTGCTGTCTGATGCCATGGTTTTTTCTAGCTGGTATCTGCAATTTGGAAGGCTATGGACCTCTCTATATCTGGAAGTCTGCCCTTTAGTTTTTGTCTTTGTTTCCTTTGTTTTGTTTTTGAGACAGGGTCTGGCTCCGTCACCCAGGCTGGAGTCCAGTGCATGATTTCAACTCGCTGCAACCCTCCACCTCCTGTGCTCAAGTGATCCTCCTACCTCAGACTCACAAATAGCTGGAACTACAGGCACGTGCCAGTATACCTGGCCTAGTTTTGTATTTTTTGTAGAAATGGGGTTTTGCCATGTTGCCCAGGCTATTCTCAAACTGTGGGGCTCAAGTGATTCACCTGCCTCAGCCTCCCAAAGTGCTGGGATTACAGGCATGAGCCACCGCCCCGGCCTGAATTTCAGTTTTCAAAGCAGGTTAAATAGGCTGCTGCCCTGAGCTAATGCACCCCCTGCCCTGGGCTGGTTGTTTATGCTATCAACACGGTATTTTTTCCTGAGAAATTGTACTTAAAGTTATAAAATGCAGCCAGGAGCGGTAGCTCAGGCCTGAAATACCAGCACTTTAGGAGGCCAAGATAGGTGGATCGCGAGGTCAGGACTTCAAGACTAGCCTGGCCAAGATGGTGAAACCCTGTCTCTACTAAAAATACAAAAAATTAGCTGGTCATAGTGGTGGGCACCTGTAATCCCAGCTACTCGAGAGGCTGAGGCAGAGAATTGCTTGAAACTGGGAGGTGGAGGTTGAAGCAGGCCGAAATCGCGCCACTGCACTGCAGCCTGGGCAACAGAGCGAGACTCCATCTAAAAAAAAAAAAAAAAGTTATAAAATGCAACCATTTGACATAATAAGAGCTTTCAGCGGCCAGGCAGTGGCTCACGCCTGTAATCCAACCACTTTGGGAAGCTAAGATGGGCAAATCAACAAGTCAGGAGATCAAGACCATCCTGACGAACACAGTGAAACCCCATCTCTGCTAAACATACAAAAAATTAGCCGGGCATGGTGGCATGTGCCTGTAGTCCCAGCTACTTGGGAGGCTGAGGCAGGAGAATGGCGTGAACCCAGGAGGCGGAGCTTGCAGTGAGCCAAGATCGCACCACTGCACTCCAGCCTGGACGACAGAGCAAGACTCCGTCTCAAAATAAATAAATAAATAAGAGCTTTCAGCAATGACACAGAAGGGAAGGGAATTGCATTTGGATATCATAAAATCACTTTTATTTTTACCATAGGAACATTCCAGTGAACATTTCTTGACTGATTTGGGAGAAAAGATCTGGTTTTATGATTCCTCATGCCTTCTCCGAGGGTGAATATACTCCTTCCCAAAGACAGGGAAGGAAGCAGAATCATAAAATCATATGAACATTTTCACAAGAGGATTCCTCTTGAAGCTTCAAGGAAATTGTTTACAGATAGATGAAAATATGTCCTTATTGATGAAAAGGGAGAGTAAACATTGCAACTCTAACCTAGACGCCCATATAGGTAAAAAAAAGAAAACTGGCAAATGTGAACTCACAGTTGATCACTCTATGAAAAGGAATTCGGAGATGTTTGGAACTCTTAACCTATGAGGCCAATTTCATGGAAGAACTCTACCTTCTACTTCAGAGACAGAACACTGGGCTAGATAGGATGCTTGTCTGGCCCGAAGTGGAATTTCTTACCATCTGTATACTCTCCCAAGACCCACAACAGATGGTTACTGAGTTGGAGCTTGCCACTGATCTTTAATGATGTCAACAAGCCCAGCTCTGGGAGCTGGCACTCCAGAAGCCCAGGTCAGGAGAGCAAGGGAAAGTGGAGATGGGAACAGAGCTCTGATTTCTAGCCCCATATTTGATACTTACTCCCTTCAAAGTCCTGTCCCTGGACTACAGATTTAGTTCCCAGTTAGTAATCAGAAAACCATGAAATATGAGTTGTATTTCTAAGATGTGCCTGACTTTATTTAGTATGATGTTTAAGAGAAAAGGGCAGTGAGAATCATGAAGAAACGGCAAGATCTTTTCTTTTTTTTTGGATCTAAGAGTGGACTGATGAAGCACCTGGCAAGGCGCAAGAGGCCTTCTTACAAATCAAACATTGAGACTGAGATTCCTAATGACTAGAGTGAGCTCTAAAGAGAAAGGCGGCTGGGCGCAGTGGCTCTCACCTGTAATCCCAGCATTTTGGGAGGCCGAGGTGGGCGGATCACTTGAGGTCAGGAGTTTGAGACCAGCCTGGCCAACATGGTGAAACCCCATCTCTACGAAAAATACAAAAATTAGACAGGAGTTGTGGTGTGCACCTGTAATCTCAGCTACTGGGGAGGCTGAGGCAGGAGAATCGCCTGAACCCGGGAAACTGAAGTTGCAGTGAGCCGAGATCACATCATTGCACTCCAGCCTAGGCGACAAGAGTGAGACTCCATCTCAAAAAAAAGAGAGAGGGAGAGAGAAAGGTGAGCTTGTGGACATATTGGACACACAGGACATGGGGCATGGGGGCCTGAAACACTGTTTTACAGGACAGACGTACACAAAGGGTAGTGCAGCCTGCCATTGTGTTTCTTCCTTTCTCCTCTATCCCTTCTTCCCTCCCTGGGAAACCACAGTAGCAGAAGTCTCACTCAATCAAATAGCTGTCAATTATATGAGTTGCACTTTTCTCTTCCTGAACAGCAAACTGGCTTTCCTCTTCTTTGTCCTCCTCTTTCTGCCTATAGAGCAATTTCCTCCTGTCCACTTTGCAGGGCCGATAACTCAAATACAGTGCTATGGTGATGACACCCACTCCAAGGGCAACGGTAATAATGACAAAGAGGGTAGAGCTGATTCCTTCATCCAGTCCTGCCCAAGCACAGAAGACAGAGTTAGGAAAGTCTGAGAGTACGAGAATCACCCACCCCAGCCCACCAGGCCCACCTCTGAGTCTCATTCTTCCCAACCCAGTAGAATCTTTCTTATTTTCCTGCTTAGATAAGAATCCCAAACCCCTGAGGGGTTTCCATCCTGGGCCTGGCAGCAAGGCAGCAAAGGTTACCTTGAACAATGACAGCAATGTCTTTGCTGACAGAGCCCAGCTGGTTAGTGGCTGTGCAGCAGTAGGTTCCAGTGTGGTTCTGGGTTGCCTTCTGTGGCACTTCAAGGTCAAAGACCACCCCATTCCAGGTACACACCAAGGCTGGAGCTGGGTTTCCCTTTGGGACGCAGGCGAGCGTGTGTTCCATCCCTTCCAGCCAGGTCTGTTTGCCAGGGCAACTGGATTCCTCTAACCGTGGCTTGTCTGCAAAAATAGTTTCCCAAAGACCTGAGTTCAGTGCACCACACTCCCTCCCCACCTTCACCCCCTGCTCTCTCTCCTCCCCTCACCCAAATGCTGTCCCCTCCATCCAACAGCTTTCCTTCCCAAGGGAGCACTAGCAGCTCCCTGCTTTGAGCCAACTCTTCTTTCCCACCTTCTCTATGGGCAGGGAGACCCAGATGAAACCTAGGGTGTTTTTTTTGTTCATTTGTTTGTTTAGAGATGGAGTCTTGCTCTGTCGCCAAGCTGGAGTATGTGCAGTGGTGCGATCTCAGCTCACTGTAACCTCCACCTCCCAGGTTCAAGCGATTCTCCGGCCTCAGTTTCCCGAGTAGCTGGAACTACAGGCACGGGCCCCCATGCCCAGCTAATTTTTGTATTTTTAGTAGAGACGGTGTTTCACCATGTTGGCCAGAATGGTCTCGATCTCTTGACTTGGTGATCCACCCACCTTGACCTTCCAAAGTGTTGGGATTACAGGCGTGAGTCACCACGCCCCGCCAAAACCTAGGGTGTTTTTAGGGATTCGGACTAAATGATAACCCTGCTCTGTCCGTGGTGGCCCTGGGGCCCCTGCTTCCCATCTTTGCTTCTCAGTGGGTAAGGAGCTAGGTAGTGGTGAACTCAGAGATGAGGAGTTTTTCTTTTCTTTTTTTTTTTTTTTTTTTGAGACGAAGTCTCGCTTTGTCATCGAGGCTAGAATACAGTGGCATGACCTCGGCTCACTACAACCTCTGCCTCCCAGGTTTCAAGCGATTCTCCTGCCTCAGCCTCCTGAGTAGCTGGAATTACAGGCACCCACGATCATGCCCGGCTAATATTTGTATGTTTAGTAGAGATGGGATTTCACCATGTTGGTCAGGCTGCTCTCGAACTCCTGACCTCTAGCCATCCACCCGCCTCAGCCTCCCAAAGTGCTGGGATTACAAGCGTGAGCCACCGCACCTGGCCTATTTTCTCTACTCTTCAACATAGAAATTTGTATATGGAATTTTTGGAAATTTCCCTTTTCAGCATAAACTCCCAGTATCACTTCCTTTGTTCTCCTCGGCCATCGACCCTCAACTAATGTTGCCTGATCACTTTGACTCCTTTCCTTTATGTTCCCAATTTCCCCTCATCTGGTTCCCCACTCACTTTCCCGGGAGTAAGGTAAGCTTGGAGAGCTTTCCTTTTATTCTCTCCTTTGATTTTTTTTTTTTTATGAGAAAAATGTGGCAACTCTAATAATGAAGCACTGCTGGCCAAGAAGCTCTCTAGAAATGGGAAAATAATAATCCTTATTTTGACAAGAAAGATCAGGCCTCCACTCACATAGGACATGGAGCTGGATCACAGTGGTTTTCATCAACCGCTGACCCTGCACCTCTAAAGAGGCCTCACAGGAGAAATTTCGGCCATCATCTTCCTCCCTGGCAGTAAGTAGAAGCCAGGCAGGCTCCCCAGGGGCAGGGAGGTCTGGGGCTCCCTGAAGCCGAAGAGTAGGGCTGGGTGATGTTAATACGTTCCCTGAGCAGGTCACATTAATGTTGGTCCCTGCCAATGGGTATGATTCTTTTAGCTCCAGGATTGGTGGAGGGAAGCCTGTAAGGAAAGGAAAAGGAGAACCAGACACATTTCTCAAAACTAGCAGACACTTCTGCACTCTTGCTGCTGGTAAAAGCCCTTGGGAAGGCAGACAACAGGGGAAAGATTTTGGATACCATTGCTTCTTCTGTAAAAGCTGAAGGAAAGAATGACATGGTTTGGGGATTCGAGAGCTTCTCTTATGCATGCACGCATTTAGCTGTGCTTCGCTGCAAGGACTGCAAGATGTCTTTTCATCTTACAGCTTTCCTCCTCACCTCAAATAAATGTTCCTAAGAAGTAGTTCAGGGCATCCACAATCACTCTGTAAGCAGGATAGCCTACAGAAACTGGGGATGAAGGCTGGAAAGAACTACTGTAGCACATGTCCCCAATCTGCCTGCATTTACCAGAGAAAGATGAAGACCCATGTTCATTTGAGAGCATACCCAGCAAAGGGCAGCAGGGATATCTACAGCCGAATCACCAACCCGTTACTCTGTGTTTTCAGCAGCAGAGAACCCATATGAAAAAGGAAGAGCCAGGTCACTTACTGTAGCTATGCACTAGCTTTCTTGTTTTCTGTTCCATTGGACCCAGAGATGCAAGGCAAGACAGTTCCTGATCACCAGCCTCCATGGCCCGAATGGTAGCATTGGCCCATGCTGTGTCCCCTTCCCAGGAAAGGAAGGAGCTCAGCTCTTGGTCTTCCAGGAACATGTGGAACATAACTTCTTTGGCTGGAAACACCCTAGCCACCTCGCAGCTCACAGTCTCCGCCATCCCAACCTCCAAAAGGGAAGAGACCCAGATGTGGGGACTCTGAGAGAATTCTGCCAAAAAATTGAGGACAAGAAGAGAAAGGAGAAAAGCCATGACAAATCACACGTCATGCGAGACCCTTCAAGGCAGGAAGGGAGTGGGGCTAAAATGTCTCTCTTCCCCAGGGTGAGTTTAAAGCTCAAGCAAAGGTGGAGCTCAGTAACTCTCACACCCTCACCGTAAACCCCGAGAGAACTTAATCCCAAAGCCCAAGGCAAGATGAGCCCCAGGATTCCCCTTGCACTTGAGTTCTGACTCACCAAAGATCCGGACTATTTTGATGGGTGAGCTGCCTTGAAAGAGCCTCCCACCTTGCAAACTCAAGTCCAGTTCTGCATGGCAGGAAAAATTGCACCTGTCATTCTCCTTTTGGGCTCTGACACTGATGATGACCTCAGCTCTTTGGGAGGCCACAGCCAAGCTCATAAAGTTCTTTCTATGCAGTTCTTGGTTACCCTGGAGAAGGGCAAGGGTGAGACTCTCCAAGGGTGCTACGCTGGGCACATGACACTTCACTGTGAAGGGTTCATCCACGGCCACCCAGGGAGGCTGCAGCTCCAGGATCACTTGTTTTGGTGGCTCTTTAAGACAAAAAGGCAGGACTTGATGAGCATGCCACCCACCTCTCCAGAATCTCCAGAAACAGCATAGGACAGGAAGATGAGGTGATACAAATCACAGAAGGTGACTGCCACCCTTAAACCATCTGATCAACAATGTCAGCTTTCTGCCATCCCTGCCCTAGATGGGGTGGGTTAGTCTTCTGGTTCTTCTTCTTCCCATCAAAAGTGGCTATGGCCATAGCAAAGAAGAGTGACTGCTGAGGGAGGGTCCCTTGCTTTGACTGTTGCTGCCATTCTGGAAAGCATTGATCTCTTACCAGAGGGGCTTCAGAGGCAAGAGCAGCTTCCTGGGGCTCCTTAGCATCACACAAAATCTATACTGTAGCAGGCCAGGTGCAGTGGCTCACGCCTGTAATCCAAGCACTTTGGGAGGCCAAGGCAAGCGGATCACTTGAGGTCAGGAGTTCCAGACCAGCCAGGCCAAGATGGTGAAACCCAGTCTCTACTAAAAATACAAAAATTAGCCAGATGTGGTGGCAGGCGCCTGTAATCCCAGCTACTCAGGAGGCTGAGGCAGAGAATTGCTTGAACCCAGGAGGCAGAGGTTGCAGTGAGCCAAGATTGCGCTACTGCACTCCAGCCTGGGCAACAGAGCAAGACTCCATCTCAAAACAAACAAACAAACAAACAAACCAAACTATAGCTAACCAAGTTCTGACCCCACAGAGATCACATTTGCTTTCATGGCCATATCTTTGCCCATGTTATTTGCCCACCTGAAAGGCCTTCCTCACCTGTCCCCTTCAATTCAAACCCTAACCATCCTGGGGGAGGGCAGTGCAGGAGCCTCTTCTACCATGGAGCCTTTTCAGGCTGCCCCAGCTCACAAAGACCCTTCTCTCTCCAATCTCTGTTTATTCCAAGAGCTTGTAGCAAACAATTCAGCATTAATTTTATACTTTTTTTTTTAAGAGACAGGATCCCACTCTGTTGCCCAGGCTGGAGTGCAGTGGTGTGATCATAGATCACTGCAGGCTTGAACTTCTAGGCTCCGGGGATCCTCCCACCTTAGCCTCCCAAGTAGCTGGGACCACAGGTGCACACCACTATGCCTGGCTAATTTTAAAAACTTTTTTTGTAGAAACAGAGATCTCACTGTGTTTCTCAAGCTGGTCTCAAACTCCTGGCCTCAAGTGATCCTCCTGCCTTGGCCTCCCAAAGTGCTGGGATTAAAGCATGAGCCACTGTGGCCAGCCTAATCTTATATTTTTTGGTAATTTAACCATAAACATTATTAGCATATGTTTCCTGTATTGAACATATTTTCAAGCACAGATATCTGGATGCTCTCTATGGTCTGCTCCTAATTTAAAACTCAGAAGAAAGCCTACATCAACAAGAAGTAGAAGTAGGCCAGGCTCACTTGTACTTGCTGGACTTGAGGTGGCTCATGCCTGTAATCCCAGCACTTTGAGAGGCTGTGGCAGATAGATCACTTCAGGTCAGGAGTTCAAGACCAGCCTGGCCAACATGGTGAAACCCCTGTCTCTACTAAAAAAATACAAAAATTAGCCAGGCGTGGTGGTGGCTGCCTGTAGTCCCAGCTACTGGGGAGGCTGAGGCAGGAGAATTGCTTAAACCCAGGAGGTGGAGGCTGCAGTGAGCTGAGATCACACCACTGCACTCTAGCCTGAGCAATAGAGCAAGATTCTATCTCAAAAAAAAAAAAAAAAATGAAAAAGGTGATTGGATCTAGAATCCCTACAGTATGACAGAAATCTTTATTAAGGGCCTTATTTATCTCCTCCAATTAGAAAAATTTGTCCCATCCTTCCCTAAATAAGACATGTTTATGTTTCCCCATTCCTCCTTTCCATCCCCCTGCCCCCAGCCCTCAGCCCTACTCACGATACACAGTGATGCCAAGGCTTGTGTCCTTTTGAATCCCTGCACAAGAGAAGAAGCACTGCAGGATGGAATTCTCTGTGACATCCTCCAGAAGAAACTCCTTCCACTGAGGCCCTTTGCCCACCTGAGTTTTCTTTAAGAAGGTCTCAATTCCACTGGGTCCTGGGTCTGGGCAAGTAGTGCTGCAGTTGACCACTAGGGACTGTCCAAACTCCACCAGGGCCTGATTTGGCCAAACAGAAACCTCAAACAACTCTTCCGGGACCCCTGAAATATGAACCACATATGCCAATGACTCTGGTGAGGACCACGAGACCCAAATAAATACAGAACCTATTCTATCTAGTTCCAGGTTAGAGAACAGGAAACCTGCCCTGAATAAAAACGTTCGGAGGACCAGACAGGACAAAAGACCTGTAATTGGCCGGGCGCAGTGGCTCACGCCTGTAATCCTCCCCACTTTGGGAGGCCAAGGTGGGCAGATCACCCAAGGTCAGAAGTTCGAGACCAGCCTGACCAACATGGAGAAACCCCATCTCTACTAAAAACACAAAATTAGCCAGGCGTGGTGATGCGTGC
This sequence comes from Pongo pygmaeus, assembly GCF_028885625.2. Lineage (NCBI taxonomy): Eukaryota > Metazoa > Chordata > Mammalia > Primates > Hominidae > Pongo > Pongo pygmaeus. Next base: position 82,123,983 of record NC_072392.2, on the reverse strand, counting down.
CTGTAATCCCAGCTACTCAGGAGGCTGAGGCAGAGAATCACTTGAACCCGGGAGGCAGAGGTTGCAGTGAGTTGAGATTGTGCCATTGCACTCCAGCCAGGGCAACAAGAGCGAAACTCCATCTCAAACAAACAAACAAACAAACAAACAAAAACCTGTAGTTAACAAGTTAGCTCTGATTCCACCACTATTCCCTCCACCTATCTTCTTTCTTGAGAACTTGAATTCTCTATTAGTATCACCATGGAAATTATGGAGTTGCTAAAAAAATTATGCCCAGGAAACCAATATCTTCCTAAACTTTCAGAATTCTTGAAAGCTCCCCACGATAGGCTGCTGTGGACCCTCACAGGATTCAAACTTCATTACTTATCCCTGAAAGCAGTGTCTCTCTCAAATTATGGCTAAGGATTCCCTTTGCCAGAATCACCCTGAATGCTTGTAAACTGCAGATTCCAACTCCACCTCAGAGTGCATGGTTTCAAACCTGTGAAGGTGGGACCTGAAAATATGCTAAGGAATAAAACAAGCCTCCTGGGGACCCTTATGCACACCAAATTCTCGGATCCATTGGCCTGCAGGTGACTCCCAGGGTCACTCATTTCCCATGCCCCTTCTTTATGCCTCTTCTCAGAGTGAGACCATTCCATTTTGATTTGGCACTAAGGGAATGGATGTTTTGGATTCTTACAAATTTCATCTGTTCTGGAAATCTTCTCTGATGCAGTGGGAGATGTCAGATGGATTTTTATTTTATTTTACTTTATTTTATTTTATTTTGAGATAGAGTTTCACTCTTTTTGCCCAGGCTGGAGTGCAATGGTGCGATCTCGGCTCACTGCAACCTCCACCTCCCACGTTCAAGTGATTCTCCTGCCTCAGCCTCCCAAATAGCTGGGATTACAGGCACGTGCCACCACACCCAGCTAATTTTAGTAGAGACAGGGTTTCACCATGTTGGTCAGGCTGGTCTCGAACTCCTGACTTTGGGTGATCCGCCTGCCTCAGCCTTCCAAAGTGCTGGGATTATAGGCGTGAGCCACCGTGCCCAGCCAAGCCACCACGCCTGGCCTCGGATGGATTTTAGATGCCTGATGTAGGTAAAGGGCACAGAGACTTCAGGAAGTCCTGAAGGCTTCTCTACAGGTCCCCTTTAGCTAGTCCATATCTACCATCTACTTCACCTCCCAATACCAGTCCCCTCTGGGAATACACAGCTCTTGTAGCAATGTTACCTGCTAAGGCCCCTGTTCCTTTCCTGTCATCAGGAGAACTCACTTTTTGTACCTGAGCTATGGGTCCTGTCCTACCAAGAGCCTATTATAGTTCATCATGACACAAACGGTGGCAACAAAGAAGTAAAAACATTCTCAAGAGGAGAAACACAGGGCAGTCCTGGGGCAGAAGGGAACCAAGTGGAGAAGGCATGTTTCCTAGGGAGAGGCCTCTCTGATAGTCTATTAACTAGTGTTATCCCAAATACAAGCCAGAGACCCTAAGGATTCTGTGTCCTAGTGATCCGAGAGACAGGAATCTTTCCCCTGGGGTCCAGATGAATGAACACCGAAGTGTCACCCCACTCAGGACTCCCCACCCCCTTCCTCACTGACCAGCTACCTGTGTCCTGACACATACTGGTTTAAAAAGCTTTCCCAAATAGCCTCACCTGGGCAAAGGATCAAGGCCAGCAGGGCCCAGACACCAAACAGAAGCGTTTTCATCCTGATGAGAAAGGCCAAAGGCTGGAGAGAAAAAGACAGCAATGCTGGAGAAAGTGACCAAAAATATACATATAAGGAAAATTACTTATTTGATATTAAAAGTCAGTCCCTTTCCTGAAACCTCACTAGTCTAGAAAAATTACAGCAAAAACATCAGCAGTGAAGGTGTACTAAAAGAATGTCTTGTATTATATCTATTTATTTCAGTTTGGCTTATGTGCATAGCAAAAACATGGGGGAAAATATGAAAAAGGATGAGGCGATATTATCGAGATTCCTGTATAAGTTGTATTCTACTTACCTTTTTACTAGTTTGCCTCTATCTATTAGACTGAGTCAATAGAAGGGTGCTGGCATGGAAACATGAAAAACTGAGTTTAGGCTGGGCACGGTGTCTCACACCTGTAATCCCAGCACTTTGGGAGGCTGAGGCGGGTGGATCACCTGAGGTAGGAGTTTCAGACCAGCCTGGCCAACATGGTGAAACCCCGTCTCTACTAAAAAAATACAAAATTAGTCGGGCGTGGTGGTGGGTGCCTATAATCCCAGCTACTCGGGAGGCTGAGGCCGGAGAATCGCTTGAACCCAGGAGGCGGAGGTTGCAGTGAGCTGAGATCATGCGACTGCACTCCAGCCTGGGCGACAGAGTGAGACTCCATCTCAAAAAAATAAAACAAAACAAAAACTCATTCAAGCTAATTTCTTCTAAGAAAGTCTTCTTGACTAGCCTTATCCCACTTCACAGTCCCTTACTTGTTGTACATGATCTCTACCTCACTTTATGCCTAACAAGATTTCTGAAGTTGCATATATTAGTTCACTCTGGTGAATTATTTCAGTGATGTAATCATCACTATACTAGAAATTCCTGGAGGGTAAGAGGCTCTAGTGTACTTACCTTGTGTCTCCAGCACCTAGCACACAGCCTATGATATTCTGGGTATTCCATAAATGAAGGACTACCCTCCAATTTTGTATTTAATTTTCATACAGTGGGTTTGGAACAGTTCTAACTCCACTTCTATGCTGGTCTGAAAGAGTTGTTTTTTTTAAATACTGGGATAACAGGCATATGAAAATTTATACTCCCAAGTGAAGGTTACCCTTCAAAATAACCACTTTGGAAGGATATCATCTTCTTCCAGGATGACACAATTATTCGAAACCTTTTTTGAAATTATTTATTTATATATTGAGACAGGGTCTTGCTTTGTTGCCCAGGCTGAAGTGCAGTGGTATGATCACAGCTTGCTGCAGCCTCAAATTCCTGGGCTCAAGCAATCCTTCCACCTCAGTCTCTTGAGTCGCAGGGACTACAAGCACACACCACCACACCCAGATAATTTTTTTATTAAATGTTTTTGTAGAGACGGGGGTCTCACTATGTTGCCCAGGCTAATCTTGAACTCCTGGCCTCCAGTGATCCTCACACCTAAGCCTCCCAAGGTTCTGTGATTACAGGCATAAGCCACCATGCCCAGCCTGAAAGTAATTTAGAATTGGCTTTTAAGCCATATAAGAAAAATCAAGCTGGGTGCGGTGACTCATGCTTATAATCCCAGCATTTTGGGACACCAAAGTGGGAGGATTGCTTGAGCCCACTGGTTTGAGAGCAACCTAGGCAACATAGCAAGACCCCTGTCTCTACAAAAAAATTAAAAAATTAGCCAGGTGTGGTTATGCACACCTGTAGTGCTAGCTACCTGGGAGGCTGAGGTGGGAGGATCACTTGAGCCAAAGAGCTTGAGGCTGCAGTGAGCCATGACCACACCTCTGTACTCCCAGCCTGGGCAACAGAGGAAGACCTTGTCATAAATAAATAAATAAATAAATAAAGCAAGCTCTCCTCTTTGTTACCAAACCAAACCGGGTCTGTCTGTCCACGTGCAATGTAAAGCCAAACACTGAAGCACCAGATTTTTTTAGAGATAAAAGTTTATTGCAAGGTGGCTGAGCGAGAAGACAGGCTCAAATATGTCTCTTCAATCTGGAGTCTGGAACAAATTTTAAGTGTGAGGGAGGACACGGGCATAGGTGGAAGTGCTGGCAGGACAGGTTTTGATCCGAAGGATTTCAAACAGTACCACCTATGGTAAGATATGGTAAGGGGTCTTATCACTGGACATTCCTGGGCTTGGACCCGTTGCTTTTGAAAGTGTTCCTGTGCTCAAATTCCAGCCATGTCCCAATCTTTTGGTTCTGTTGAGGGGCAAGACTTGAGTTCCCAGGTTATTTGAGGTTAAAGTCTCCCTTTCTGCACATGCTCTGACTGTATGACTTGCAACTTCTTGGCTCTGTGCCTATAAAATAACTTGATACCCCATTATTAGCGGAGTAGAACCAGTTAGAACTAATCCAGCAGTTACACTCTCCAATGTGTAGGTCTTGTGAGGTTTAAATCTATAACATGAATCCAGATTATTTGTGCTTTAATGGGGCCACAGTGTCACAAACAATTCCCCTTAGAGATTAATCCAAGAACTCCTGTTTTACTCATCTCTGTAGCTTGCTGATGTTACCTTCTTTTTTTGTTGTTCTTGATTTTTTTTTTTTTTTTTTTTTTTTGAGACGAAGTCTCGCTCTGTCGCCCAGGCTGGAGTGCAATGGCGCAATCTCCGCTCACTGCAAGCTCCACCTCCCGGGTTCACGCCATTCTCCTGCCTCAGCCTCCCAAGTAGCTGGGACTACAGGTGCCCGCCACCACGCTCGGCTAATTTTTTGTATTTTTAGTAGAATGGGGTTTCACTGTGTTTGCCAGGATGGTCTCGATCTCCTGACCTTGTGATCCGCCTGCCTCAGCCTCCCAAAGTGCTGGGATTAACAGGCGTGAGCCACCGTGCCTGGCCTTTTTTTTTTTTTTTTTTTTTTTTCTTGAGATGAGGTCTCACTCAGTTACCCAGGCTAGAGTGCAGTGGTGTGATCATAGCTCACCGCAGCCTCAGACTCCTGGGTTCAAGCAATCCTCCCATCTAGGCATTCCAAAGTGCTGGGATTACAGGTGTGAGCCACTGCACCTGACCTGATGTTACCTTCTTCTGCATAGCCTAGCACTGCTGTCAATTTTTTTTTTTTTTTTTTTTTTTTTTTTTTTGAGACGGAGTCTTGCTCTGTCGCCCAGGCTGGAGTGCAGTGGTGCAATCTCTGCTCACTGCAACCTCCACCCCCTGGTTCAAGCGATTCTGTCTCAGCCTCCTGAGGAGCTGGGACTACAGGCACGTGCCACCCCGCCCAGCTAATTTTTTTTTTATTTTTAGAGAGATGGGGTTTCCCTGTGTTAGCCAGGATTGTCTCGATCTCCTGACCTCATGATCCACCTACCTCAGCCTCCCAAAGTGCTGGGATTACAGGCATGAGCCACCATGCCCGGCTGCACTGCTGTCAGTTTATCTCATAGACTATGTTCTGCTTTTACAGTCTTAGCAAAAAAACGAAAAAAAAAATTCCCATTGCTCATTACTATAAGCCAAGCTAATCGGTTTTTCTTTGTAGTTGCTACTAGTATTATCTCTATGCCGGTAAAGAGTCTTAAGAAAACAGTCCTGGGCAAGTTGTTTTTGTTTTCATACCCATATACAGACACATACTTTGTTCTTTGTTGTTTCATGCCCTGCCCTCACCCCACTATCCCTACAGCTCCAATCTTTCATCCTTGTTTTCACGTAGCACATTATGATCAGGTTCTGAAACACAAAATTTTGTATTTATCTTGCTAAGGAGAAAGAAAGCAGTAACCCCACGGAGAAATTATTTTTAATTTATTTTGGAATTCATTTTGCTTATTCTGTGGATTATATCCCAAATTAGAGATTTAAACTGAGGCTGGGAGCGGTGGCTCATGCCTGTAATCCCAGGACTTTGGGAGGCCAAGGCAGGCAGATCACCTGAGGTCAGGAGTTCAAGACCAGCCTGGCCAACATGGTGAAACACTGTCTCTACTAAAAATACAAAAATTAGCTGGACATGGTGGTGGGCGCCTGTAATTTCAGCTACTCAGGAGGCTGAGGCAGGAGAATTGCTTGAACCTGGGAGGCAGAGGTTGCAGTGAGCCAAGACTGCACCACTGCATTCCAGAGCGAAACTCTGTCTCAAAAAAAAAAAAAATGGTTTAAACTGTCTGAAAGTCTTGGCCTGCACTCACGCCACTGGGAGGTCTTTTGCAGGAGAGGGGTAGGCAGTGAGAGGAGGGTGGGGATGCATGCTTTTGGACTGCTTTGGCCGCGCATGTGAACTAAACTTCACGTCCAAGTTTGGGATTCTCGCCTTCCATTCATAGTCAGTGGTTTCTTGCTGCCCTTCCTTCCTCCCTCCCTCCCTTCTCCCTTCCTTCCTTCCTCCCTCCCTTCTCCCTTCCTTCCTCCCTCCCTCCCTTCTCCCTTCCTTCCTCCCTCCCTCCTCCCTTCCTTCCTCCCTCCCTCCCTTCTCCCTTCCTTCCTTCCTCCCTCCCTCTCTCCCTCTCCCTTCCCTCCCTGCCTCCTTCCTTCCTTCCCTCCCTCCCTTCCCTCCCTCCTTCCTTCTTTCTTTCTTGCCTTCCATTAATATTTTCATATTCAAGGGTTTCTTGCTGTTTTCTATCTTTTCTCTTCTTTCTTTCCTTTTTTTTTTGAGACGGAGTTTGCTCTTGTTGCCCAGACTGGAGTGCAATGGCCCGATCTCAGCTCACTGGAACCTCCGCCTCCCGGATTCAAGCGATTCTCCTGCCTCAGCCTCCCAAATAGCTGGGATTACAGGTGCGCACCACCTCTCCTGGCTAATTTTTGTAGTTTTGGTAGAGATGGGGTTTCACCATGTTGGCCAGGCTGGTCTCGAACTCCTGACCTCAAGTGATCCACCCACCTTGGCCTCCCAAAATGCTGGGATTACAGGCGTGAGCCACCATGCCCGGCCGCTGTTCTTTATAAATACAAGTCACACTGGGCCTTTGCACTCTCTCCTCCATCTGCCTGGAATTATCTTCCTTCTCCCCAAACACTCCTCTATCCAGCTCAGTCTCTTTGTAACGCGGCCTGCGCTGACCACGGGCTTCCCAGCCCTCCCTGCCCGTGCCCCTCACCGCAGCACCCCCTGCATGCCTACCGCTTTCCCTTCCGCAGCACCATCGCCCTCTAACACCCTGTCACTTACTGATGAGACCTGAAATCAGCCGCTCTGTCTCCCCTGGACTGTAAGTCCCAGGAAGGCAGGGCCCTTGGTTTTATTCACTCATGGATCCCAAGCACCTGGAACGTTACAGGCGTTCAACGACCATGAAGAAACAAGTGAATGCACGAACCAACGCACTAGATAGATGGGTACCAATCCTTGTGTGAGGGCCGCTGCCCCCCGCGTGGATACCGGCCACCAGGCCAGCTCTTGCTGGGAAGGGGCCTCGGGTCCAGCGGAGAGAGGGGCGAGGACACCGCGTGGCCATCAAGGCTCTTCCAGGAGGACGATCCCTAACACACGTGAGAACGCGTTCAAAAGGCAGTTCCACCCGGCTTCTCCGGGCTTCCGGCGACGGCCAAGGAAAACACGACCGAAATCCTCACCGAGCCGCGGCCGCTCGCTCGCACGCCCCTCGCCCTCGCCGGGCCGCTCCTCACGGCTTCGGCCTCCGCTCCTCGGCCTCGCCCGCTCCGCTCTCAGGCGCCCGCCAAGCGCTCAGACCGTTTGTTCTGCACCGCCAGGCGGGGGCGCGCGAGGGTGCGGCCGGAGAGCGGATTTTCCTGATCTGCCTAGAAACTCGTGACGCCCACGCGAAAGCTCAGCAGGGTTGGCTGAGATGAGAGGGGCGAGCAGGAAGCTACAACGATGGGAGGGGAGCGCGGGGAAGATGAGGGTGGGGAAGGCCGAAACCTGTGGGGCAGAAAGTGCGTGTTTGGCGCCGCATAACCACTTCTGAATAACGCAATCTGGAAACAAAAGGAAAGGGATCGTTTGCAGCAAAGCTCGGCTGTATGAGGAAAACAAGAGGTTGTTCTCCCCTATGGCTGTTGTTTTCGTGTTGCGGCCCGGACACGTGAGCCGGCCCGCGTCTCAGAGAGTTGCGCGCGAAGCCAAGTTCCCGCCTTGGCCATCCCGGCTCGCTTGGCCGAGCTTGCGGCTTCTGCTGGCTGCTCCCTGGCGGGCTGGGAGATGTATTTGGCGGAGATTTGACAATGGATAATTTGCAAAAAGTCTTGTTTTTTTGTTTTGAAACAGAGTCTCTCTCTGTCGCCAGGCTGGCCTGCAGTGGCACGATCTCAGCCCACTGCAACCTCTGCCTCCTGGGTTCAAGCGATTCTCCTGCCTCAGCCTCCCGAGTAGCTGGGACTACAGGCATGCGCCACCACGCCCGGCTAATTTTGTATTTTTAGTAGAGATGGAGTTTTACCATGTTGGCCAGGCTGGTCTCGAACTCCTGACCTCAGGTGATCTGCCCTTCCAAAGTACTGGGATTACCGGCATGAGCTACCGCGCTCAGCCTTTTTTTTTTCTTTTTTGCTCATCCTTTCGCGTTTCCATACCTTCCCTCCACTTCTTCACTTGCAAATAACACGCTGGAGCCCCCAGCGTCCCTTTCTTGCTTGCCGCCCGATGTTCCTGCGCCCCCTCTCACCCGCGCTGGAAGTTGTGGGTCCAGTTGCAAAAATAGAGTGAGGGAGGAAATGGCCCTCCGTTGCATCTCTCCCGGGACCCCGTTCCTCAGCTTCCATGCCAAACGTCTTCCTGGAGGGAAGCCTCTGGAGGGCAGTTCCCAAAGTGTTCACCCTGACACCGCATTGAGCTGTTCCCATCTGGTTTCCTGTTGGGCCTTTGGCTCTCCCTCAATCCTTGGCCTGACCACGAGCCATGGGCTGAGTTTGTTGGTGCAGTGAAATGTGAGGATTTGGGGGTTTTTTTAATTATTATTATTTTTTTATTTTTTCAGGAGGACAATTATGTGCTTCGACCATCCATCGAATATATGCACACTCCAGGGGGCCGCTGTTACCCACATTTTATGGATCGGGTAACAGACTTGGAGAGGCCTCATTCTTGGGGACGTGGGGGTGGCAGGCAGGGGAATTATTAATATTACTGGCAATTTTAGCGTCCAGTGTGTTTTCTGAGAACTATTTCTTGCCCTGCAAGAATCTTTCATCAACCCGCATCTTTCTTTTTATACTCTGAGCAAGTGGCTTCTTGGGCTAAGGCCGGGCTGTCTAGGGTAACACTGTCACTGCCTTGTTCTCTCCTTCCGTACTGATAATTTGAGGGAGAAAGTCAGATAGAATCAGAAGCTTTGGAGCCAGAAAAGCCTGCCTATGAATCCCTCTTTAATACCTTACCAGCTTTCTGACTACTGGAAAATTACATAACTTGTAGTAATGTCCTCCTCATCTTTTTTTTGTTTTTGAGATGGAGTCTCCCTCTGTCACCCAGGCTGGAGTACAGTGCCCCCATCTCAGCTCACTGCGACCTCCACCACCCGGGTTCAAGAGATTCTCCTGCCTCAGCCTCCCGAGTAGCTGGGATTACAGGTGCCCGTCACCACGCCCGGCTAATTATTGTATTTTTAGTAGAGACAGTGTTTCACCATGTTGGCCAGGCTGGTCTTGAACTCCTGGCCTCAAGGGATCCGCCCACCTCGGCCTACCAAAGTACTGGGATTACAGCATGACCCCCACGCCTCTGCGTGTGCTCCCCGCGCCTGGCCCAGTCTCATCTATTTTTATTAGAAATAGCTGTACTGGGTAAAAGCCATTTTTTAAAAGTTCTGGTAATTTTAGGCCGGGCGTGGTGGCTCACACCTGTCATCCCAGCACTTTGGGAAGCTGAGGCGGGTGGATCATCTGAGGTCAGTAGTTCAAGACCAGCCTACTCAACTTGGCGAAACCCGGTCTCTACTAAAAATACAAAAATTAGCCGGGCGTGGTGGCGGGTGCCTGTAATCCCAGCTCCTTGGGAGGCTGAGGCAGGAGAATTGCTTGAACCCGGGAGGCAGAGTTTGCGGTGAGCTGAGATGGCACCATTGTACTCAAGCCTGGGCAACAGAACAAGACTCTTGTCTCCAAAAAAAAAAGTTCTGGTAATTTTATACATTTGTCACAGCTAAATTTTAGCAAATGGGCTTGCTCCAGCTGACCCATTTCTTTATGTGAAGGCTGTTTTCCTGGAGAAGCAGAGAAATCATTCCTTCAAATGGATAATTGCTCTGCCCCAGGCAGTCGTGGCTATGGGGCTGTTAAAGAAGCTGGTTGAACCTGACAAAAGCGGGAGAAATTCTAGCTAGAGAGCTGTTTGCTATCTGCTTCTGAAGCTGCATCTCTCTCTCTCTCTCTCTCTTTTTTTTTTTTTTTTGGAGACAGTCTTGCTCTGTCGCTCAGGCTGGAGTGCAGTGGCATGATCTTGCCTCACTGCAACCTTCACCTCCTGGGTTCAAGCAATTCTTCCACTTCAGCCTCCCGAGTAGCTGGGACTACAGGTGCCTGCCACCATACCCAGCTAATTTTTGTATTTTTAATAGAGACAGGGTTTCACCATGTTGGCCAGGCTGGTCTTGAACTACTGACCTCAAGTGATCCACCCGCCTCGGCCTCCCAAAGTGCTGGGATTACAGGCGTGAGCCACGGCACCTAGCCTGCATCCCTTTTTGACTGCATTACTTGGTTTCTGGGTATCCCAAATCTGCTGCTTCCTGATCCCTCAAGACTTTCTCCCTTACCTGCTGTTTATTCCTGGGGCTGTCAGCATCTGACTCAGGGGCCACTTGTTCATTTCAGAGGCTAAATGGTAAGTTAGGGGCAGTGCAGCTTTAACCAGAGTTAGAACAGGTAGATGAAGGGTTAAAATCTGGAGATAACACAAAATGAATCGATCTTGGTCACCCTATCTATCAAGGTGAGGATAAATTCTGGGCTAAGGGAATAGACAAAGAATCCAGGTGGAAGGTCACAAATTAATAAGTCCAAGACAGTGAGAGCATAAAGCTCAAGAATTTGGTAGCCAAAGGTAACTGTTAAGGTTAAGCTGGTTTTGACTTTCTGTCCTGATGGGTTAGCTACCAGTTAGAACCGACTTGGAACAGAGTTTCTGGAGTGGGGAGTGTAGTTAACTTTTATCAGAGAGTGATTTCCTGAGCAGGCATTCTTTCTGCACAGTCTTTGTCCTCTTGGAGTTCACACTGGAGAGGTATGTGGATGGAGACAGAGTTCCAAACAAAAGCCACAGCACAAAATGATGAATATTCTTGCAGAAACCTAGACCGAGTGTTAGGGAAAACACAAAGGAGAGCAAGAAATTGATGATGGCAGTTGGAGGGTGGGGATTCCTGTCATGGAAAATTCCAGAGACAATGACATTTGAATTGGCCTTGAAAGATAAACAGAGACACTTGCATGGCATATAACTGGGAAAGAGCAATTATTCATTTAATAAATATGTATTTGTGTTCAATTTTATACCAGGTATGGTTCCAGGTAGTTGGGACGCAGCAGCAAATAAGACAAAGCCCTTGCCCTGAGGAGCGTCCATCCCAGTGACATCCTGGGCGAAAGAACCACAGTGTGCATGACTTGGCATGTTCAGGGCAGAGTGAGTGCAGTGTGGCTTCATGGTGGAATACATAAGCTGCTTCTGTGAATGTATACATCTCCAAGGAAGAGTAAGAATTAGAATCAAAAGAAAATCAATGGGATAATAAGCATTGTTATTTTATTAATAAAACAATTTGGGGTGGTTGGGAGAAAGAAGACAGGTGAGGCAAGGTGAGGACAGATACTAATTAGGCCATGCTAAGAGGTTTAGCATAGACTGCCCTGTAAGCCATCGGCTTTTCAACATATTAGAGTTCTGGAACCCATTTTTCAAAGGAAATTCTGCATGGTCACTCCATACATAAAACAACAAAAGTAGAGCTGCTTGGTTGAGGGGCAGGGGTTGGCACGGGCAGGGGAAAAACTCCTCACTCCGCACTCCCGCCTCATTCTCCTCTCTCCATGACAGCGCCTGTGTTTCTGAGAAACCCGAAGGCCCACAGTTTTTGTTTTTTGTTCGTTTGTTTGTTTTTTGAGACAGAGTCTAGCCCTGTCACCCAGGCTGGAGTGCAGTGGGGTGATCTCAGCTCACTTCAACCTCCACTTCCCGGGTTGAAGCGATTCTCCTGCCTCAGCCTCCTGAGTAGCTGGGATCACAGGTGCCCGCCACCACACCTGGCTAATTATTGTATTTTTAGTAGAGATGGGTTTTTGCCATGTGGGCCAGGCTGGTCTTGAACTCCTGACCTCAGGTGATCCACCTGCCTCAGACTGCCAAAGTGCTGGGATTACAGATGTGAGCCACTGTGCCCAGCTGGCCCATGGTTGAAAACCCACTGCTGAAGGTATTGGAGGGCACACAGATGTGGGTAAATGGAGAGATGTGATCAGATTTGCTGTCTTGGGATAAAACTGTCAGAGGGCATGCAGTAGGATGGCCAGTCAGCAGAGAAGCCACTCAGGTGGGTTAGGGAAGAGCTGCTAAGGACCTGACCTCAGGTGGGTGGGCTGGATCCAAGAAAGATCTGAGAGGTAAAACTTAATGACTAAGAGTGGGGGGTAGCGGCTGGGCATGGTGGCTCATGCCTATAATCCCAGCAGTTTGGGAGGCCCAGGTGGGTGGATCAAGAAGTCAGGAGTTCAAAACCAGCCTGGTCAGCGTGCTGAAACTCCGACTCTACTAAAACTGCAAAAATTAGCCAGGCATGGTGTTGCGTGCCTGTAATCCCAGCTACTCGGGAGGCTGAGGCAGGAGAATCATTTGAACCCGGGAGGCAGAGGTTGCATTGAGCCGAGATCACTCCACTGCACTTCAGCCTGGGCAACAGAGCGAGACTCCGTCTCAAAAAAAAACAAAAAAGAACAGGGGTAGCAGGGGAGTGAATCATGATTCCAAGTGATAGCAGAATTAAAATCCTTAAGGAGTGAAACCTCATCTCTACAAAAAACACAAAAATTATCTGGACGTGGTGGCATGCCCCTGTAGTCCCAGCCAGTCAGGAGGCTGAGGTGGGAGGATCACTTGAGCCCAAGAGGTCAAGGTTGTAGTGAGCCATGATCCTGCCACTGCACTCCAGCCTGGGCAACAGAGCGAGACTCTGTCTCAAAAAATAATAATAAAATAAAATCCTTAAGGCTTTACTATTCTCTTTGCTTTTGGCTGTTGGTGCCCTGGGCATCTGGTTGTGTCACTCCATCTTCCGTGGCTTTCACTTCCCTGCAAGACCAGTTTGAATGTCTCAGCAAGTCAGGGCTGGCCCTTTGCCATGTCCTCATACCCTTACCCAAGATAGGTATGGGGAGGAGAGGCAGACTGAGAGGACAGTGAGACATTGATTTTGAACAGATGGGTTTAAGTGACTAATGGAACATCCAGCAGGGAGTTGGAAATACACATCTGAAGCTCAGGAGAGAGGTGGGATTGGAGTTGGAGATTTAGGGTCATCAGAAAATAGACAGTAATTGAATGATTGGGAGTAGATGAATATGTCTAGGTAGGTCAAGTGTAGAGAAAAGATCTAAATATAGAAACCCCAAGAGAAGGACATTTAGGGGCCAGAAGAGGAGTGAGAATAAGTCAGAGATCCTAATGGAGGCCCTTCCCTTACTGTTTTTCTATGGTAGTGGTCTGCTTTTTTGTTAAAAAAAAATTTTTTTTTTTGAGACAGAGTCTCGCTCTGTCACCCAGGCTGGAGTGCAGTGGCACAATCTCAGCTCACTGCAACCTCTGCCTCCTGGGTTCAAGCGATTCTCCTGCCTCAGCCTCCCGAGTAACTGGGACTACAGGCATGTGCCACCACGCCCGGCTAATTTTTTGTATTTTTAGTAGAGACAGGATTTCACCGTGTTAGCCAGGATGGTCTCAATCTCCTGACCTCGTGATCTGCCCACCTTGGCCTCCCAAAGTGCTGGGATTACAGGCGTGAGCCACCGCACCCAGCCAAAAATTTTTTATAGAGACAGGGTCTCCTTATGTTGCCCAGGCTGGTCTCAAATTCCTGGTCTCTAGCGATCCTCCTGCCACAGCCTCCCTGAGTGCTGGGATTACAGGTGTAAGCCACCATGCCCAGACTGTTCTTCTCATTCAACTAGTAGCTCTGGGTCCAAATTAAAAAGCCGGGAGGTCACCTCCATGAGAGTCTGAGAAGTGACCAGGAAGAGACCTGTGAGACCACAATGCCACCCAGGTCTCTGAGTGCATTATAACCTTCTTCCTGGCATAGGAAGAGAACAAGAGAACAAATGGTAGAATCATGCCCCAACCCTTGGCTCCAGAGATTCCAGGTGTGTCACCTGGGCTGGTTGTAGCTCTGAAGCTTACTACTTCTTCTTCTTTTTTTTTTTTTTTTTACACTTTATTTTTTAGAACGTTTTAGGTTTACAGGAAAAATTTGAGCAGATAGTACAAACAGTCCTATATTCCCCTCTCCCTGGTTTCCCTATTATTAACACTTTCCATTAGTGTGGTACATTGGTTACAATTAATGAACCAGTATTGATGTATTGTTGTTAGCTAAAGTCTATGTACATTAAAGCTCACTGTTTGTGTTATATAGTTCTACTGGTTTTCACGAATGCATAATGTCATGTATTCGCTGTTACTGTATCATACAGAATAGGTTCACTGCCCTAAAAATGCCCTGTACTTCACCTAATCACCCCCATTCCCTAATCCCTGGCAACCACTAATCTTCCTACCATGTCTATAATTTTGCCTTTTATAGCATCCTTTTTAATGGCTGCATAACATTGTCTCATGTGGATTATCCAGCCAATCCTCTATTGAAGGACACTGATGGTATTACACAACTTAAAGAAAACACTAGAAATGTAACACCAAACCTTGGATTCACACAGCAGCAAATCACACTATGCTGACTTGTCACAGGACTCACTTGCCTATGTGCTCCCATTTAGCTGTGTATCGCAACATTTCATGATCTCTGGGCAAAGGAGCCATTCAGATGTAACACACAACCTTGTAAACCAGAAGAAAACATCTGGCATTCACTCTGATGGAAGAACCAAAGCAAAGTGGTAAACACCATCTGTCAAATTTGTCTTCCAACTGAGCCTTTCCAAATTTCCGGGGTTTTCCTTGCCAGTTCCTTGTCACAGCAGCACTAGAAGCAAATGAAACCATTGTGGTTTCTCATGATGTTTTGAGCTAGGCAGCAGGGCTCCCAGGGCAGCCTCCTGAGTAGCTGGGACTACAGGCACACGCCACCATGTCCAACTAATTTTTGTAATTTTAGTAGAGACGTGGTTTCACCATGTTGGTCAGGCTGGTCTCAAACTCCTGACCTCAGGTGATCCATCTTGGGATTACAGGCATGAGCCACTGTGCCCGGCCCAAGGCCCACTTCTTATATGCTGATATCTGCACTGCTGGAGTGCAATGGTGCGATCTCTGCTCACTGCAAGTCTCTACTCTTCAGGCATTTTACCGCTAGACTGTGCTGTGACAGTATGTGTGTTGAGAACTGTGACCACAATGTGCTCACAGAAGAGGGGCTCTCTCTTACATTCAGTGATCTGGCAACTCTTACTCTGATTCTCCGCATCCTGTACAGCTTCATGCCTTTGACTCTTATTCTGTCTTCTTTGCTTAACTCACCTGTTACCTCCTCCAAGAAGTCTTCATTAATCCCTTTCCCTCATTAAAGGCCTCCTCGTTCCTCCTCCAAGAAGTCTTCATTAATCCCTTTCCCTCATTAAAGGCCTCCTCGTTTCTCCTCCAAGAAGTCTTCATTAATCCCTTTCCCTCATTAAAGGCCTCCTTGTTTCCCCATGGCACCTTGTGAATACTTTTATCTTAGCAGTTGTCATGTGGGGAAATGATCTGTTTATGCATTTATCTTCTTTACCAGCATATGTCAGGGACTGGCACATAGAAGGTGCTCAATAAATTCTTCTCAAATGCTGAGTACAGCACCTGCCACATTATCTTGGCATCCAGTCCTTCTGCTGCCCTGACTGTCCCTTCCTCTCCCTACTCTGCATCCATGTGGGAGATGGACACTTAGCTGCCGGGGTGCTCCAGCTGGGACAGGCTCTGATACAGCTCCAGCAGTGCTGCCATCTTGGTAAACATTTCCCACCATGACCAGACTATCCACATTGCTTCTCATGAAATTCCAACCCCCTGAAGGACATCCATACTGAGGAATGTTCCTTTGCTGGCCTGCTCTAGGGCAAGCATTGGGCCACCTTGCTCCAAGGGCCTTTCTCCAAGCTACTTGGTGGGTGCTACTTTCATGCAGCTGGGCAAGGAGCCACAATTCCCAGAGTCTGTGCTGGGAATTGTCCCATTGGCTGTGGTTGTATTAAATATTTTATTATTAAATAGTTTGTTAAATACTTTTTAGTTCCATTTAGTCTCTTTGAGTATCTGTAGATGTTAACAGGGCCTCAAGGTTATGGGAAAGTCCCTCCTCTAAACTGTAAGCCTGGGACCATACAAGGGCTCAATAAAAGTTGTTGAATGAAGTCCATGAAAAGTGGGCACTGAGCAGAATAAGTATCAAGGGAGGAAGAGAAACAGACATTCCAAGCTAAGGGAACAAAGGCAGGGGAATGTTGCCTCCACTTCAGAGTGTTCCAGGAAACTTCTGATTAATCAGGGCCTATCAATCAACTTCTTTTTCTCTGAGTGTCTATGACACTTGCATTTCAGTTTTTTGTTTTTGTGTTTTCCAGACACAACGTCTCACTCTGTAGCCCTAGTTGGAGTGCAGTGTCATGATCAGAGCTCACTGCAGCCTCAAACTCCTGGGCTCAAGTGATCCTCCTGCCTCAGCCTCCCAAGTAGCTGGGACCACAGGCACCCACCATCACACTCTGCAAATTTTTTCATTTTCTTGTAGAGACAGGGTCTCATCATGTTGCTCGGTCTGGTCTTGAACCCCTCAAGCAATCCTCCCACCTCAGCCTCCCAAAGTGCTGGATGAGTCACCTGCCCAGCCTCGCTTTTCAGTTTTAACAGTTTATTTGCAAGTAATAACAGACAAGACACACAGCTACCAAAAATTGGTGGTAAGTAATGGTTAGTCCCTAGACTGTGGATTCTAGAGCCAGATCAGAAACAGGTTTGAATCCTAGCACCATCACAGTGAGGGTGGGCAAGTGACTGGATCTCCATGCTTTGATTTCTAAAACAGAGATAGAGCCAGGCATAGAGGCTGGTGTCTGTAGTCCCAGGTACTCGGGAGCTTGAGGTTGGAGGATTGCTTAAGCCCAGGAGTTTGAGGCCCCATTAGTCAAGCTATGATCATGCCACTGCACTCTAGCCTGGGCAACAGAGTGAGACCCCAACTCTTTAAAAAAAAAAAAAAGGTAAAAATAGTGTGTACCTCATATATGGTACCTACCTCATACGTGTTGTAATGATTAAATGAGCTAATTCACGTAGAAAATGCTCAGTAAATGTTACCTATTCTCTGCCTACTGTGTAGGAAATCTTCCTTTTATCTCTACCATGCCTCAGATATCTCTATTTGCTCCCTAACACCTTAAGGATATTTTATCATAATACAATTAACTCATTGTTTATATTATCTGATATATCTGATATTAACTGATATTATATTATTGTTTATCATTCCCTCCCACTACACTCAAAGATTGTTTGTTCATACCTATTTGTTAAGTTACAACAGGGATCAAAAGAGACACAGTATATACCCCAAATAACTGAAAACAGGTACTCAAATACAAATGTATATTCGTAGCAGCACTACTTGGAATAGCTAAGAAGTAGAAGTAGCCCTACTGCTCATCAACAGATAAATGGATAGGGCCAGGCATGGTGGTTCATGCCTATAATCCTAGCACTCTGGGAGGCCAAGGCAGGAGGATCACTTGAGCTAAGGAGTTTGAAATCAGCCTGGGCAACACAGCGAGATGCTGTCATAAATAAATAAATAAAAAGGTAAATGGATGAACACATTGTGTTATATACATACAACGGAATATTATTCAGCCATAAGAAGAAAGGAAGTACTGATACATGCTACAAAATGAATGAACCTCAAAAACATTATGCTAAGTGAAGGAAGCCATGCCCAACACCCACCTATTATGATTCCATTTATATGAAGTATCCAGAATAGATAAATCTAGAGACAGAACCCAGATTGGTGGGTGCCAGAGGTTGGGAAGAGGAAGAAATAAGGAGCAACTTCTAATGAGGATGGAGTTTTCTTTTGGGGTCATGAAAGTATTTTGGAACTAGGTAGAGGAGGTGTTGCACAACATTGTGAATGTAATATATACCACTGAATTGTGCAATTTCAAACAGTTAATTTTATTATATAAATCTCACCTCAATTTAAAAAAATAGCCAGGTGTGGTGTATACCTACTCAGCTATTCAGGAACTATCACTTGAGCCCAGGGGTTTGAGGCCAGCCTGGGAAACCTAGCAAAACACTGTCTTAAAAAAATACAAATTTTAAAATAAAAAGATAAATTGAGAGAGAAAAAGATCCTGCCTTCGTAGAGTTTATATTTTAGTGGGTGAGCCACATCAGACAGTAAATCAGCACACACTTAAGTAAGTAATGATGTACTGTGATAATCACTTGGTGGGAAGTAGGGTGTGAGAGAACAGAGAGGCTCTGAGATGGGAAGGGGATGGGTAGTTTGAAAAACTGCAAGGAGACCATCTGGGCCAATGCTTAGAAAGCCAAAGGCAGTGATTTAAAATGAAGCCAAGGAGGTAAGCAGGGGCCAGGTCCTGCAGAGCCTTAAATGTCACAGGAGGGAGTGTGACATTCAATCTAAGAGCAATGGGGAGCTGGGGAGGGTTTTAAACAAGGGATTGACAGGAACTGAGTTATATTTAACCGTTTGATCTGCTTTATTATTATTATTATTGAGACAGTGTCTCACTCTGTCACCCAGGCTGAAGTGTAGTGGCGTGATCTCTGCTCACTGCAACCTCTGCCTCTTGGGTTCAAGCGATTCTCGTGCCTCAGCCTCCTGAGTAGCTGGGATTACAGGTGTGCGCCACCACGCCCAGCTAATTTTTGTATTTTTAGTAGAGACAGGGTTTCACCATCTTGGCCAGACTGGTCTCGAACTCCTGACATCAAGTGATCCACCCACCTCGGCCTCCCAAAGTGCTGGGATTACAGGTGTGAGCCACTCCACCCAGCTGATCTGCTTTTAAATGCACTTATTAGCTTGCCCCTTTTCTAGGGTAGAAAAAATCTTGTATGTTTTCTGATGCGACCCACTGGGTCGCATCAGAATTACCTGGGAAGCTTATTTTTCAAATACAATACTGAGAGCCATTGGATTGGAGGGGTGGCTGGCGGAGGTATTTTGGAGTAGCTTCCCAGAGGACTCTGTTTCTCCACTGCCCCTATCACTTTGAGAATTACTGTTGTCCTAGAAGCTTAAAAGGATTGAAATGGATATTAGCTGCCTTATCATGAACTCCTAACCCACTTTACAGGGATGGGAGGGGCCATGATTCAGTGACGTTAACAATTCCAGTGGCCAGTCCCCAGACTGGCAGGTTATCGACTCTTGGGGCAATAGAGTGGGATCTCTAAGTTCAGGAGGTAAGAAAACAACAGCAGCGGTGTTTATCACTAGAGGCATGCGGAGAACTAATTTCTAAAAAGCACTGGAGAACTATACTATAAAAAAGATCTGGGGTGCTATGATGCAAGGAAGGAAGCATTACTTGGTTGGGGCTGAAAAAATAAACAATTATAGTTAAAAAAAAAAAAAAAGTCTAGATCCCGGCTTCTTGACAGTGTGGTCTGAGAAGCAACAGCATCGCTGGCAGCTTGTTACAAATGCAGAGTCCTGGGCCCTGCCACAATCTGCATTTTTAATAAGAGCCTCGGGTGTTTTTTATGCGCTCATTAAAGTTTAAGCAGCACTGGTCCGTATCACGGCGAGGAGATCCAGACCATCAGAGGGTAGGCTCCCTGGCACAGCTGAAGCATTTTTGAATACTTTGATACAGCACAGTGTACCTGAAAAGATACTGCATTTTTGAAAATTAAGTGCTACAAATACTGGAGAAAGACCTCTTTTTTTAAACTGCGGGTAGGTTTCTCATAAGCCAAATTTCTTTTGACTAGAAGCATTTTCTGGGGAGTAAAGTACCAGGCTTCCTTAAAGTGAGGCAGAGCCACGTTAAAAATGTGCGGTAAGAACTCAGCCTTGGCCAAGTCGACCGTTCACCAGCTGGGTCAAGTCTGGAGCCTCCTAGGTCCCTTGGCAGTTCCGAGCTACCAGGATGAGCTTTTACAGGAAGTTGAGTTGGCTGCTGTTCTGCCCCACAGAGCAGCTGAGTCTTTTTTTTTTTTTTTTTTTGAGGAGTTTCACTCTTGCCGCCGAGGCTGGAGTGCAGTGGGTCGATCTCGGCTCACTGCAACCTCTGCCTCCCAGGTTCAAGCGATTCTCCTGCCTCAGCCTCCCGAGTAGCTTGGATTACAGGCGCCCGTCACCACGCTCGGCTAAGTTTTGTATTTTTAGTAGAGACGGGGTTTTCACCATGTTGGCCAGGATGGTCTCGAACTTCTGACCTCAGGTGATCCGCCCGCCTCAGCCTCCCAAAGTGCTGGGATTACAGGCGTGAGCCACCGCTACCGACTCTGAGTTGTCTTTAACGCGGAAGATGCAGAAAGGAGACTTGACAAAACTATTTTCGGGGAGTGTGGCCGCGGAATTCGGTGAGGGTGCTATACCAGGAGAGAGTAGTAGCAACGGCTCATTCACTGTGAAGCCCCAAGTGACCTTAGACCTCTGACCCCGCGCCTCACTCGGCGCTTCCGCGCGCAGCTTCCGCTCCCGCCCCTCCGGCGAAGGGCTGGGCCAAAGGTGGGGGGGTGGGGTTCTGAGGTGGGCGGTTAGGGGCGGTGCCCGCTGGGGGCGGGTCTCGCGAGGGGCAGGATTCGAGGAGGCACTCGAGCATTGGGCACCAGGTAGAGGCGGGGCCTAGTGCTGGGCTGGGTTGGGCGGGGCAGAGAGTTCGTAGCCGCCTCTGGGTAACTGGACTCCGGCGGCCAAACCTTCGGAGGCCGGCGACGGAAGGAGGGCCCGCAGCAGATCCTGGATCCGGAATCTCCCGGGCAGGAGCGGAATCTGTCCCGAACCGGGTCTGTGAGGAACTCGCGAACTTGGATTAGGAAATCCCGGAGCCCGGATCGACAAATCCCGGAACCCGGAATTAGGATCGCCAAGTCCCGGATCGCGGAGCACAGAGCGCGGAGTGGACTCGACGCGGATCCCGGAGTCCGGATTGCGGCACCGCGGGACGGGACGGAGCGATGTCGGGCCGAGGCGCGGGCGGGTTCCCGCTGCCCCCGCTGAGCCCTGGCGGCGGCGCCGTGGCCGCGGCCCTGGGAGCGCCACCTCCCCCCGCGGGACCCGGCATGCTGCCCGGACCGGCGCTCCGGGGACCGGGTCCGGCAGGAGGCGTGGGGGGCCCCGGGGCCGCCGCCTTCCGCCCCATGGGCCCCGCGGGCCCCGCGGCGCAGTACCAGGTGAGCAGGGAAGACGCGAGCGGACGGGGGCGGGGGCGCTGCGAGGGCGCCCGGGACGGCGGCTGAGGGGGCCTCGAGTGAGGGCCCTGGGGAATGCATGAGGAACTCCGGGAGACGGTGGAGGGCGGGCCGGGACCCTCGGGCTGCGGCGGGTCGCGGTGGAGGAGTGGGAAGGGGAAGCAGGTTCTGCAGCGGAGGGCTGGAAGCAGCTGGGAGGCCTGGGGGCTTCCGCGGCACAGGGATTCCAAGTGACTGGGAGATGGAGGAGTTTGGGGAGCCAGTGAATTGTGGTGGGTGGGTTGAGAAGTCTACGGTAGGAGGGCTGGAAAGTGATGAGAAAGTTTGGGAAAGGGCCCTCGCTGAGAAACCGGGGTTACCCTGCATCGGCCTTGGTCCCAGTCCAAGTCTGCCCTGTTTTTTCTGGTTGGGAACTGGCGGAGCTCTAGCGTGTCTGAGATGGCTCCCGGCTGCTAATGAGGAGGAAGGAGCCTGGCTTCCCACGGGCACGGGACGCTGAGGCTAGGGCCAGGGGATTCCAGCTTGTGCACGGGCGGACTTTACTCCTGAGGCAGGGCCAGGCGCCTTCGCTCGGAGGACTCCAGCTTAGACCAGAGACGGTGGTGGCCAGGCCTGAGGGGAGGCCCAGCCCAGTCACAGGCCGGCTCTCTTCTGGGCTTTCTGCCTCCTGTCATCGTGTCCGGGAGTTGATTAGTCTGGACGTGCAGAGTGGAGCCCTGCTGGTCTGGGGCCGGAGGAGTCTGCGAGAGTTGCTTCAAAGAGTACTGTCCTGACCCATTTGGGGTTTTGAGAGCTGCTCAGATTGCAGCTTCAAAAGCCCTTGCAAAGCAGCGACTTCTGCTCAGTGTGTGAGAACCTCAGCCTGACCCTGCCGGTGCTCTAGTCTGCTGTTCAGGTTGCCCCAGAGGGCTTGGAAACTGTGCCCATCTGCCTTCTCACCCTCTCTGCATTTTTATTTGGCCTTCAGGTTCTAACTCCACCACATCCGAAGCCATGTGCCCAAGCATTTGACACTAGCTTCTTGCTCATCTACTCGGGTTTGCTGTGGGCTTCCTCTGTTTTCGACTCATGTCTCCAGGCGGAGGTCCTTAGGGATCCTCGTGGAGTATACACAGCCTACCTGCCCCACTGGGCCCTCACTTTTAAGGAGATGGCTTAACTAGGGACAGTGACTGGATTTTTTTTCCTTCTTACTCCTCATTCTTCCTCCTTTCTCAAGAGAAAACAAAGAGTCTGGGTATGGGCAGAGACAGACCTGGTCCCAGGGACTCCAGCTGGGGCTCATCTTTCCCACCTTGCTGTCCCCCTTGGAGATTCATGGGCCCAGGGTGTTGCTGAGGGCTCCCTGCATCATTCATTGTAGCCCTTGGGCCTGCCCACTGAGACCTGGCCTGGGCACCATTTGTGGGCCTTTGGCCTTGGAAGGACCTGGAAAAGACAAGCCGCTCCAGTTTCCTTGGCATGCAAGCCATAGGAAATGTGCCCTTGGGACAGCCCCCGAGAGGATGGATTCCACATGTTTTGGTGGGGGGTGGCCTTGGGCCTGTGGCAAGGCCAAGCTGGCTGGCTGGTTAGGCCTGGGTGGCTAGCTGTGCGGAAGTAGGAGATGGCCCTGAGTCTGGGTTTCCCATCCCACTAGCTTTCCTCCTCCTGGCAGGAGAGATAGATGGGAAGGAGAACCCAGCCAGCTAACTTTGGCTGAGTTTGAAGAGGATCCTACTTGCCTTCTTTCCAAGTCCAGTTGTATGACTTCCAGGAGAAGGGACTTGAGATCTGGGAAACAAAGGGGTTCCTGTCTGTTAGGGCTCATGAGATGCACTGGAAAACCGAGAATTTGAGGCCCAAACTGAGCAAATAGTTGAAAGAAGGGAAGTGATGACTTCCCTTCCTCCAGAGGGTGGTTCTAGCTGTGGATCACAGTTAACAGAGGAACCTAAAAAAAGAAAAAGAAAAGAAAAAAACCTCCAGGGCAGGCTGTGGTGGGCTCAGACCTGTAATCCTAGCACTTTGGAAGGCCCAGACAGAAGGATTACTTGAGACCAGGAGTTCAAGACCAGCCTAGGCAACAGTGAGACTATCATCTCTTAAAAAAAAAAAAAATTTAGCCAAGCGTGGTGGTGTGCGCTTATGGTCCCAGCTACTCAGGATGCTGTGGCAGGAGGATTGCTTGAGTACAGGAGTTAAAGGCTGCATTGAGCTGTGATCCTGCCACTGCACTCCAGCCTGGGCAACAAAATAACAAAAACCTCAGATTGCTGGGTTTGCTCCAGAGAGTTCAAAAAGTTCAAAATTTTTTTTTTTTTTTTTCTGATACGGAGTCTCACTCTGTCGCCCAGGCTGGAGTGCAGTGGCACGATCTCAGCTCACTGCAACCTCCGCCTCCCAGGTTCAAGCAATTCTCTGCCTCAGCCTCCTGAGTAGCTGGGATTACAGGCGCCTGCCACCACGCCCAGCTAATTTTTTTGTATTTTTAGTAGAGACGAGGGTTCACCATCTTGGCCAGGATGGTCTCGAACTCCTGACCTTGTGATCCACCCGCCTCGGCCTCCCAAAGTGCTGGGATTATAGGCGTGAGCCACCACACCCGGCCTCAAAATCCTTTTTACTCATGGGAGAGTGGTGGTATGTTCCCCAGCTGAGGCCCTCAGGCCCAGGTTCCAGGAGCATCAGGGCCACATTTGGGGCAGGGCAAAGCATGCTCACCAGAGCCCTGGATTCCTCATCTGGGGTTCAGGGGATTGATCCAGGCCTACCTGGTCCTGCTGCAGGCAGGGAGTTAGGGAGGCTCAGAGTTCTGGACTGTTTTTTTTTTTTTTCTTTGACTCCTGAGTTTTTTTTGTTTGTTTTGTTTTGTTTTGTTTTTTTGAAGGGGGAGGAGTTGCTAGCACCTATAAGCCTTATGGAGCTTGGCAAGGCTCAGCTGGGACTTGAACTATATAAGCAGCCTTCCCCTGGGGCCCTGAGTGAGCCAGGGGCTCTGGGCCAGGGAAACCTGGAGCAGATGTCTGGGTGGAGCCTATTCTAGACCCTGCCTATGAGGCCTTGTCTTGGGACTTCCTGTTATCGGAGCACCTGCCCAGGAGGGATGGGTGGTGCTGCAGGTTTTGTGAACACTGCAGCGGGGAGCTTCCTGGGGACCACAGGGCCCTCGCTCACCTCTGCAGGACCCACTGCTTCAGTTCTTCCCTGTCTTTGTCTCAGGCACTAGGAAAAACTAGTCTGGGATGTCTGGGCCTGGGCTTACAGCTGTAGCCACACTCAGTTTTTTTCTGTAATCTCAGGCCAGAGAAAGAACAATCTTTAAGGCAGAGAAAGAGGCTGTCTTTTGCCTTTCAACAGCTCTGATTAATCTCTTCCTGATGGAGAGAGACTTTGGCAGGACTCCCAAAGCCCCAGAGCCCCCCACTTTGAGCTTTTTATTCTCCCAAACACTTCCCTCCCACCCTGCTCCTCCTCTCCCCATCCTCACGTCTGTGGGTCATGTTTCTTTCCATCTCCACATCTGGTCAAGAATCTGACCCTCTGTGTTGGGAACATGGGTTTAGTGCGGGATGAAGAGGTTGGGGAAGAATCTCATCTCCATGATGCTGGGGTGGGGGAGGGTCCTTTGATTTGGTACAAGTCTCCACCCTGCCGGGCTTGGTTGGCTGGTTGTGCTCGTTGCATAATCTGGGCCCTGGGGCCAGCCCTGTGAAGCTGCCAGGGACAGTGTGTGCAAGGCAGAGCTGCCAAACAGGCCTTGCAGGCAGCAGCCATGGGGAAGGGGGTGCGGGTGGAGGTGACTCCCAGATGGGCTCCACAGAAATGTCGGGGAGCAAGGCCTCAGGTGGGAAATCCTTCTGCAGGCATCTAAAGAAGCTATTTCTGTCTCCCACTTTCCTGCTGCTCAGCCTGGGCCTCTATCCTTGCCTTCCAGGATAATCTTAGCCCCCTTCTCCAGCTTGGGATTGCCAGGGCTACACGGAGCCGGAGCCAGAGCCAGTCCTGGCTGCCAGGTGGTGCCTGGGCCACTGGCAGAGTCCAGGTGCCAGCTGCTCTCTTTCCCACAGGCCACCCAGGAGCCATAGCTTCCCTTCTGGGGTCTTCTGTCATAGGGGTAGTAGTTGGGCAGTAGGGAGGTGAGAGGAGGGTCCAGTTCTGGGCTGTGGGTGGGGGCTATGTGATACCAGACTACAGGGTACAGGGTCCCTGTACCCTGCCCGAGGCCACCCCCACCAGCTGGTACACGTTCCAAGCCATCCTGTTGCAGCCTTGCTCACCTGGGGTGCTGCTGCCTACCAGACCCCTTTCTCCCTCGGCCACAGAGGATGGGGATTGGGGCTCTGCGCCATTGGCCTGCTCATACTATAGTACACCCCTCTGCCTGGCAGTGACACTGCCCCCGTGCCTCTCAGCCATGCTTCTCCTTCATGATTGGGGAAAGAGAAGGAGGGCAGGGCTTGGCAGGACTGTCTGAGAGAATAGGGACCAGCTTGTCCAGGGAATAGGGCACAGCATGCTGGGGCTGGAAGGTAGCAATGGGCCCTGAAAAGCTCCCCCAGGCCCTTCCCTCTGCAGGCAGGACCCTCCTCCCAGCCCAGGCTCTGGCAGGCCTCATTCGCTGGCATGGCTGCCAGGGCGGTTGCAGGGGGTGGGGCAGGTGTGGTTTATACTCTGCGCTCAGGCGCCCGCTCCCCTTTGTTCCTGGGGCTCCAGCAGGGCTCTGGTGTGCTGCTCAGGCCCTACCTGGCTGACGAGAGGGATGGAGGGCATGGGCTGTGGGCCCCGGAGGGCCTTGCCCCTGACCTATGCACCCCCATTGGCTCACTTCCCCCAGCGACCTGGCATGTCACCAGGGAACCGGATGCCCATGGCTGGCTTGCAGGTGGGACCCCCTGCTGGCTCCCCATTTGGTGCAGCAGCTCCGCTTCGACCTGGCATGCCACCCACCATGATGGATCCATTCCGAAAACGCCTGCTTGTGCCCCAGGCGCAGCCTCCCATGCCTGCCCAGCGCCGGGGGTAAGAGCATCCTGCTTCTCTCACTCTGCCTAACTCAGCTCTGGTGGTAGCAGAGGGTTTCCTTCTGTCTTAAGAACTTTGGTGACTGAGGATGACTCCAGGCTCTCCGGGGGGAGAGGGTCCTGGAGACTGGAGGGGCATTGTGAGAGTGGGTGTCCTTTTTTGGACCATTGACCTCTTAAGTGGGTTTCTGTCCTCCCCAGGTTAAAGAGGAGGAAGATGGCAGATAAGGTTCTACCTCAGCGAGTAAGTGTTAAGAGGACACCTGGGAGGCCTGCCTTGGCCAAGTGGCCACCTTGGGGTGGGCGTCCATCTCCCTCAACCCTGGGCTGCAGGAGGAAGGGAGGAAAGAGCCAGGCTTTGGCTGAAGCAAGCTGATGAGCTTCTGTTACCTTCCTTCAGATCCGGGAGCTTGTTCCAGAGTCTCAGGCGTACATGGATCTCTTGGCTTTTGAGCGGAAGCTGGACCAGACCATTGCTCGCAAGCGGATGGAGATCCAGGAGGCCATCAAAAAGCCTCTGACAGTATGTGTGGCCCTGACCACCTCCAGCCTTCCCAGGTTTCCTTGTCCTCCACCCCCTTGTTTTCCAGGGGCCAAGCAAGTTGGGCTAGAGCCGGGTTTTTCACATGCAGGATGCAGCCCACTAGTAGAGTACGAACTCAGTTGAATGTGTTGGGGCCAGTATGTTTTAAATGAATATATGACAGTAGAAAATCTTAAAATACTTCACAGTAGTACTTACCATAGTAGTAAATGGATTCTTTCATGACATTTTTGTTTCTGATAAATAGATAGATATGCAGACTTTGGGTCATAATTGAAAATGTAAATCTTATGGGTGCTGGTCAAAAGTTTGAAAACCACTAGACTAGGGGATAAAGGTAGTTCCTTTCTCCTTCCCCTTCCCCATCCATAGAGAATATTTTCTTTTTTTTTTTTTTTTTTTTCAGAAATGGAGTCTCGCTCTTTCACCCAAGCTGGAGTGCAGTGTTGCGATCTCGGCTCACTGCAACCTTCGCATCCCAGGTTCAAGCAATTCTTCTTGCCTCAGCCTCCCGAGTAAGGAGGATTACAGATGCCTGTCACCACGCCCGGCTAATTTTTGTATTTTTAGTATCACCATGTTGCCCAGGCTGGTCTCGAACTCCTGACTGCCTCGGCCTTCCAAAGTGCTGAGATTACAGGCGTGAGCCACTGCACTCGGCCGAGAAGCTTTTCTTAATAATAATGTAGAACAGTCCCCTGAGTGGTGAAGCCTTTCCAGGGGACTAGGATATTTTGGGGCCATGATGGGTGTTTGGGTTTCATGTAAGATGTGAGCCAGAGACCTCTGATTTGCCTGGTTGCTGTGTGTTACTCCATCATGCCATAGCACCAGTCCCACTGTGCTGGCATTGTTGGTGATGCATCTCTTTCCCCATAAAATAGTGAGTTCTGGCCGGGTGCGGTGGCTCATGCCTGTAATCTCAGCACTTTAGGAGGCTGAAGTGGGCAGATCACCTGAGGTCAGGAGTTTGAGACCAGCATGGCCAACATGTTGAAATACCGTCTTTACTAAAAACAAAAAAAATTAGCTGGGCATGGTGGTACGCACCTGTAGTCCCAGCTACTCGGGAGACTGAGGCAAGAGAATCGCTTGAACCTGGGAGTCAGAGGTTGCAAGTGAGCTGAGATCGCGCCACTGCACTCCAGCCTGGGTGACAGAGTGAGACCATGTCTAAAAAAAAAAAGGCTGGGACTGGGACTTACTACTTCTGATTCCCAGTACCTGACAAGGTGCCTGGCTGGCTCATGGTGCTCAGTACTGATTGTTGAATGGTTCATATGAGAAGATGCAGTAGCACTGTGTCCCAACATCTTGGTTCACCTCCAGTTGTGATTGCCTTTCTTTAGCAAAAGCGAAAGCTTCGGATCTACATTTCCAATACGTTCAGTCCCAGCAAGGCGGAAGGCGATAGTGCAGGAACTGCAGGGACCCCTGGGGGAACCCCAGCAGGGGACAAGGTGGCTTCCTGGGAACTCCGAGTGGAAGGAAAACTGCTGGATGATGTGAGTTGGGGAGGGAGGTGTCTGGAGGGAAGGAGGCCTGTGTGGGTTTAAGACTGGGACCAAGGAGTTTGACACTAGCCTGAGCAGCAGAGCCAGACCCCATCTCTACAAAAAATTTAAAAATTAGCTGGGTGTGGTGGCATGCGCCTGTAATCCCAGCTACTCATAAGGCTGACGCAGGAGGATGGCTTGAGCCCAGGAGGTCAAGCTTCAGTGAGTTATGATCACACCACTGCACTTCGGCCTGGGTGACAGAGTGAGATTGTGTCTCAGAAAAAAAAAGACTGGGCCAGACACTTGGGCGCTCCCAGAGAAGTCCTGCCATAGGGAGGGGGCGCTGCTCCAAGCCTGTTGGAGGTTGATTTGTGTGGTTATTACAATGTTCCTGCAGATGGCAGTCGAGTGTCTCGAGGAAGTCCCTCGTGGGCTGCAAGAGGGCACCATTTCCCTGCCTCCAGTCTGCCCAGAGTCCTGCTTCCATCCTTCAGGGCCCAGGAATCTTCAGTACCCGGAGCTCCAGGGCTGAAATGGGGCTTCTCTTTCTTGGGATTTAGCATAGCTTGAGATTTGAGAGCTCAGCAGCCCCATCTCACACCCTTTTCCATCCCCAGCCTAGCAAACAGAAGAGGAAGTTTTCTTCATTCTTTAAGAGCCTCGTCATTGAGCTGGACAAGGAGCTGTACGGGCCTGACAATCACCTGGTGGAGGTGAGAGTGGGCCTGGGGCAGAAGCAGGCTGATGTGCAGGTTTGGCAGGGAAATGGCCTCAGGGCCCTCGGGAGGCCCTGTGTTCACGCCCACCCCCTTGGTGATAAGCCATGCTTCCCTCCCTGCCAGTGGCACCGGATGCCCACCACCCAGGAGACAGATGGCTTCCAGGTAAAACGGCCTGGAGACCTCAATGTCAAGTGCACCCTCCTGCTCATGCTGGATCATCAGGTGACAGAGGCCCTAGGGTCATTTCTGGGGCCACAGGGACCCCTCAGGAGGGGAGTTGGTTCCTAGAAACCCTTCCTGTCCCTGCCCTATTTTCCCACTGTTTTACTATAAGAACCGGTTCTGACTCCCCTCCATCCAACTCCAGCCTCCCCAGTATAAATTGGACCCCCGATTGGCAAGGCTGCTGGGAGTGCACACGCAGACGAGGGCCGCCATCATGCAGGCCCTGTGGCTTTACATCAAGCACAACCAGCTGCAGGATGGGCACGAGCGGGAGTACATCAACTGCAACCGTTACTTCCGCCAGGTTAGCCAGATGCCAGCCCCCCGTTCTCTCAGCCCTTGCCTTGCCTTGCCTGCTGGGCTACTCCTTGGCCACAGCCTGCAGACTGCTGCCCTCACTGGTCCTGGAATGGTCCACTCCACTGTGCCCACAAGCCAACGCTGAGCCTTTCGTATTTCCTCCAGATCTTCAGTTGTGGCCGACTCCGTTTCTCCGAGATTCCCATGAAGCTGGCGGGGTTGCTGCAGCATCCGGACCCCATTGTCATCAACCATGTCATTAGGTAAATGCAAGGAGGGGGACAAGAAGGCTCTTCTAAGAGCAGATTCACCCTTGGCTTGAACTAAAGCCAAAGAAAGCATCAGGTTTCTTGCTCCCTGAGTGTGTGCAGAGAATAGGCCCCAGCTCTGGCCCAGGTGGGCAGGATGAAGTCAGCTATGTGCCTTCCCTCCCCATGTGCTGCCTGCAGTGTGGACCCTAACGACCAGAAGAAGACAGCCTGTTACGACATCGATGTGGAGGTGGACGACCCACTGAAGGCCCAAATGAGCAATTTTCTGGCCTCTACCACCAATCAGCAGGAGATCGCCTCCCTTGATGTCAAGGTGGGCCCTCTGGCTCCACAGCTTCCCCTGGGGCCCAGGATTGGTGTGGGCTGGCTCTGTCCAGCATTTCCATACATGTAGCACCTGGGGGATGGGATGGGAACTCTGGCTCAGTTGCTTGCATTTAAGCTTTGGGGGCATAGTCTGACACATGTACCCTCTCCAGATCCATGAGACCATTGAGTCCATCAACCAACTGAAGACCCAGAGAGATTTCATGCTCAGTTTTAGCACTGACCCCCAGGACTTCATCCAGGAATGGCTCCGTTCCCAGCGCCGAGACCTCAAGGTGTAGTCCTCTTTCCCGAGGGGACTCCTATGTAAAGCTCTGGGTGATTTTTATCCACAGCAGTTCCCAGGGTGGATTAGCCCAGGGGTGGGGATTATGCTATGGCTTTCCTCCTGGCTCTTTGCAGATCATCACTGATGTGATTGGAAGTCCTGAGGAGGAGAGACGAGCTGCTTTCTACCACCAGCCCTGGGCCCAGGAAGCAGTAGGCAGGCACATCTTTGCCAAGGTGAGGCTCTGCCCTGTTTTCCCTCCTTTGGCCATGAGTAGCAAAGGCCTAAGCCACTTGGTTTCTCCCTTCTCCAGGTGCAGCAGCGAAGGCAGGAACTGGAACAGGTGCTGGGAATTCGCCTGACCTAACTGCTCAGGGATCTTTCTTCCCAGCCCTGGAGCCTGGAGGGAGACCACCCTCTGGGTCCTTGCTGGGGCCGCAGACACGTAGGCTGGGGTGAGGA
This sequence comes from Pongo pygmaeus, assembly GCF_028885625.2. Lineage (NCBI taxonomy): Eukaryota > Metazoa > Chordata > Mammalia > Primates > Hominidae > Pongo > Pongo pygmaeus. Next base: position 82,093,143 of record NC_072392.2, on the reverse strand, counting down.
GTGTCTGCTGTCATCCTCTACTCCCCAGCTTTAGTTTTATAAATGTAGTGATAGGATTCCTTGTTGCTTAGTCCCCAAAGCCTTATACTTTTTGCATTGGCTTTAATTGGGTTCAGCAGATGCCTCCTCTGCCCCCCTGCAGGCAGGCCCAAGTAGGACTGCTGGAGGCTGTGCTTTGACATTGTAACAGACATTTCCGAACCAAAGGCTGCTGGGTTTGCATGTTTACAGACTCCCCCTGGGGCAAGGGTCAGAGCTGGCTCTGGGGAGCTGGGCTAGGAAGAGGAGGTGCAGCCCAGACTCTTCCTAGCCTTTCTAAACCAAAGTTCTTTGCCATTCCTACAAGCCCAGCCTTGCTGCTGGTTTTTTCCTTTCCTTTGGGTATTTGCACTATTTTGGGAGCAAGTTTTCTATGTGGGAGCCACTTTTTTGTACAGGGGTAAGTTGGGGGTTTTCAGGGAGCCCTGTTAGGTGCCTCCTTGTTTTCTTTCCTCAATCTATGCAAGCGGCTCTGGCCGCCATCATCTCCTGGGATGTCAGAGGGCTGCCTCTCCAGTGGCTTGGGCTGGGGAGGGGACACTCCAGTTCTCTAGCATGGCCTGAGGTATTGGGTGTGCGCATGTGGAGGCCAGGGTAAGGTGAATGGGGAGGCTGGGAGGACTAGTGTTGCCCTTTGGAGCTTGGTGAGGAGGGTGGGTCTAGGGCTTGGTGAGTGCCACTTCTGGCAGGTTTGGAAATTTCCAAATAAATCCTTTTGTCTATTGGTGGTGCCTGGACCTGGTCCTTGAACAGCACAGCCATCATTAACAGACTGGAGTCCTAGAGGACTTGGCCCACAGAGCTTTATTGGAGAGATACACACAAAGGCTGTCCACTCACTTCCATAATTTCTTGATGGACATGTTTTTCTCACTGTCCTTCTGCATGACCTAGGGGTGGGAGAGAGAATGAACGTTAAGTTATGAGCACACACATGCCCTAGCCCACTGCCCCAGAGCCACCACTGGCAAAGGCACAAAGATGGAGGCCCACACCTTGGCTACTGCCATCTCAAAGTCCTCCTGAGTGACATGGACTCGCCGTTCTCGCAGGGCATACATGCCAGCTTCTGTGCACACGCCCTGAACAGGAAAAGGAAATTGAGGCCCCACTGCTGTGCCCCTCATCTGTCGCCCTTGAGCCCAGAGCTTCCTGCCTCTGCCGTTTTCGGTGGGTACTCCAATTACCTTCACTTCAGCCCCTGATGCTCCTGGCATGAGTTCAGCAATTTTTCTCAGGTTGATCCCCCGGGTCAGGTTCATCTTCCGAGAATGAATCTTCAAAATGTCCAGCCGGGCCTGGAGATGGCAAGGAAAGGCCTGAGCCCCACACCCCACCCCCACAGTCAGAGCCACTTTGCACAGTGCCCATCACAAACCTCCTCATTGGGGGGTGGGAATTCAATTTTTCTGTCAATGCGCCCTGGGCGAAGCAGTGCCGAGTCCAGGATATCAATCCTATTAGTAGCCATGATAACCTGAGCAGAGAAAGCAAGTGGGGATCAGCTAAAGCTCTTTCTTGGCCTGCGTGGCACCCAGGCCTTCCCTGGGCCCATCCCAAGGATGCTACCACCTTACCTTGATGTTCTTGGTGGCCTCAAAGCCGTCGAGCTGGTTGAGCAACTCCAGCATCGTGCGCTGCACTTCACTGTCCCCTCCAGAACCCCCCTCCAGCCGCGAGGAGCCGATGGAGTCGATTTCGTCCATGAAGATGATAGACGGAGCATGTTCCCGTGCCATGACAAACAGCTCCCTCACCATTCTTGCCCCTGTGTGGAGGCCGAGCTGGTGTTAGGGAGCTTATTAGCTTATTAGCTCACTAACACCCTACCCCTACCTCTTGCTTCTCACATTGCTAGCCATGGTTACCTTCCCCTATGAATTTCTGTACCAATTCAGAGCCAGAGACACGAATAAAGGTACAGTCCGTATGATGAGCCACAGCCCGGGCCAACAGTGTCTTCCCAGTGCCTGGAGGTCCATACAGCAGCACTCCCTGCAGGGGAATAGCAGGACTCAGGGCAGAAAGCTACACCCCTCATTTCATTCAGTGAACATTTACCGAGTGCTGGGTCCCTTGCTAGATGTTAGGGATACAAAAAAAAAAAATGAACATCAAGGTCCCTTCTATCCAAACCACCTCACCGCCCTAGGAACACTTCCCCGGCCACTCTTTTCAAGGGGAGGGCCAGCCCAAGCAAGATGCAGCCTATCCCGGTGCCTCCCCAACCCCTGCAGTAGGGCTGGCTGGGGCAGGAGGAGTAAGTACAGCTTGGCCCTCTCAGAGAAGCCCTGCTCCTCACCTTGGGCTGAGCAATGCCCAGTGCTTCGAAGAGCTCAGGATGCTTAACAGGCAGCTCGATCACTTCTTTGATCTCCTTGATCTGTTTGTCCAGTCCACCAATCATCTCGTAAGTTGAATCTGGTACTTTCTCCACCATCATCAGTGACACTAATGGGTCTACCTTGTTGGGCAGGATCTTGTGCAGAGTGTAGCTGTCATTCCTTAGAGCCACCCGGCAATTGGGTGTCACCTGGGTGAAGGGGGCGAGTTTCAGAAGTGGTACAATAAAAGCTGACCCCACCACCACCACCACCTCACCTGCTACACTCACGTCATTGATGTCAATGTTTTTGTCCACGTCTACAACAAATTTACCTTCAGGATGTACCTAAAGAAACAAGGGCTCATGACCTTCCTTGACAGCCACCAAATCACTAATCCTACCCAGGAAGACCTACGAGAATCCCACAATACCTTGACAGAACACAGAACCCCGTCTCCCGAGGCTACACACAAAGGGGTGGGAATGCAGTGGAGACCAAGCTGGTCCCTGGGGTCATGCTGCTTTTACCTTGACCAACACTTTCTTCTTATCCATGGCCCGGACTACTTCCCCCACATAGGAGCCCTGCTCCTGCAGCAGCTGTAGCTCCTCCCGTAGTAGGCGAACTAGATGGCAAACAGACACGGTGGTCACTTAGCTACTCCTTTGGAGTCTCCAGGACCCAATTCTACGTGCATGAGCTAGAATTCACTCTTATTAAAGGAAGGCCAAAGGTCAAAATTCATGTTTTTAAGGAGGCTACAATGGGGCTCAGGAAAAAGAGATGCATGTGAAACTACTAGATGATGACAGGGAGAAAACAGTAAGCACTGCTGTGAAGACAGTGCAGGGAGGTTAGGACAGACCTCAGACAAACTGCCCACATGCGGTTTCCCACCTTTCTCCACTCACCTTTAGCATTTAGTTCATTCCTCTGTGCCTGCAGCCTCCGGAGGTTTTGGCTCTTATCATTCACAATCAGCTGTGGTGGACAAGAGACAAATTCCATTACTCAAGGGCAGGAGACAGGAGGAGGTAGGATCTTGGCCAAGACCTCACAGGTCTGAACGAGCTGAGGGAAGGGCACAGGGCATCTGCGAGTTGTTTCAGATTCTCCAGTATGATCCTAATGACCCTGCCCTGTCCTCCAAGAGTCCCTCTGGAGCTTACAGCAGCCATCAAAGAAGGCTGCTTGTCCAATACTGGTCCAGGAATAACAGAATCTAATGGACAAAAGTTACAGCTGGCTCATGTAACACCAAATTTCTTGCAGGAAGGCAACATCACCTGGTGGAAAGATTGTTAGGTGAGAAGCCTGAGTTCTAGCCCAGCCGCTGTCAATCAAAAGCAAAGTAAAGGTAAGACAATCTATTTTTAAAAATCTAGACCTGTTACCAAAGGGCACATGGGTATAGCATCAGCTACCCTGCTTCAAGACTACTAAGGTGAACGAATAAAAATACATGAAAAAGCATTCAAAAATGGTAAACTAAACATAATACCTGCAAATGCACTTGGAATTCAGAATTGTCCTTTGTGGCTTTCCCCCATCCAATTTATATTACAGTTGACACTTGAACAACGCAGGGGGTTAGGGTGAAATTGAAAATCCATGGACCTGTCCAAAGTTAAACTACTAACAGCCTACTGTAACACTGTAACGTAACACTAACACTAACAGCCTACTGTTTATGTTGTCTGTAAGGCTTACTACTGGAAGCCATACTTTACTGCTGGAAGCCTTACTGGTAACACAAATATTTGATTAACAACATAAACGGTCCTTTTTCTATGGTTTAGCGCTTTAGGCTAGGGCTCTGGGTTGCCCAATTTCTTTCATTCAGTCTCTATGGAATTAGCATTGTCCAGATGCCTCAATGATGCCCTTCCTCACATTCTCACTTCACCCTCACCCAACCTCTTGGTGATAAATTTCAACTCCTGAGCTTATGTTTCCCTTTTATAAGAATCCTTTTCATTCGGGCTTCTTCCAAAAGGGTTGACCTTTGACTAGAGGTACCTTTACTATTAAGATTTGACTCTTGAAGATGTGTAACAAACTGTGAACACTAAGACCCTCAAAGAGATGGCACTGGAGGAGAACAAGAGATTGCTTACTTCTGATACACACCCTACTAGCTAAGAAACAAACAAGAAAGGAGAAGCAGCAGCTTCTTCCACTGCACTCCCAGTGGAATTAGATGGATTTGTGGAAGTCCGTTTCCATCCCCCGTCATCCCCCTTCCTAGCTCCCTCTGGAGTCCGTCCTCACCTGGAGTTCTTCAATCTTGGACAGATAATATTGGCGGAGTCCGCTGCCTGCCTTCCCCTCCTCCAGCTCCATCTGAAGACACAGAGTGAGTCTTAAACGACAGGTTAAACATCCGAGGGGGTAAAGCCACTTGCAGGGCACTTTGAATAAAGCTTGACACCAGGTAGCTTTGCGTAGTAGAAAAAGTTTGGACTTCGGAGGCTCAGGATCTGGGTTCTAATCCCTCCCTCCCTTGGAACCCTCCATTTTCCCACGACTAAAATAAAAGAATGGGAACTCCGCCTACCTCATACGACTTTTAGGAAGACCGAGAGGCGATATGATATACACGGGGGCGCTTTGCACTGCGTGAAGTGCTCTACAAGCCCGAGGTGTCAGTACTGACGACGGAGCCAGCGGAACGGAGCCAAAGGACTGGCGTCCCGTCTCCTGCGACCCGTCGGCCGGCCATTCCCGCGCCCATCGCTCCCCTCACTCACTCCGCTTCTACCGCGTCTTCCTCTCCCAGCCTTGCCCTGACTCACCGAGGGTGGCGCTGACACAGCAGATCCGGTCGCAGGCAGCGTCCAGCCTGGACTGGTCCAGCCACCTCCGACCCACCCGACGCTCCTGCCCCGGCCCGCTCTCCACTCAGATCACGCTCGCTCCGCACCCAGCCCCATAACCTGCCGGGCCGCCACTGCACCCGCCATACCTGCTCTGGTCCGTCAAGCGCCATCTTCTCTCTTCAGCAGAGACCGCCGGCATCCGATGCGTCTCGGCGCGCAGGCGCGGAAGCGCAGGCTTGGGACCTGAAGACCAGGCAGAGAAGAATTCCGGGTCAATGGGCGGGGTGTGAGGCGAGACCACACTAAGGGGACCATGGTGGGGGGCGCGGCTACTCGAGTTCAGGGGCTTTGGAAGGGGATGAGGAAGGAGAAGAACTCCTCCTCAGTGTTGCCTCATTGAAACTCTGTTTATAGTTCTTGTAATATGCCTTCCTAGTCTCAACTTTCAACTTACAAAACCCGAGGACAGAGTATCGAGAACAATCTATGGCCACACTCAAAATGGCGGAAAACCTCGAGCCAGCGACGCAGGGGACGCAAGCGGAAGCGGAAGTACGTTAGCTGCATACTTGTGCGGTTTCAAGTGTGGAGAAAGGGGCGCTGGGTCTAGGTAGTGTGCGGAGAGGGGCGCGGGGTGGAATTGCTGCGGGAAGTGGGAAACTGGAAGTGGAATCTGGTGCCCCGGAAAGAGACGTTCCCAGCGTCTACTTTCTCCCCAGATTGAGCGATACTCCCCCATTCCACCATGGGCAAGAAGGGCAAAGTTGGCAAGAGCCGACGAGACAGGTTTTATCACTTGGCAAAGGAGACGGGTGAGTCTGGATTCGCTCAGTCTGCGAGCGAGCGAGCGATCTCTGCCCGGTTCGCCTGCTCTTTCCGACCATTGTGTGCCTCTCCTGCAGAAAGGGTGGTCGGTTGCGAGGCCGGAGAAATCTTACTAGTGAAGCCGTTTGCGCACTTGGTTGTTTTGTCCAGGTTATCGTTCCCGATCTGCTTTCAAGCTGATCCAGCTCAATCGCCGCTTTCAGTTTCTGCAGAAAGCCCGAGCCTTGCTGGACCTGTGTGCTGCGCCAGGGGGATGGTTCGTAACACTCGCCACAGGTTGCTCCTGGTGGCCGCTTTCTGGGTTCTGAGCTGGGATGTCTTCCAGTTTCATTGCGGGAGGGGAACCCGAATCCCGGTCCTCTTGGGGGCCGTTTCCTTTCTTGATTGCAGAGAAAGGGCTTGGAATACGTGCCTATGACATGCTTTGGCCAGTGCACGTAACACCAGGGATGAGAGATCAGTTGCCAAGAGGGGGAAAAGGATGGCTCTAGGTTTTTAAATTTCTGTTCCTTTTATAGGCTGCAGGTAGCTGCCAAGTTTATGCCTGTATCCAGCCTTATTGTGGGTGAGTAACGGACAGCTCTCCTTGGTGTTTTAAGGGGTGGGTGTATAAGGTATTTTGTCCTGTATTTTTCTCCTCCCTGCTTGAGGCAACCCTTTAGAATACTCTGACCTGATTTCTTCCAGGAGTGGACCTGGTTCCAATCAAGCCTCTCCCCAATGTTGTGACTCTCCAGGAGGACATCACAACAGAACGTTGTAGGCAGGTAATAGGAGTCTCTCTCTTCCTTCCTCCTTTATACGGAAACATCTACATCTCTGAAATTCTCTAAAGGCAAGTTTTTCGTTTTTACCATGCTTTGAGCACGTTCTTGCCTGACATCTGTACGACAAGACCTATGGCATTCGTAGTGTCCACTCCAGGCTTTATTTAGAGTCAGGGATAAAGGTGTTTGGAATTGGGAGAAGGGCAGAGATCTTTAGTGAAGTCTTCTCCCGTGAACTCAGTGTCAGACTGTAATCTCCATGAAGGTAGAGACATACTGTTTTTGTTTACTATTGTATCTCCTGTGTCTGGTACAACATTTGGCCCATGATGGGCACTCAGCAAATGACTAGATGGACAAATGGCTGAACCAGGGCCATTCCCGTGTTTCTGTTTCCATAGTTCCTTTTCTTCTTTTTAGGCCCTGAGGAAGGAGCTGAAGACCTGGAAGGTTGATGTTGTGCTCAATGATGGGGCCCCCAACGTTGGGGCTAGCTGGGTTCATGATGCTTACTCACAAGGTACAGGGAGTGTGGTGCTTGGAGATCAGGTGATGGTGGAGGTGGGGGCATGCCCTCCTGGGCCACAGAGTGCCTCAACTAATTGTCTCTATCCTACAGCCCATTTGACACTGATGGCTCTACGTTTGGCTTGTGACTTTTTGGCCCGTGGTGGCAGCTTCATCACAAAGGTTTTCCGTTCTCGTGACTATCAGCCTCTGCTATGGATCTTTCAGCAGCTGTTCCGCCGTGTCCAGGCCACCAAGCCCCAAGCCTCTCGCCATGAATCTGCAGAGATCTTTGTAGTCTGCCAAGGTGGGCATCATTTCGTTTCTCTTGATCCAGCCTCCCAACTCCCAAAGCACACTTTTTAATCTATCCTGTCATTTTTAGGATTCCTGGCCCCTGACAAGGTTGACAGTAAATTCTTCGACCCCAAATTTGCCTTCAAGGAGGTTGAAGTTCAGGCTAAGACCGTTACTGAATTGGTGACTAAGAAGAAGCCAAAGGTATGTTTTGGGGAATGGGGTCACTCTTGGGTCCTGGAACTCTAGGGAGGTTGGGCCTGGTGGGTCCTACAGGTACCCTAGAAGGGACTGCCCAACCTTCTCTCTTTTCCTCTCTAAGGCTGAAGGCTATGCTGAGGGCGACCTCACTCTCTATCACCGTACCTCAGTCACTGACTTCCTCCGAGCTGCCAACCCTGTTGACTTCCTCTCCAAGGCCAGCGAAGTGAGTCTCCAGCCTTGAGGGACATGCGGTAGCCCCAGAAACATGGCCTGAGAATCTCCCCTGACACCTTTCCATCCTCCCAAACAGATCATGGTAGATAATGAAGAGTTGGCACAGCATCCAGCTACCACTGAGGACATACGGGTGTGCTGTCAGGACATCAGAGTGTTGGGGCGCAAGGAGCTCAGGTATGGAGTGGGGTGGGCATGGGGGCCAGGAGCCCTGGAGGCAGGGAAAGGCCATGATGTTGCATCTCTGGGAAGAGGATATTGCTGTGCTAAAGGTTTGGGATGGGGGCCTGAGCCTTTTATGTAGCCGAAGCCCGAAAGGTGGGTAGTGAGCCTAAAACAGAAGGGGGCAAGGACAAAGAGGGAGATGGCAAGATCAGTAATAGTATCTCTGGGGCAGGTCGCTACTAAACTGGAGAACAAAACTTCGGCGATATGTGGCCAAGAAGCTGAAAGAACAAGCAAAGGCACTGGACATCAGGTGAGGAGAGAACGCAGTGAGGCAGGTGTGGACCGGGTGTCCAGGGGAAGAGTCCGGGAAAATAACCTAACTCTTGGGACTGTTTGCCAGCCTCAGCTCTGGAGAGGAAGATGAAGGTAATGAGGAGGACTCAACAGCTGGAACCACAGAGCAGCCCTCTAAGGAGGAGGAGGAGGAGGAACAACTGAACCAGACCTTGGCAGAAATGAAGGCCCAGGAGGTGGCGGAATTGAAGAGGTGAGAGGAGCTGGGGTAGAGCTTGGAGTTCCCCAACGCAGGGACTGTGTGAAGATGGGAGAAGAAAATGCAAGACATGGCTAGAAACTCTTTGGAGCTGGGCCAGTTTTACTCCCTCAATCCACCCCCTCAGGAAGAAAAAGAAGCTGTTGCGTGAGCAGAGAAAGCAGCGGGAGCGTGTGGAGCTGAAGATGGATCTGCCTGGGGTTTCCATTGCAGATGAGGGGGAGACTGGCATGTTCTCCTTGCGCACCATCCGGGGTCAGCAGGTGAGGCGGCATTGCGGGTGCAGGTTTAGGAGACAGAAGGATCTGTTTGGGTGTTTGGAGGTGGGGGGTGTTGAACGTCTTTTTAAATTGCTGAACGATAGGCTGTGGTTGCTGTCTTCACCACAGGGTGCCTTGGTGAGTATAAGGCCACAAAGAAACATAAACCAAAAAGGATGAGTTAGGTAGGTAGATGAATGTGATAGATTTATTCTTTTTTTTTTTTTTTTTTTTGAGATGGAGTCTTGCTCTGTTGCCCAGGCTGGAGTGCAGTAGCACGATCTTGGCTCACTGCAAGCTCCGCCTTCCAGGTTCACACCATTCTCCTGCCTTAGCCTCCCGAGTAGCTGGGACTACAGGTGCCTGCCACCACAACTGGCTTAATTTTTTGTATTTTTTAGTAGAGACGGGGTTTCACTGTGTTAGCCAGGATGGTCTCGATCTCCTGACCTCGCGGATCCGCCCGCCTCGGCCTCCCAAAGTGCTGGGATTACAGGCATGAGCCACCGTGCCCGGCCAATAGATTTATTCTTGAAGAACTAGAATGTCAGAAAAGAACTTAGGTTATAGTAGATGCTGCCAGGTTACTTGAGTTACAAGCACAGATGAATAGAGGATCTCCCTCAGAGGGGAGCAGCATTCTTAAGTTCATTGAGACTAAGCACTCGCATTAGGCTACTTCCACTGAATACTGAAGAACGTTTTTCCTGACAAAATCAGGGTCACAAACAAAATGAACTTTTGTGGCTTATGTGTGGGAGTGTCATAATCAGGGCATCTTTGTTGTACAGGAGGGCCAGTAGCATGGTGACCCTAGAGCAGACACAGGCTCAGGTTTCCTTCCCAGCTCTACCACCTGGAGCTTTGTGAAGTGACTGAGCTGACTACCATTTATCCTTGCTGCCTCAGTTTCCTCATCTGTAAAACAATAATAGAACCTACCTACTAGAGTTTTTGGTGAGGAATAAAAAAAGATAGGTGTAATCCCTCATATGTGATAAAACACTCAAGAAATGGTAGTTGGAGTTTTTCCTTTGAGACAAGATCTTGTTTTGTCACTCAGGCTGGAGTTCAGTGGTGCCATCATGACTCACTGCAGCCTCAAACTCCTGGCATCAAGCAATCCTCCTGCCTCAGCCTCCCAAAGTGCTGAGATTACAGGTGTGAGTCACCATACCCAGTCTAGTATCTTTGCCATGAGGAAAATAAAAGGTTCTGACAATTGGTTTAAGTGGAACAGTTTTGTTGGATGTATGTTGGCTGGGTCCCTTTTATTCAGTGGAAACAAATTGTGTAGACGGTATTCTCAGAAGGTGACTGAGATGCTGTCTGAGAATAATTTTTAAAGGAAAACCAGTGTTGTAGAATATGTTAAGATCTGGTGCTATGTGGGCTGTAGGTACCTTCCTTAAAACCTATTTGTGATACCACTGACACAAGACAGCTGAGTGGGATAGATCAGTAACCCATCCTAGAACGGGATGTTGTAAACAGGCCATTGACTACCGTGGATCTGAGCTTTCCCATCTGTGAAAGGATAATGGATTTGCCAGTGTTCTTTCTAGTGTTGCTGAGCATAGACTGAGGTGAGGGACACCAAAAAAAAAACCAGTATGTTTCCTTTTAAATAGTTTACCTTTGTTTCTGTTACACTTCAGTTATTAGAGGAAGTAACACAAGGGGATATGAGTGCAGCAGACACATTTCTGTCCGATCTGCCGAGGGATGATATCTATGTGTCAGATGTTGAGGACGACGGTGATGACACATCTCTGGATAGTGACCTGGATCCAGAGGAGCTGGCAGGAGTCAGGGGACATCAGGGTCTAAGGGACCAAAAGCGGTAAGGGGCATGTGTGTGCGCCAAAGGGAATGCTGCCACTCTGAGGCAGTGTTAGGGTGGGTACTACCAGATCCCGAGTAGGGGAGCAAGGGCTCCAGGCAATCTGGGTCTCTGAGCCCCCTACTTTCCTTTGGGTCTACAGTGTGCGACTTACTGAAGTGCAAGATGATAAAGAGGAGGAGGAGGAGGAGGAGAATCCACTGCTGGTACCACTGGAGGAAAAGGCAGTACTGCAGGAGGAACAAGCCAGCCTGTGGTTCTCAAAGGTAAGGAGAGGCTGGGGGCAAGACTGCAGGGAGATGAGTCTTCCTTGGGAGAAGGGCAGCTGATGTTCTCCCATCACAGGGCAGCTTTGCTGGGATCGAGGACGATGCCGATGAGGCCCTGGAGATCAGTCAGGCCCAGCTGTTATTTGAGAGCCAGCGGAAGGGACGGCAGCAGCAGCTGCCACAGACACTGCCTTCCTGTTTGAAGACTGAGATAATGTCTCCCCTGTACCAAGATGAAGCCCCTAAGGGAACAGAGGCTTCTTCAGGGACAGAAGCTGCCACTGGCCTTAAAGGGGAAGAAAAGGATGGCATCTCAGACAGTGATAGCAGTAGTAGCAGTGAGGAAGAAGAGAGGTGAGTAGTTGCAGCTGAGAGAAGGGATGGAAAGGAAGCAGTGGCTTGAACCATTTCTCTAAATTGGGGGTTCTCAATCTTGGCTGCAGATGGGGAGGGTTAAAAATACTGTACTGACGATCCTGATTTAACTGGTCTGGGGTACAGCCTACGTGGCAGGATTTTTGCAAATTCCGTGGGAGTGTGGTCTGAGTAGTACAGAGTGGTGGAATCACTCAGAGTCCTCCCCTCTTCACAGCTGGGAACCCGTCCGTGGTAAGAAGCGAAGCCGTGGGCCTAAGTCAGATGATGACGGGTTTGAGATAGTGCCTATTGAGGACCCAGGTGAGAGCGCTGTATGCAGTGGAATGAGAAAAGACCACTGGAAGTCTCAGTATTGGGAATTGAGCTTTGACCTTTCTCCTTCCCTCTCTAGCAAAACATCGGATACTGGACCCCGAAGGCCTTGCTCTAGGTGCTGTTATTGCCTCTTCCAAAAAGGCCAAGAGAGACCTCATAGATAACTCCTTCAACCGGTAAAGGGGCCAGAAACTCATCAAGAGTGACCCAGGGTCTGGTGGGTAAATGGGTAATTTTTTTTTTTGAGATGGAGTCTCGCTCTGTCACCCAGGCTGGAGTGCAATGGCGCAGTCTTGGCTCACTGCAGCCTCCATCTTCCAGGTTCAAGCGATTCTCCTGCCTCAGCCTTCTGAGTAGCTGGGATTACAGGTGCCAACCACCACGCCCAGCTAATTTTTGTATTTTCAGTAGAGATGGGGTTTCGCTATGTTGGCCAGGCTGGTCTCAAATTCCTGACCTCAGGTGATCTGCCCGCCTCAGCCTCCCAAAGTGCAGGGATTACAGGTGTGAGCCACCGTGCCCGGTCTGGTAATTTCTTTAGAAAGCCTGGAATGTTGGATATTGGACAGATGTCCTTTCCACTCAGATACACATTTAATGAGGATGAGGGGGAGCTTCCGGAGTGGTTTGTGCAAGAGGAAAAGCAGCACCGGATACGACAGTTGCCTATTGGTAAGAAGGAGATGGAGCATTACCGGAAACGCTGGCGGGAAATCAATGCACGTCCCATCAAGAAGGTGGCTGAGGCTAAGGCTAGAAAGAAAAGGAGGGTAAGTGATGGGGCCTCCAGAGATTGGGTGGGGTGGGGGGGAATGGGGAAAAGGTCACCTGACAGGTTCCTTCGCAGATGCTGAAGAGGCTGGAGCAGACCAGGAAGAAGGCAGAAGCCGTGGTGAACACAGTGGACATCTCAGAACGAGAGAAAGTGGCACAGCTGCGAAGGTAATGGGAGGACACCACAAAGGTACACAGGGCTGAAAGTGCAGCAGAAAGCAAGCCTCTAACCTCTTCTCTTCCCCCTGTAGTCTCTACAAGAAGGCTGGGCTTGGCAAGGAGAAACGCCATGTCACCTACGTTGTAGCCAAAAAAGGTGTGGGCCGCAAAGTGCGCCGGCCAGCTGGAGTCAGAGGTCATTTCAAGGTGGTGGACTCAAGGATGAAGAAGGACCAAAGAGCACAGCAACGTAAGGAACAAAAGAAAAAACACAAACGGAAGTAAGCAGAGCTGCCAGGCTCCCAGGAGAGCACGGGGACTAGGAGGAAGGGTGTGGCGTGGCTCAGTCTGGCCCCCTTGATTACCAGCCTAGCCCCTGCTCCCATCACAGCTGTCTGAAGAACAGTGAGGTGGAGTGCCTAGAATTCGCGTGGTGGTCATGAGCAGAGAGGATGTCCTCCTGCCTGCCTGAAGTAAGGTCTCCCATGAAAGCACTGCTGAACTGTGTTGACAGACCCATGACCCTTTTTTTAAACCGTTAAAGGGAAGTTTGATGTTGGAGCGATACTCAATGTAGTCAGTCTACACCTGGACGTGTGGGCCGCTTAAGCCCTCCCCCATCCTATTCCTGAATAAAACCAGGATAATGGAAGAGTTGTCTGACAGTTTTAATAAGCACTTCCCTACATCTGTCCCTATGCTGTGTGCGGCACTATTCTAAGTCCCAGCTTAATATGTACCAACTCATAGACAGAAATGACAAACGATCCACAGGTCCCGGTAGTAAAACATTTACTAGAGAGCAAGCAGAAAGGAATGCACATCTTAAAGAAACCTTCACAAAGTCACAAAAGTCAAAGTTTGTATATTTTTCCTTTTTATAAACAAGATAAACAAAAATCATCAAAATCATTTCAGCAAAAGACTTTTCTATCATTGGGGCAAGTTAAAAAAAATACAATGAAATAGAAGACACTTTAAAAGCTGTTGTTGGGTTTTTTGTTTAATTTTAAATTTAGCAATACCATCTCAAACCTGGAGCAATCCTGGAACAGTTACCAGGATCACCTTTTCCCTTCAATCCTTGTGGCTTCTGGGAATCTTCAGAGCCTGGGTCTGAAAGGTGTTTCCTACATGTCTCAGGGCTGGATGCAAACCTGGCTGGGGACCTGAGCATCAGCTCCCATTTAGAATCAGACATCTCCCTTCTCTGCAAATGTCTACAACTACCAAATTGCTCCCCAACAGTTAGCTCAATGGATTGAGTTTGCAGAAGCCAACTCCTAAAATGGGGACTGTCTGGCCATACAACTAAGAAAAAGAAGTCAATTTATAGATGTTTATAAGGTGACACCTTAGTAAAAAATATAAGCTACGTATAATATAAACGTAGAGTGAGTTTTGTGCCCTAGAAGGCCCTTTATCCCAAGATAACCTCAACTTACCCTCATGACAACTCACCTAGAGCCAAAAGAAGCTTCCCAGCTCTCACTGCTTCCAAGGACCAAAACAGCTTCCCAAGAAAACATCCGAAAATTCCTTCTGATGAAGGGGTAATGTCTCCAAACTCCAGCTCTCCACTAAGGGCAGGGGGTCCTTACACTTTGGACCCCAACCCAGCCCTGAGACACCTAGTTACCAAAATCTTTCTAAAAATTAAGGACAACTGATTTCACGCTTTAGCACATCCCCTCTAACTGTCCCATCGACTTTTCTTGCGTTTAGGCGGCTCTGGGACAGCAAAGCCGTCAGCTGTCTTATCTGTCTTGCTGTCCACCTTGTCCATCTTGTTGCTGTCCACTTTGGGTTCCATCTTGGGTTCCATCTTGGGCTCCATCTTGCTCTCACGATTACAAGCTTCTTTCCTGCTTTCCCCATTTCGACCGTCATTTGCACCCCGGTTCTCCCCATGCCGGCCTGCACTTCCTCCATGTCTGTTCTCCCCATGCCGATGGCCATCAGTATGACGGCTGCTGCTTTCTGGATGGCGGTATCCATCTCCATGGCGACCACCATCTCCGTGACGTGGACTATCGCTATGCCGATTGCCAGTCTCTCCGTGACTGTGACGGCTGCTGCCCCGGTTCTCAGTATATCTCTCTCTTTTCCCGTTGCTGCCCCCAGTCCCTTCTCGGCTGTTATTCCCGGAAGCCGTGTTGTTGACTCCTTGGGCTCCGGCAGACGGGTAGGTCACAGGGGCACCACTGATGTTGCCAGTATTGCCAAAGCCTGGGATGCCCTTGGTGGCACTGGTGATGGGGCTGTCAGGACTGTTATGGCCCTGCTGTGCTGAGTTAGTTGGAACAGAATTCAAGCTCCCTGCACTAGTCCACCCACTTGCCCCAGCAGCAGAGCTTCCAGCCTTCTGATTACTTAAACTGGCTGCAACAAAGTGACTCTTGTACTGTGACTGAAAGAGAAAGAGACATTAGGAGCAGGTAAGATAGCAAGTTCAAGAAACTTGAATATACAACTTGGCAAATGATGAGGTTTACAGAAACTCTATGCTATCTTGGCACTGTGAGTTTAGTGTCCTGATGGCCCCACAGTACGGTCCCTTTTGTTCTTGTGCTATAAAGGAAAACTTGTGGATCTCTGTGGAGAGATGGACCCCTAGTGTTCTGAAATGTACTTTTATAGCCTGATAGGCTAGAATAAAGCATCTATGTATTTAGCACATTTATCTGCATTCAAAACCAAAAGTTCTAAAAACTTAAATTTTCACACTGAAATTTAAGTTTGACAGCAAAACCTGCCTTGAACTCATTCTATCGATTCACCTTAGTGTGACTATCAGTAAATTTTGCTTCAGAAGTGAGCTGAAGGTGGGTGCCTGGGAGGTGGGCAACACTGCAGGCTGTTGGGAAGGGAGGGAACACACACCCTGCTGCAGGACAACAATCCCAGGCCCCGAGTGTGACTCAAAGTAGACCAGCACAAGGAGTTCTCTAGATCAACTTGCATCTCCAACTAAGCTACTGTTAGGTTTATATTCAAAATCCAAGCAGCGTGAAGACCCTAAATCTAGCATCAAGCCTAAGAGCCCAGCTACAACCAGGAAAACTAAGCCCCTCTGTCACTGCCCAAGAGTTACTCCTGAAAGTGCTTTTAATGAAATGCTTATTTCAGACCTGGAAAGCTGCTTTCATTGCCGTTAGTCGATCTCCCATAGCTCCTGTGGAAGGCTTGTAGGCCTCATAATTGCTCATTACATTGTTATTTCCTCGGTCCTAAAAAAATAAACACATCTATGAGGACGGAAAAATAAGCAGGAAAGCTCACTGCCATAGACTAGGCCTCATTATAATGAAAACCCTTGAAGTGGGAGCTACAAAGGAACTGGATACTTTTAGAAAGCTACTTCTGCTTTGTGAGAAAAGACACAGTGACAATCATTTAAAAATGCTTATGCCCTCAACCCAGAAATTCTATTTCTGGGAATTAACCCTATTAAACAGAAATGCAATCAGATTATGCCCAAAGTTGATCATGTATTTACATAAACACTTCCAATTAAGTAAAAATTACGTTAAAGATGAAAAGGCCCTGAATAGCATATTGTGTGACTGCTCAGGCCCTGAATCAAGACCATGAAGGGTCTGAATTTCGGCTTGAACACTTGTCAGTTTAACCTTAGGTGCCTCAGTGTTGTTATCTGTACTAACTTCCATTCGGTTGTTTTGAAGATTAACTAAGCTAAAACATCTGATTGCTTGGAATGGTCCTGGCACATATAAAGTGCTCAATAAATATTAGCTATTATTATGCATAATCATCATTATTATTATAATGTGGGAACAGAGTATGTAATTAGCAAAGATGCCAAGTTTAACTCTAATGCTCCAGAAAAGTATACTGGCAGCTTTCTTCCCTGGCTTGGAATCAAGGTGACAGGAAACAGGCAGTTAAGAAAGGCCACCAAAAGGGTACATCTGTTACCTGGTTTGTGAGAAAAACTAGCTCCCGACTTGGAAATTCCTGATCCATTCCTGAGTTTAATGACAAGATATGGCTAGACTTTACAGTGACCCTTTGGCAACATTTCCCTAGCAGCAGGCTTTAGGCCAGTGTTGAAGGGCTTGTAAAACCAGATTGCTGGGCCCCAACTCCACAGAGTTTCTGATTCACAAGGTCTGGGGTTGGGGATGAGTTTGCATGTGCTGCTGGCCCAGGGACCACAGTGTGAGATCACTGCTAATCTAGAATAATTTCCTGAGCAAGCCTAGTCAACCAAGTACACAAAAATGCTTCTTCAATAGAAAGTTACCATAAGAATGAGCACTGCATTGACTCAAATCAGATTAAATACAAATTCCCTTCTATACAGGGTTTTAAACTCACTGAGGCTTTCTTGGGTAGATGAGAATATTCCTAATGACTTTCAGGACATGAGACCAACTATAAAGGCACTACCGTAGTACTCTAGACTCACCATGTTCTCAGAGCCCAGGCCAGGCCGCTCCCTGTAGCCTAGGCCGCCTCCACCAATGTTCAGCTTTTTTCCTTTTCCTCCTTTGAATCGAGATTTCCGAAACCAGGCATTCTGCATTGAACAAAATTCAAGGTTAAGTCAAGGGAGGGAGAAAAGACCAGAGGAAGAGAACAAGATCAAAGAGGAAATTAAGTGGGAAGGGGGAACTTTTGCTTAATTTTCAGCCAGCACATTTACGCTAAGGGAGGAATTTTCATAGGAACCACAGATTGGTTTCTCTTTGGTAACATAATCCACCAAATTTGAAAAGTGGCTGAGATCCTTATCTAAGGCTTCCTGTAGTGCTCCCTCCCTCAAGGCTCTCCTGGAAGGGAAGTTGTTCAGATAAGCTTCAAACCCAGAGGAGTAACTTTGGCTACTTCTAACTTCCTTGAGGAAAATGAGCTTATATTTTATTCTCAAACCACGTATTATTGGACGTAAACATTTGGAGCTTAAATAACTGGTGTGTTCAGAAGCAAAGGAAAAATGCTATGTGAAGTGAGGCTTATCAGAACTGACTACAGGGACAGACTCCCAGAAAGGATGGTAGCCACACAACTGAAAATTTTATTTACCCGCAGAGAGTAAAAGTTTTCATTGAACTTGACCATTGCCACTGAACATATTTACTCACATTCTCTTAAGAATGCAGGGCGGTGGCTCACGCCTATGAATCCCAGCACTTTGGAGGCCAAGGTGGGTGGATCACTTGAGACCAGGAGTCAAGACCAGCCTGACCAACATGGTGAAACACCCATCCCTACTAAAAATACAAAAATTAGCCAGGCATGGTGGCACATGCCTCTAATCCCAGCTGCTTGGGAGGCTGAGGCAGGAGAACTGTTTCAACCAGAGAGGCAGACGTTGCAGTGAGCTGAGACTGCGCCACTGCACTCCAGCCTGGGTGATAGAGTGTGACTCCATCTCAGAAAAAAGAAAAAAAAAAAAAAGCAAATGTCTCTGGGAAGGTTAAAGTTTTATCTGACAATCACATATTACCAGCAAAATAAAGCGCTTGAGAGGTAGGGCAGCAGGCTTGGGCAAAGTCCTGAGCACAGAAAGCCTGAGGTACAAAAAGAAATGGAAGAAAATGCCAAAGACAAAATGTGTCCTGTTTAAAAGTTTATTTAGGACTAGCTCTCTGTGCTCAGGAGCAGGGGAGGAAACAGTATTCTCTTCTCTCCTGCAGTGCAGGTCCTTTACTTCTAGGACCAGAAACTTGGGCAATGCCACACGGCAGCTGAGTTGTACCAGTTGTGTGAGCTGGCCTAGGCATTTGACAAACTCTTAACAGTTTCTGCTCTCAGAAAGTGTTCCGAACCCATTTGTAATTTGGGGACAGCATGGATTCAGATGACTCTAGGTTTGATTTGTTAGAATGCCTCACTTAGCTGTAGGTGGAGCACACCTGGAAGAGGGCAATCAGTGTGGTCAGAGGTCTGAGATCTCAGACTGCAAGGAATAGTTAAGAGGCACTATACAGGCTGGGCACAGTGGCTCACGCCTGTAATCCTAGCACTTTGGGAGGCTGAGGCCGAGGCGGGCGGATCACCTGAGGTCAGGAGTTCTAGACCAGCCCGACCAACATGGCAAAACCTCATCTCTACTAAAAATACAAAAATTGGCCAGGCGTGGTGGTGGGCGCCTGTAATGCCAACTACTTGGGAGGCTAAGGCAGGAGAATTGCTTGAACCCAGGAGGCAGAGGTTGCTGTGAGCCGAGATCACGCCATTGCACTCCAGCCTGAGCGACAGAGCGAGATTGTCTCAAAAAAAAAAAGGGGGGGGGGGGCACTATACTATACACATATTAAAGACATCACACATTTTTAGCCTCCCAGAAGAAAAGTTTTGTGGAGGAAGAGCAGTAAGGAGAATAGTAACCATCTTTGAGATTGAATTTACTCCTAAGTGTGCTATGGGGTAGAAATTACAAGGACAGATTTTAGCACAAAAGAATAGCTTTTCAAAACAGATGTTCTTGAAAGAAGGAGAAGACCAGATAAGACTAGATGAATTTTAGTATCTCACAATTCCTATTGTACCTCATAAGCCCCACATCCTCCCTGCCACCCAACTTTCTTGTCAAGTTTTTATGTTATCTGCTCCAGGACTGCTAAAATGTCTTGGTCTTATAACCAGGAGCAATCGAAAGTGTGCCCAGCCCCTCACCTGCATTGCCAGATCTAGGAGTTCCTTAGAAACGTGTTGATTGGCTCCTTCCAAGTTCCGGACCAGGTCACCAGCAAAATTGCTGTCCTTGGGAGTGAGTAGGGTATAGGCCACACCTTTCTCACCCGCTCTTCCTGTGCGGCCAATCCTATGCGTGTGGGTATCAATGTCTCGTGCCACATCATAGTTAATGACAGTCTTAATTGAAGGAATGTCCAGACCACGGGCTGAAATAAAAAGCAACCAAATTCTTTTATTCTTCATCTGTAGTCAAAAGATCAAAGTAACCAGAAATGCTAGTGCTCTAATAAGCCACATTTCCTTTATCTAGGCAATGTGCATGGGTTTGGTGAGCCGAGATACAGGCATGTTAAGTCATCACCATAGATTCTATGATGTTAGGCCTTCTAGTGTAAGGGACTTTTATTTTTTATTTTTATTTTTTTGAGACGGAGTCTCGCTCTGTTGCCAGACTGGAGTGCAGTGCCATGATCTCGGCTCACTGCAACCTCCGACTCCCTGGTTCAAGCAATGCTCCTGCCTCAGCTTCCCAAGTAGCTGGGATTATAGGCACGCGCCACCACACCCAGCTAATTTTTGTATTTTTAGTAGAGATGGGGTTTCACCATGTTGGCCAGGATGGTCTCGATCTCCTGACCTCAGGTGATCCGCCCGCCTCCACCTCCCAAAATGCTGGGATTACAGGCGTGAGCCACCGCGCCTGACCGGGACTTTTATCTTTTGCATCAGTAATCTGCCATGCCCTCTTCTCTTGCACTGGGAATGTATTTTTAAAATGTGTCATGAAGCTGAGAAGTTGTCTCCTTTCTGGGAAAAAATATCAGTGTTTAAGGGTAGTTATTAAAACTTGACAGAACAAATCCAGAAATCATACTCCAAAAACTGTTCTCATCCTGAGTGAAGTTGCCCAACTAAGCTGTGTATAGTAGATCAATGTAAGGGTAAGGTATCTACTATATTCAGACATACAATAAGGGCGTTCACTGCCTTTTTTCCCCAAGTTGGCTTCTAGCTGCAGGGATTCTTTGATTAGAGAGAAATACTAAGTGAAAAGACTGTGATCCCTGTGCTGAACTGCTGCTTCCTTGGGGGTTTGAGTGGGGGATGGCCAGCCAGGCCAATAGTCTTTCCATCAGCCTGCTCAGATATTACAGGTCTTATATAGTAAGACAGAGTACACTTATAGCCTAGGAACTTAATGTTGTTGAAAAATTCATACTCTACCTGCAACATCTGTGGCCACCAGGACTGGGATGTCCTTTTTCTTAAAGTCTGAAATGACCTTGTTTCTCTCACTCTGATCCATATCCCCATGCAGCAGCCCAAGATTATGACCCTCCTGTTTAAGGTTATTCGCTAGCTCTTCAGCATTGGCTTTTTTAGTAACAAAGAGGAGGACACTTCCTGAAGAGGTAAATTCTACCAGACGCCGGGTAAGCCAGTTCCATTTACTAGGTCCAGAATGGAGAATCTCCACAATCTGTGTCACATCTTCATTTGCCTGAGAAGGAAGAAATGAAACAGATGATTGTGACATTGGAGCCACAGGGCACCTGAACAAGGACTAGGCATTATATTTTCTACCTGCATCGAGAAGACCTTGAACAATCCCAGTTCTCCTTGGGCCTTCAGCAAGTCAAGTGCAGCTCAAAACTCACCTTTCCTTTCCAATCACCTTGCTCTCCACCTGGTGTACATACTTAATTTGTACGCCCCACTACTTTGTAGAGCTTTCCTTAACAATAACCATGGCAAGCAACTGAAGGATTCTCTAAGCAGCAATAACTGAATTCCAAGTCCCAATTCAGAGTAATTTTCCACATAGCGCATATGTACAGGTAAGAAATGAAACCTGATTTTTTCCAGGCCTTTCAGGTCACCCTTTCCCTCCTGTGTAGGCCCCTGCCACAATAATTAAAACATCAGTTCCAACCTAATACGCTGATGCTTGCAGGCACATCTGTCTCTTTGAAGCCTTTTTAAAAGCCTTTTTAAAATCTGTCTCTTTGAAGCCTTAATTGAGACATTCAATAAAACAAAAAAAAAGCAAAATGAACAAAATCAACTTGTACCCATCACCTAGCTTCAATGATTCCCAACATTTTGCCAGTCTTGTTTCGTCTATCCCCACAACTTGCAAAATACCCAATCTCAACCATGTTGCATCTATAAACATAATATCTTTTTTTTTATCTCAATAGTGGGAAATTAATTCTGTGTTCCATAATATGAGAAATAAACCCATTAAGGTCCCATCCAGCCCTGCTTAGCGTTACCTCTCCAATATCTCCCTGCACCACTCTAATAGGGTCGATCAGGATGTCTCTGGCCAACTTTTCAATCTTTTTCCGAAAAGTTGCACTAAATAAGAGAGCTAAAAGGTAAGATAAATTCTGTTAGAGAAACAATATGATATCTTTATGCATATCCATTAAGCTGCTTTGGTATTCAGGATTATTCAGTTTTTTTACATAAGCTCACCTGAACTTTAAATTTAGTTTAAAAATTGATTCACTAGGGAAAGATTTGCTCTTATTCTATTTTTATTACTTTTTTAGTTAAGACAAGTTGTCAGTATGGTTCAGAAAAAGACTCTTGATTTCAAATCAGCAGATCTGTACTGTACACTGCTTCTACCCACCGATAAAAGTGTATAATTTAGGGCAACTTATTTAATTTCTGAGCCTTGGTTTTATCATCTATAAAAAGGAACAAGTTATATCTAGTGCTAAGATCCTGTCCAGCTCAGATAAACTCATTACCTCCCTCATTATGGTTCTCACCAACAGACACATGGTCATTTTTACTTCCATAACTCTACGTGCTTATAAAATAAATAAGTGCCCTTTTTAGTACAAACTTGGTTTAACAAAAGTGCTTCACACATACTCTGCCTGTCAGGACGAACATGACTTGCTATGGATCGAACCTGGTACTCTGGAAGAAAACAGAACAATAAAATTAACATTATAACCTGAAATACAGTTTGGGAAGCCTGGAAAAAGCCATTTTAGTAAAAGTCTTCATAAGAAGTTGTAAGAATTAAGAAAATTAGAAACCCCAGGCCGGGCGCAGTGGCTCATGCCTGTAATCCTAGCACTTTGGGAGGCCGAAGCAGGCGGATCACTTGAGGTCAGGAGTTCACAGCCTGGTCAACGCAGCTATCTCTACTAAAAATACCCCCCCAAAAAAAAGCCAGGCCGTGGGGTAGGTGCCTATAACCCCAACTACTCAGGAGGCTGAGGCAGGAGAATCGCTTGAAACCGGAAGGAGGAAGTTGCAGTGAGATCGCACCACTGCACTCCAGCCTGGGCAACAAGAGCAAAACTCTGTCTCAAGAAAAAAGAAGCTCCTAAACATATGATTCAGTATAAAAGTGAAAAATCTTCCCTCCATCCAACTGGGCTAGGTCTAGCAGTGTTCCAATCAGTAAAGACAGCTATGAGGATAGGAAAGCAAAGGGCCTCAAGTGATCTGACATTCACCTACCCAAGAACACAGACCTTAACCTCTACGATCAAAGGCATATGAATATAAATGAAGACAGAGAAAATATTCCCCTTATATACAAAGGCACTTTGAAATTTCCTCAACCCAATAAAACCTAACATACTTTTCCAGAGAAAACTCCTAAAAATGTTCATCTTAGCTAATTTCTATAGTCTAACCCCATCCAGGAGTATTTTTAGCTTCTCTCATGCTGAAAAAATAGTCTAGAAAGACATGGGAAAAAAAACTAGTATCATGAGGATGGGGACAGAAGAAACTGGTATTCAAGGCATACCAAATCCCATGTCAAACATTCGATCTGCTTCATCAAACACAAGGTAAGAGACTCTTTGAAGATTGGTAGCTTTCTTTTTCACATGATCTATCAGTCGACCCTATGAGATCAACAAAATGAACAGTAAGTATAATTAAAGGCATTCACAGGGACTTTCTAAGCAGTTGCACTCCTGGCAAAAGTGCTAATTCTCTAGTCTCAGACTGTAATAGATACTGGTCCAACAGCCACATATCTTATGCACTACTTAGCTCAAAGGAACAGAAATTTTGAAAACTCAATTGCTTCTTCATTTACACTGTGATTTAAATTCTGTGGGAAAGTGGCCAGAAGCAGTTTTTGAGGCATTCTAAAGTGACCTGATTTAAAGCATAATAACAGGTTTCAATGTTTAAATTACACTTAGGCTATTCTGACCATATGTATCTTTCTGATTCTTGATGAACTTGGCAATCATTTTGTGGGAGAGTATAAGAAAAACTATTTGACATAGAGGGGAATTTGTAGCTACTAGCCTATATGTCACAGAGACTCTTACTGAACTGCTAATTTAGCCACCAATCAAAATTAAAACCACAGGCTGCCGTTCATCAGAAAATTTTCAACCCTGCTTTTACAACACTTTAGGGGAAATTCTCTGCAAAACTAATCATGTTTTCCATACCGAGGGAGGCTGAGAAGCCATTTAAACACAAGGCATACTTACTGGGGTACACACAACAATCTCTGCCCCCTCCTGAAGGGCCTTGGCCTGCTCCCACATACTCCCTCCTCCATATACGGCCACTGATCGAAGATTATATGCTTTTCCAAACCGCTTACATTCTGCATGGATCTACAAAGTTGTGAATAATATATTAACAAACTGTGACACTAACAAATACCTGTTACAACCCAAAGGAAGTTCTGAAAAACAGAATGTGATGTCATAAAAAATCGAAACCTAGAACATACTTTAAAATCACGATTTTATTCATAAAGGTATAAATGAATAGAATACCATTATTGCATCTCAACAGATTATCTAAAATCTTCCTTTATTCATTTTACCCCCTTCTCTTCCTGATTCTGTCACTGCTTTTCTACCAAGACAAAATTAATTCATCCTACAGAAAAACTGTCAGCTTATAATACAAACAATGCCCATATCACAACAGGCTTTTCCTCTTAAAAACAGTAGTTCTGGCCAGGCACAGTGGCTCACACCTGTAATCCCAGCACTGTGGGAAGCCGAGGCAAGCAGATCACTTGAGGTCAGGAGCTCGAGACCAGCCTGGCCAACATGGTGAAACCCCGTCTCTACTAAAAATAAAAAAATTAGTCAGGTGTGGTGGCGTGTGCCCGTGATCCCGGCCTCTCGGCTGAGGCAGGAGCATTGCTTGAAACTGGGAGGTGGAGGTTGCAGTGAGCTGAGATCACACAACTGCACTCCAGCCTGGGCAAAAGAGTGAGACTCTGTCTCAAAAAAAGCAAATAAATAAAAATAAATAAAAACAGTAGTTTTTAGGGGAAAATATGTATTTGGTTATATAGAAAATATTTAACACATACTTTCCAAAAATTTCCTGGTAGCACAACACTGTGAACATACTTAATGCCACTGAACTGTACATTAAAAATGGTTACGATAATCAATTTTGTGTGTATCTTATCACAATTAAAAAAAAAAGTTTCCTGGTCATTCTACCTCACTTGACTGGCTGGTCCCTTGCTAGTCCACATATGGAAGGAGGCATTCTATAGAAAGCACATACCTGCTGGCAAAGCTCCCTGGTAGGACACACAATCACTGCAATTGGTCCATCACCTGGTTCCAACTCCTTCTGGTCCATTATATGAATCAACATGGGCCAAATGAAGGCTGCAGTTTTCCCACTACCTGTTTTGGCAATACCAATCATGTCTCTACCACTTAATGCCACAGGCACACCCTGGGAAAAAGTAAAATATAACCACTCTAAAATTTCAATTCTAAAGATGTACTGAAGCAAATCCTGGGGAAGGATAAATGACTACTAATGATATTTTTATTTGCAATGGAACAAAACATATCCGGTGCTATGCATACTGGTTGTGAAACAGAAATATCAATATCCAACATTCTCATTAACTTCTTGATTTATAGGAAATGACATCATTCTGATTATGTGGATATCAGCCACCACTTACAGAAAAGAAACAACTCCATTTTGTTTAAAATATAGAAATAAAAAATCAAGGCCGGGCAGTGGCTCACGCCTGTAATACCAGCACTTTGAGAGGCCAAGGTGGGCAGGCTGTCTGGGCTCAGGAGTTCAAGACCAGCCTGGGCAACACAGTGAAACCCCATCTCAAGTAAAATACAAAAAATTAGCCAGGTGTGCTGATGTGCACCTGTAAACCCACCTACTTGGGAGGCTGAGGCAGGAGAATTGCTTGAACCTGGGAGACAGAGATTGCAGTGAGCCAAGATCGCGCCACTGCACTCCAGCTTGGACAACAGAGTGAGACTCTGTCTCCAAAAAAAACAAAAACAAAAACAAAACAGAAAAATTGCAATTTATAATGAAGGGTTGCTAAAATTTAAAAAATTTCCCCCCCCTTAAGAAGGTACAGACTATCTCATTCATATATAGAAAATGAGAATTTTCTGCATAAGAATAAATAAATCCCATATATAAATGGGAAAAAGCAGCTAAAACTTTCAGTAATTAATGAGAATTTTCAAGTGACGGACAAAGGAATTCTAGTCATTGTCAGTGCTAAATTTGTCCATATACGAACCTTTTTGGTTAGGTTTAGGCCTAATAAATTATTTTCTTCATATCATATTTTCAACATACGTCAGATACAAAAGAATATTTGTCAGCCATTTAGTGACTTCTTAGGAATGATAAATACCTCTATCCTTAT
Organism: Pongo pygmaeus; assembly: GCF_028885625.2. Lineage (NCBI taxonomy): Eukaryota > Metazoa > Chordata > Mammalia > Primates > Hominidae > Pongo > Pongo pygmaeus. Next base: position 82,067,063 of record NC_072392.2, on the reverse strand, counting down.
CAATAAGGTTCTACACTAAACACTGTTTTACTGCTGTGATTTGTTTTTAAACTAATATAGTCATGAAAGATTACCCTACTTTATTTTTCTTTCATTATGTTTTACTTACCTGGCACTGTATTGGAGTGGGTTGTGTGTATTCAGATTTCCGAATCTGGTGCATAAGTTGTTCGTCAAACCCAAAATGAGCAAAGCTACTTCCTGGTCTAGGAGGTGCAGCACCAGAGACCTAGAGATAGAGACAACTCCCCAGAATGACTTGTACTTCAACATTAACAGCATTTGAAGTTCAACAATACTTACCTGGATCTAGCATTTTAGCTGGAGTATGAAGTAAAAATACAAGTCTGTAAGCCAAAATCATACAATGAAAAGGCAAAACCTCAAATGGTAACAAATATAAACCTCATATTAAAAACTCCATGATAAATATTCCCAAGATAATTGTCATACAATTTTAAATGATTAAAAATTTCTTATATCAAAATTAATTTTCCCACAACAAATAAAACGGAAAAAAAATTGTTTGATGAATTGGGAAGTCATAACTGTTCTTTTGCTATTTTGCATTAAGTATTAACCAGATGGTAGAAAAAAATTAATGTATCTTACTCTTGAAATGAAAATTCCAAGTGGGCTCCAAATAAGACAAGTCTACACATGCTGGCTACCAAGATATAATCTACTGCCTCCATTTTCAGTTATGCTTGATGAATTAACGTCTCACTTAGTGATGGTCCAGCCACTGTCAAGCCCTGCTCAAACTGCACCTAGGTGAAGAATGGGGCTTATAATCTCCATTTTGTCCCCCAGAGTGGTAACCTTTCAATGCTTCTCTGGTGATGTTGATATTTCTAATCAGGATTTCAGGGGTTTTACTTAAAAATTTTCTTGGGTCATTGGGGAGGTGAGTAACCTCTTGGAAAACAGACAAGTATACACACACAAATACACACCCCTCTTGGAAAACAGGAGTTTAAACATCGTGTAGTAACTGATAAGGTGCACACAGGCGAGAAAGTTGTCTATATTAGAGTAGATAGCATAGCATATTTTTTCTGTGTGTTTCATTTACCATCTAGCAGCACCTTAAACCAATGTAGCCAATGTGAAGCCCAAAACTTTCTGGTAGGCAGTTTAAACCATTCTGAAATTAGTACATGCATATTTTTTAAAGGTATTAGTTTATTCTGATTTTTAAAATAAAGCATACTATATGTAATTTGACAGACAAGTTTATCTCAATTTCAAAATATTCTAAGATATCATATGTTAACATCTATTCATTCTATTTCCTCTTCCTTTAGATGGGGACTCCCACCTTTCATCACTAGCCCATCCAGCACAGAACATACAAAACTGACTGAAATATGAAAGAAGAAAATGATCCTATCCTAAAACAGCATCTAGAAGACTAAAACAATCAAATTAAGAGACATGAACAGAAGGGATATAATAATTACTCTGGCAAAGACAGTTCAGAGACCACTAGAAAAGAAATTCAAGGTTATTAGTTTAGATAACCAATAATACTAAATCTGGACTAATTAACATTAATATAAGAATATTGAGCTTAATGATTGTCTTACCCGAAGATTGAGCTTATGCCGGAGATCTATTAACTGCTGTGGAGTGAGGTTGGTTATCTCTTCATGCTCATTGTAAAAGTTTTTTTCAAATGGTGGATAGTCAATCTGCAGGTCCAATTATTCAAAGTTAGTCTAGAATTCAAGAGTCAATTCTGTAAGTTTGATTTTATTGCAAAATAATCTTTTCCAAATTTTACACAAGTAAAGCCATTCCAGCTAGAGAAAGCAAAAAAATTAATTTATTCTCAACTCAGATCCTAAAAAGTACAGCTAATTTGTTTTCTGTTCCTATTTTCAATATAAATACCAACCTACTTCTTTTTTTGGTTGAGACATAGTCTTGCTGTCACCCAGGCTGTAGTGCAGTGGTGCGATCCTGGCTCACTGCAGCCTCCACCTCCCAGGTTCAAACAATTCTCACGCCATCTCAGCCTCCCAAGTAGCTGGGATTACAGGCATGAGCCACTGTGCCTAGCCTAACACCAATCTACTTCCTAAAGAGACTCTTAAGGAAACCTCAAATTTGAACAACATTGAAGCAGACTAAGGAATCTCTCTATAATAACAAAGACCTCAGAGGACAGAGAAGATATTTCACCATATAACATTTAAATATGTTTTGAATAAAGCTGTTTAACCTAGCTCTAAGCATTTAAAAACATTCCTAATATTTATTTTGGAGACAGCTCTGCTTTTAGAGGGAGTTCTATTCTGTTTAAAAACATGGAGTTGTTTATAACTTTTAAAAAATGTATGGCCAAGAATTTCCATTTCCAGAGAGTAGCAGTCACTTCTATTATTCTTTTCATAGCTTAGTGTAGTAGGTATACAAAACATAAGCACATCACCACCTATCAATTTGGCTAAATTATTTTTTATAATTTTTTTTTTTTTTCCAGAGACAGGGTCTTGCTATGTTGCCCAGGCTAGACTCAAACTCCTGGGCCCAAGTGATTCTCCTGCCTCAGCCTCTCCAGTAGCTGCGACTCCAAGCATGCGCCACCATGCCTGGCTCTTAAACTTATTTTTTAAGAAAAATATAAGCATTCTATAGGTAGTTAAAAAAAAATCATAGTTCTGGATACATAAAAAAAATTGGCAAGAAGAGTGACACTGTCTTGTATTTTCACAAATTTCTTTATTAATGTCGACTTAAATAGCTCCTACTATATTCAAATTATTGTAACAGGTTGGTTTTATTTAAGCCTGTAAGAAAATCTGGCCTTCAGGCCAGGAGCAGTGGCTCATACTCGTAATCCCAGCACTTTGGGAGGCTGAGGTGGATGGATCACTTGAGGTCAGGAGTTCGAGACCAGCCTGGCCAACATGGTGAAAGCCCGTCTCTACCAAAAATACAAAAATTAGTGGGGCGTAGTGGCACACACCTCTAGTCCCAGCTACTCGGGAGGCTGAGGCAGGAGAATCTCTTGAACCCGGGAGGAAGAGGAGGCTGCAGTGAGCCAAGGTTGCATCACTGCACTCCAGCCTGGGCGACAGAGCAGGACTCCATCTCAAAAAAAGAAAAGAAAAAATACGTAGTTGAAAAAAAGAGGACAGTATTTTAGTAGCCTTTTCAGATACCTTTTTTTTGAGATGGAGTCTTGCTCTGTCATCCAGGCTGGAGTGCAGTGGCACGACCTCAGCTCACTGCAACGTCCTCCTCCTCCAAGGTTTAAGTGATTCCCCTGCCTCAGCCTCCTGAGTAACTCGGATTACTGATGCCTGCCACCAATCCCAAAGATGGGGTTTCACCATGTTGGCCAGGCTGGTCTCAAACTCCTGCCCTCAAGTGATCTGCCCGCCTTGGCCTCCCCAAGTGCTGGAATTATAGGCATGAGCCACCGCACCCAGCCCTTTTCAGATACTTTTTATTTTACACTAAAACTTGACAAGTGGTCATTTCCTAAAAGTTATTTTCATTGTGTAATGTGAAACCATATTACTGAAGTTTTCACACTCTGTTACATTATAATCCATTTATTTATCATGTATTTTGAGTTGAGTTTTTATTCATGCTTGACTTTATAATGTCGTACATTGATCATTTGGAAAATATTGGTTCACTGAGGTTATATACAGATCATCCAAATGTTAACACATTTCATTATATTAAAAATCAGTTATTAGTATCACCATCAATTTTGTCACAATGGTCTTTAAGTACTGAAAAGCTGTCAAGCCTACTGTGGTAGATGTAAGTTTTCCAAATTCTAATTTTTGCTTAAAAGCTTGAATTTTTTTTTTTTTTTTTTGAGATAGAGTTTTGTTCTTATTGCCCAGGCTGGAGTGCAATGGCATGATCTCAGCTCACTGCAACCTCCGCCTCCTGGATTCGAGTGACTCTCCTGCCTCACCCTCCCGAGTAGCTGGGATTACAGGCATACGCCACCATGCCTGGCTAATTTTGTATTTTTAGTAGAGACGGGGTTTCTCCATGTTGGTCAGGCTGGTCTCAAACTGCTGACCTCAGGTGATCCACCCGCCTCGGCCTCCCAAAGTGCTGGGATTACAGGCATGAGCCACCATACCCGGCCTGAACTTTGTTATTAAAAAACAAAATTTAGATGGAGTTTCACCAAGTTGCCCAGGCTTATCTCAAATTCCTGAGCTCAAGTGATCTACCCGCCTCAGCCTCCCAAAGTTTGAAATTACAGGCGTGAGCCATTGCGTCTGGCTGAAAGCTTGAATGTCTATCATGGGTAAGAAACACTTTCAGTTGTTTTCCTTGAAATGTCATTGATTTTGTCCAGTGAAAGTGGTGTTCTATGAAAAAAAGTAGCTAGTTCACCTTACAACTCAAACACATAAGTGCTTTTCCTTGAAATGGCTACCATATTTTGGTATGCAACAGAAATGCTTTATGCGTACTTCCCATTTTATCACACAGAATAAAAAGACATGTAGCTCAAGGGTCACGATTTTAATAATTTTTGCTGTTGTAGGGCATTCTTGAGTGAAACTGGCCTTTTTTTTTTTTTTTTTAAACTGCAATCGTCTGAGAACAGAGAATATGCCTACTAGAACAGTTCGGTGCCACTGGCTTGATTCATGCTAAGGCATCAGCAGTTCTACTTATCACTGCTTTTACACCAACAATGCAAATGTTGATGCAGTAACAAAGGAAAATAATCTTGGTATAATGAAAAGTGTTTGGACTCTGTAGGCTCCCTGAAAGGGGTTCTTGGTCCACACTGAGAACCACTGCTCTAGATCTAGAATCATTAGTGTATGTGAGATCTCGGCTGATATTTAACCTGGATGAAACACTGATATTTTTTCAAGTGGGTATACTGATGTCCTCATTCTTTAAGGATCCTGTAATTACTGGCTCCACTTTGAAGAAACAGCCTCTCATCTGCCCCAGATCTAGGACCAACAGTAAAAATTTACAGCAATTAAAAAAACAAATGTGACCGGGTGCAGTGGCTCACATCTGTAATCCCAGCACTTTGGGAGGCCAAGGTGGGTGGATCACTTGGGGTCAGGAGTTCGAGACCAGCCTGGCCAACGTGGTAAAACCCCATCTCTACTAAAAATGAACCTGGGAAGCAGAGGCTGCAGTGAGCCAAGATTGCACCACTGCACTCCAGCCTGGGCGATAGAGCAAGACTTCGTCTGGAAAAAAAATAAACAAAAAAATAAAGGCATGCCAGGTACAGTAGCGTACACCTGTAGTCCCAGCTACTCAGGAGGCTGAAGGTGAAAGGATCGCTTGAGCCAGGGGGTTTGGGGCCAGTCTGGGCAATACAGCAACAATAACAAAAACAGTAAACACAGGCCTAAACGGTCCCAATTTGAAAGAAAGATGTCACGGCTGGGTGCAGTGGCTCACGCCTGTAATCCCAGTGCTTTGGGAGGCCGAGGGGATCACCTGAGGTCAGGAGTTCAAGACCAGCCTGGCCAACATGGCAAAACCCCATCTCTACCAAAAATATTTTTAAAAAATTAGCCAGGCATGGTAGTGGGCACCTGTAATCCCAGTTACTCAAGAGGCTGAGGCAGGCAGAATTGCTTGAACCCAGGAGGCAGAGTTGCAGAGAGCCGAGACTGTGCCACTGCACTCCAGCCTGGGTGACAGAGAGACAGAGAGAGAGAAAAAGAAGAAAGAAAAGAGAGAGAAGAAAGAGAAGAGAAGAAAGAAAGGAAAGGAAAAGATGAAAGGAGAGAAAGAGAGAAAGGGAGAAAGAGAAGAAAAGAAAAAGAAAGAAAGAAAAGAAAACAAAGAGAAAGAAAGAGAAAGGAAGGAAGGAAAGAAAAAGAAAGAGAGAGAAAGAAAAGTATTGGTTCTGGAAAACAAGTAAAATTACTTGAAAAAAATGTTTTAATTCTAAAGTCAAATGTAAGTGATTCGGCTATACTTTTGAACAAGATAGGCTATAAAGTCTCATGGAATTTGTGGCTCAACCACTTAGTAGAGATGACAAGATGCATACGCTCATGACGTAAGAGTATTCCACTACTGAGAAAATCTAAATGTTAAAGCTGAAGTAAAGCATCAGCTTGAAACAAGAGTAAAATTCAGCAAGAAACACCATACCTCTGAATGATCAATGGGGGGAAGAGGATCAATGATTTTTTTGGTAGGTGCAATTGGATTTCCGTCACTATCATATTCTAGATTGTCTTCCTCTTCCTCCTGAACCACACCAGCAGTTGGGTTTTCTGCCATGTATCGAAAATAAGCTTCCTGCAGGAAAGCACAAGAACATAATCACACCCAAGTACAATTGAGAATGTTTCTGCTCCTGTAATTAGCACATATAGTGTACCAGATGACTGCACAGTTAAAATACCTACCAAGTAAGGCAAGACCCTTACTAGCAATGATTCCTTTAATAATAGCAATATTCAGAAGAACAATCAGAAGAAATGAATTAAACAGTTAGTACTATTAAATGTTGCAACTTGTTTAATAGAAGACTTACAAATCTGTCTGTTCCACAGCCTTCCTGGAGTGGGGTGTCTATCAACCCTGCCCAGAGCCGTAGAACACATGCTGTGGCTTTAACAATCCAAGTTTGGAAGTTAACGCTAATTAGAAAGGTCACAAACCTGGAAAGGGCTACCACTCACTCTGATTCTCATCACTCCACAACTGAACAATGGGGGAAAAGAGACTAATGGACAGTAATTAATGTTCCAGCTTGAAATACAAGAACCACAAACAGGACACTTACTAAGAGACAGAAGTTAGATGTTACCAGAGGCCATCAATAGATCCCACACTACTCTACCACTTGATTTATCAGAATAAACATTAATTTTGGATTTAAAAAGAAGCAAGCTGAATAAAGCTCGTATTTGCTTTGGATGTCACAGTTGATCAAAAATTCCATCTTCAATATGGGGGAAAGCCATGTGAATCTATGTATTACCAATTGGTCACACAGGTACAAAAGGAGCAAATCAAATGACATTCCCTGCTGAATGTCAGGAATGGCCATTTCGAGTGAAGGCAAGCTCTAGCTTGTCCCCAGTATAGACTTTGTGGATAAAAATAAAAGATAGAAATACTGCATAGGAACTCACTTGGTCATCTTCCTCTTCAATGTCATCTCGAATACCCCTGGAAAAACAAGCGGAGAAACAAACTTCCCTGCAAATGTTCCACATACCCAGCTCCATACTTACAGATTAGTGTTGAATTCCATACAGCATAGGAACTCTCAACACTTATAATAACAAAGCAGCAATGAGCACACTGTAAACTATCCACCCCATTATATATATGTGTAGCTGCACTCTATAATCTGCAGTTTGCATTTCTTTTAAATGGGATGATATGATACCCCTAGAAACAGCAGTTACCAACAAGGATATCAGACGTAAAAACTTTCTGAAGACAGATACCAAATGGTCCTAGTTTTGTGAATCCATACAACAAACAATGCCGTTGTGAAAAGTATTTCATACTAAAAAGAAAAAAAAATCTTGTATTTGGCATATACTAGAAAGAAGGTCACAACCTTCTTATTGTCCCCAAAGTTTCTAGCTCTAGGGTAAATGGTTTTCAGCCAAAAGCAGTTACCTTAGGGATGGGGACAGAGTGAAAACTACATTAACTCCTTTATGAGTTTGGGAATAAAACGCTTAAAAACAGTTCACATGGAGAAGGGGACCATCACCACTTGATGTACGTCTCAGGAGCCATAGAGAAAATATGGTTGCTTAGTTCCCACAACCATCTGTTTTTAATCACATTTTCTGCCTAACCTAGAGCACTTGCTATTCCTAAGGCAACCAGCAAGCAACACCACCAGTGTAGGGCAGGTGGAAGGGGATATGACATACAGTGAATACCAAAACCACAGCTAAATCTCCATATGGAACAGAAACCCTGGTAAGGGACTGAAGCACTGACTGCCAAGCACAGGGAGAAAAAAGTCCAACCATGACTGGCAGAAAAAGCCTTAGGAGTTTATTCATCAAGGCAAAGAGACTTCTCTTTCCCAGAAAATAAAGTACTTCAAGTTCTGACTATGGCTGCTACAGCACAACGTCACTCCGTAAATAAAATTAGGTATTATTACAGCCCTCCTTATACACAGGTTTTTATACTGTGAATATTATTTTTCCATCTGTGTTGGTTGAAAAAAATCCCCATGAGTGGACTCATGCAGTTCAAACCTGTGTTGTTCAAAGGTTCAACTATACATAGTTTTCATGATATAGTTGCTATTACTTCTCATAATCAACCATATAGGCATAAACCTATTTTATATTAATTATGAGACAAACTCAGAACAATGAGCCTAAACTTTAATAATTATGCTCCCCTAAACTCTACTATAATTCATTCCTTGTGTTTTACTAAACAACTATTTATAGTCAAAGACCAAATACTATTCTACCAAACTGAATGCTTTTTAATTATTGCAAATGCAAAGACTGTTGCCATCTCTATTCTTAAAAAAGTATTCAAGATACAGGAATAACTTCAAGTAAAGTACACAAGTGTACTTCAATATTTTTTCTCTATAAACTTTGGGGGAATAGGCTTTGCAACACTTTAGCAGTTTTCACGTAACCTTTGTGAGGGAGAAGAAAACAACTTACTTTACGTTTTTTCTTTCCTTGTCCTTTTCTTCAAGCCTCTTCATGTCTCTAGCTGCCTGATCCTAATGAAACGAAAGGCTGTATAGAATGACATCAACTAAAAACACTGAAAGAAACAATTTTTAGATTGGAACAAGTGCCATAATAGCTTTAGTTATGTGTTTGACAAGTGCATTTTGATGTCATCAAATTGCATTTTGACAATTATTTTTCAAAGACAAATAACTAAATGCTCTATAAATTGGCTGTATATGGACTGCACAATTTTATCTGTAATAATGTGCCACACATGGAAAAATGAACAAAAATGCTTGCTTCACAAATACATAACCTTTAGTTGCTTTAAGTTAATGATAAAATTACAGATGGAAAGTGCTTTCAATTCAGGCAGATGGGCCTTCCTCAAAGTGTAGCTTAAGACCACATACATCTGACTCTGGAAAGGTGGCTCTCAATCTGGGACAATTTTGCCCCTAGGCAACATCTGGCAATGTCTGGAGACATTTTTAATTTTGGGGGTGGTACAGCTGATAGTACTGGTTTCTAGAGGCGAAGGATGGCTACTAAACGTTCTACAATACACAGGAAAGCCCCACAACAAATAATTATCCAGCGCCAAATGACAGTAGTCTCAAGGCTGAAAATTCTGTTCTACATCTACTAAATCAGAATCCTTGGGGCTGGAGTGAGTTAAATGTGTGTAGTTTTTACATTTTTCATAGGCAATTCTTTTTTTTTTTTTTTTGAGATGGAGTTTCGCTCTCGTTGCCCAGGCTGGAGTGCAATGGCACCATCCTGGCTCACCACAACCTCCTCCTCCCAGGTTCAAGCGATTCTCCTGCCTCGGCCTCCTGTGTAAGCTGGGATTACAGGTATGAGCCACCACATCCAGCTAATTTTGTATTTTTAGTAGAGATGGGGTTTCTCCATGTTGGTCAGGCTGGTCTCGAGCTTGTGACCTCAGGTGATCCACCGTGCCTGGCCGAGGCAATTTTTATATACCACAAATTGATGATCACTGATCAAAATTAATCGTTTGTATTATACATTTGAAAATCAAGGTCAGAAGAGTTAAATGATTTTTCCCAAGGCTTTATACACATTCTGCACAACTTTTTCTCACTATAAAGCACCGTGAGTTTTTCTGGCAATCTCAGATTTTTAAAAATGCCACTATATATACTGTGGCATGATCGGGTATTCTATCAAACCAAATGTTCCTGATGAAGAGAAATTGTTTTAAAGAGAAGCAATGCATACAAACAACCTACTTTTCAGAGGACTGAACCAGCTATAAGATATATTTAAGACTATAAACTGAAGATGACATAAGCAATGTAACATAAGAAACAGGTCACCAACAGTGGTAGAACATATTGTTTAAGCCTACATAAATCCTTTTTCAGAACACTGGCTAAAAATAAATCTTCATCTAGTTCAAGCACTAGAAAAGTTTATACTTTCTATAAAATTTGACGTCTGGGCCGGGTGCGGTGGCTCACGCCCGTAATCCCAGCACCTTGGGAGGCCAAGGTGGGCAGATCACCTGAGGTCGGGAGTTTGAGGGCAGCCTGACCAATATGGAGAAACCCTGTCTCTCCTAAAAATACAAAATTAGCCGAGCATGGTGGCACATGCCTGTCATCTCAGCTACTTGGGAAGCTGAGGCAGGAGAATCGCTTGAACCCGGGACCCGAGAGGCAGAGGTTGTGGTGAGCTGAGACTGCGCCATTGCATTCCAGCCTGGGCAACAAGGGTGAAGCTCCATTCCGCCCCCCAAAAAAAAAGCCAAGCAAAAGAATTTAGCCCATTCTCGGATACTCTCACTCAGAAAGGGCTATGCCAGTTTGTACTATCATAAATCTACATTTAAACCTGGAAAATCAGAGCTAATTTTTCTTTTAATTCATCACTAGGGATCCCTCAAGAAATAACGAGACCAGATTCTCTAGGAAACATAGCCCATTAGGAAATGTTCGTATCTCAAGAAGATGAAGAAAACAACGCATACAAGACATCTCAAAGATGACAATTCATTTATTGCCTTTACTCCTAGGGTAAATCACTTAACATATTAACTAAATACCTACTATGCTGCAAGACACACATATGCCCTGAATAGTCTGGGTGTTTGGTAAGTATCCTGTATAGTTTGTAAGTGGCAGAAATACACAGCACTGTAAGAACTCAGATACAGAATGATACTGCATAAGGAATATGGGGTTTGGAGGTGAATTCTGGCTCTGCCACCTATTAGGTGTATATTCTTCAGTAAGTAACTTAAGTTGTTATAAATCAAAGATGGGAAATTCAAAGACCAAACTGGAAATAAATAAGTAGGCATATTCTTCTACAGAAATGTACTCTAATTTTTCTTATATCACCCTGAGTCTTTTGTTTTCTGATATCTGATAGAGAACTAAGTTCAGAAAAATAATTCTCTGCCCTAAGAAAAATTACAATACAGAGGCTGGGCACAGACCCACACCTGCAATTCCAGCACTCTGAGAGGCCAAGGTGGAAAGACTGCCTGAGGCTAGGAGTTTGAGACTAGCCTGGGAAAAAATATTTTTTAAAAATTAGCTGAGTGTGGTGGCGTGCACCTGTAGTTCCAGCTACTTGGGAGGCCGAGGCGGGAGGATCACTTGAGCCTAGGAATTTGAGGTTACAGTGACTGTGATGGTGCCACTGCACTCTGGCTTGGGCAAGAGATCCTGTCTCAAAAGAAAAGAAAAATTACAGTGCAAGAGAAATGACAGATGGTGCTATAAATGGTGGCCTCAAAGTTAAGAAGAAAACAGGGATTGATGTAACTATGGTGAGCAAGGAAAAGCATGCCTTGTCTAATGTAGGCAGCCATTTGCTCAGCAATATAGCCTCTTTCTGCCACACAAAAACACAGCCTTAGTATACTGCCAGATCTTCCTTTTTTCAACAGTCTGAACTATTAGACAAAATCCCCTGATACTAAAAATGTTGGCTCACATTTTAAAAAAGCAATGTCCAAACAAAAACACATTAATCTTGTATTATTTCTTTCCCTACTTCCTTGGAGGAGAGGTGTATTCTGGCTGAAGACAAGTAACTAAGGAATCTGAAAGGATTTTATTTCATAACCAATTGAGGGACAATTTTTCTTTTTTTTTTTTTTTTTTTTTTTTTTTTGAGATGGAGTCTCACTCTGTTACCCAGGCTGGAGTGCAATGGCGCCATCTCGGCTCACTATAACCTCTGCCTCCCAGGTTCAAGCAATTCTCCTGCCTCAGCCTCCCGAGTAGCAGGGATTACTACAGGCATGCACCACCATGCCTGGCTAATTTTTTTTGTATTTTTAGTAGAGATGGGGTTTCACCACGTTGGCCAGGCTGGTCTCAAACTCTTGATCAGCCCACCTCAGCCTCCCAAAGTGCTGGGATTACAAATGTGAGCCGTGAGCCACTGTGCCTGGCCAATTTTTTTTTTTTTTTTTTTTTTTTTTTTTAACAGAGAGGGTCTCACTATGCTGCCCAACCTCAAGCGATTCTCCCACCTTGGCCCTGCAAAATACTGGGGGTTATAGGTGTGAGCTATGGCACATAGTCTAAAGTGATAGTTTTTGGTTTCATTTTGTTCTTGAGAAAGGGTCTCACTTTGTCATCCAGGCTGAGTAGTGGCATGATCATGGCTCACTACAACCTCAGCCTCCCAAGTAGCTGGAACTACAGCAGCATGCCACCACGCCTGGCTAAATTTTATTTTTTGTAGAGACAGGGACTCGCTATGCTGCCTAGGCTGGTCTTGAACTCCTGGACTCGAGGGATCCTCCTGTCTCAGCCTCCCGAAATGCTGGGATTATAGGTATGAGCCACCATGTCCAGCCATCTAAAGTGACAGTGTTTAAGTAAGGAGAATACCATGAAAAGACATATTTTGGTCTAATTAACCTGTAGCTATATACTACCTAATAAGACAGCAGAGACCCTAAAGCAGGGAGAGAATTTACGAGAGTGTAAAGTGGGATGGCTACAATGGCAACAGAAAGGAAAGAACAGATGCAAGGGCTATTATGAAGATTGACAGATTTTGGCAAATGAGAAGAGGAAAGGCAGCATGATGTATGGGAAACAGCTAGACCTTCAGGACTACTAAGCAAGAGAAATTAGATTTGAGTTCCAGGTCTGCCACATTAAGCACCAATATGATTTGGGGCAAGTGATTTGAATTATCTTGGGGCTCAGTTTTGTTATCAGTTAAAAAATTTTATATATATATAAATTTTTCTGCCTATTTCCCACAATTATTTTGAGGATTAAATTAAATAATGAACATTCTTAATAATCTGCTATATAATAATCAATATAGAGAGCTGTAAAAGGACCTCTGTATGTGAAAAATTGGAGGAAGATGGCAAGAAAGATCACAAATAACAGATGGATATTTAATGATTTGTTTTTTGGGTGCGACAATAACATGGTGGTTGTAATTTGTAAGAGTGTTCTCAGAGAAATACTGATGGATAAAATTATATGTCTGAGATTTTAAAATAATCCAAAACAGAATTAATTGGGCACAGTGGCTTATGCCTGTGGTCCAAGCGCTTTGGGAGGCTGAGGCTAGAGGATCACTTGAGGCTAGAAGTTCAAAACCAGCCTGGTTAACAAAGCAAGACCTCACCTCTATAAAAACTTTAAAAATTAGCTGGGTATGGTGGTGCACACCTGTAATCTCAGCTATTCAGGAGGCTGAGGTAGGAGGATCATTTGAGCCCAGGAGTTTGAGGCTGCCGTGAGCCATGATCATACTACTACACTCTAGCCAGCCTACATCAGAGCAAGACTTTGTCTCAAAAAAATAAAAGAAAGAAAGAAAGAAAAAAAGAGAAAGGAAAAGAAAGAATCAGAGGTGGGAGAGATTAGATAAAACAAGAGTGGCCAAAAGTTGTTAACTAATAAAGTTGGTTGAAGGTACATGAAGGTTCATTTTATTATTCTATCTTTGTATGTGTTTAAATTTTTCCACAATAAAAATAGTAAGAAAACAAAAACAAACAGAAAACAGAGAGATGAAAAAGGAAAATAACACAAAATCACAAAAGCCTAGTGAGAAGAGTTTCAAGGAGGTGGTCATGAGGTTAAATTTCTACAGGGAGGTCATGAATGCTGATGAAGAATTAACATTTAAAACTACAGAATCCAGAATTTATAATTTTGGCAAGTTCCTTAAGTTTAATTACCTTACATAAATATGTACTTAACAAATGCTGGATTGAATGTTAATTCCATTTAAGAATATGCTGATTATTAAAATAAAACACATACACACATATACGTCTAGAGCTACTATGTTCACGGGTTACAGTTCAAATTTCTAGCCACCAATCATCGCAAAAGTACTACAAGGCAAGTGGAAGTAGATATATGCAACTATAGACTACTGGAGCAAAATTCTCAAAAAAAAAGACTAGAAAACAAATTTTGAATAAGATTTGAATTACTAAGTTAACTCGATCTATTTCTAACTGCTAAATATTTTAATGAAACATGTTGATACTTGCCTCCACTTCAGCCATGAATGCCTCCAAGGGATCATCATCGCTGTCAGAATCTATTGGCTTGGAATGGAATTGCTGGCGAGTTGGTGAGTTTTCAGCAGGAATGTAAGGTAAATCAACGTTGCTAGAATCTTCTTCCTCATCTTCAAAATAGCTGAGAATTAGAAAGCAAACTGGTAAAGTGAATGTTTACTTTGGGGTCAGTAAATCTTTCATTTAACAAAATTTTTATTATGGTATATCTTATTATTAGGAGATTTAATGCAGATCAAATTAGAGACCTCCAAGGCTTTGGCTAATGATCTAATTATTAAGTACTACTTAATACATGCAAAATTTCAATATTACAAAAAAGTAATCACAAGAGATTCTCCATTTCAATAGTGTATGGTCAAATCATACTCCCAGTTCTGTTAAAAGGGAAGAGTTTTCAGTACAAACTTAGTGATCATTGTTAGATAAATATGACAAATATTAAAGAGCTGTGCTATGGGAAAAAAGAAAATTTTTTTTTTTGAGACGGAGTTTTCCTCATCACCCAGGCTGGAGTGCAATGGCACAATCTGGGCTCCCTGAAACCCCCGTCTTCTGGGTTCAAGCTATTCTCCTGCCTCGCCCTCCCTAGTAGCTGGGATCACAGGCACCTGCCACCATGCCTGGCTAATTTTTGTATTTTTAGTAGAGACAGGGGTTTCACCATGTTGGCCAGGCTGGTCTCGAACTCCTTACCTTACGTGATCTGCCCTCCTCAGCCTCCCAAGTACTGAGATTACAGGCGAGAGCCACTGTGCACAGCCAAAAGGAAACTTAATGAAACATTAGAAATTCAGTTTATTCTTTATAACCCTTAATAAAAACTTGAGATATTCTTTTAAGACCAAAAACCTCAGAAATTCCGGGCTATTTTCTGGGGACCAACAGAAAACTTCCAGAATTGAAAATAAATGCTCAGGCCAGGCGTGGTGGCTCACACCTCTAATCCCAGCACTGTGGGAGGCTGAGACAGGTGGATCACTTGATGTCAGGAGTTGGAGACCAACCCAGCCAACATGGTGAAACTCTGTGTCTACTAAAAATACAAAATTAGCCAGGCATGGTTGCACATGCCCGTAATCCCAGCTACTCGGGAGGCTGAGGCAAGAGAATTGCTTGAACCCAGGACGTGGAGGTTGCAGTGAGCTGAGATTGTGCCACTGCACTCCAGCCTGGGAGACAGAGCAAGACTCTCTCAAAAAACAAGAGGCAAAAAAAAGAAAATAAATGCTCAATCCAAAGTAATTTACGATACTACTTAAGTATTCAGAAAGGACATCTTCAAAGGCTGGATAAGGTATCACTTTCTCTTTAACAAACATTTCAGAAAAGGATGTCAATACAGCTCTTTATAAACCAAACCACTGTTTAGACTTTAATCTCAAACTCAAATAGTAATATAACCAAATATTAATTTAAATAAATAACTGCAGTTTAAAAAGTTAAAGCATTTCAAGTCTTCCTAGGAATTATTTTAAAAGCTTTAACTGTTATGCTATATACACACACGCATACATATATATACACACTAATGTAACACTAACTATATGTAACAATAATATAGGCTAAACTATATAGTATATATGCTTTTTTGTTTTTGAGACAGCCTCGCCCTGTCGCCCAGGCTGCAGTGCAGCGGCGTGATCTCTGCGCTCACTGCAACCTCCACCACCCAGGTTCAAGCAATTCTCCTGCCTCAGCCTCCCAAGTAGCTGGCATTACAGGTGCACGCCACTGCACCCAGTTAATTTTTGTGGTCTTTTTGTTTTTGAGATGGAGTCTTGCTCTGTCGCCCAGGATGGAGTGCAGTGGCACGATCTCAACTCACTGCAGCCTCTGCCTCCCAGGTTCCAGTGATTCTCCTGCCTCAGCCTCCCAGGTAGCTGGGATTATATGTGCCGCTACCACACCCAGCTAATTTTTGTATTTTTAGTAGAGATGGGGTTTCACCACGTTGTCCAGGCTGGTCTCTAACTCCTGACCTCAGGCGATCTGCCCGCCTCGGCCTTCCAAAGTGCTGGGATTACAAGTGTGAGCCACCACGCCCAAACCAATTTTTGTATTTTTAGTAGAGACGGGGTTTCACCACATTGCCCAGGCTGGTCTCAAGCTTCTGACCTCAAGTGATACACCCACCTCGGCCTCCCAAAGTGCTGGGATTACAGACGTGAGCCATTGTGCCTGGCCTAAAATATATAGTCTATATGCTTATGCAAACTCCTTTATGTAGTAACTGTTATGTACACTAATGTAGCAATAGCATATTCACACTATATACTATATGATGTAATATATATGCATTAATATATAGCATACACATATACACATATTTACTCATGCGTATTCATTCATATAGTAGGTTTTTAGCTTTTTGTTTGTTTTTTTAGAGACAGTCTCACTCTGACATACAGGCTGATGTGCAGTGATGCAAACATAGCTATCTGCAGCCTCAGACTCCTGGGCTCAAGCAGTCTTTCCACCTCTGCCTCCTGTATATAGTGTGTTCTATTTAACTAATGAAGAAGTAGCCTGAACTGGTTAACTGCTGTTTAGAATAATGATCTCTGACTTTGCTAAAACTTAAACACTACTTGTATATTTGACTCCTAAATAACATGTCAGCTTTCTAAAATATTACTATGTACTTTCAAAATATTTTGGCCAGGTGCAGTGGCTCACGCTTGTAATCCCAGCACTTTGGGAGGCCGAGGCAGGCAGATCACCTGAGGTTAGGAGTTTGAAACCAGCCTGGCCAACATGGAGAATACCCGTCTCTACTAAAAATACAAAATTAGCCAGGCGTGGTGGCACATGTCTGTAATCCCAGCTACTAAGGAGGCTGAGACAGGAGAATTGCTTGAACCCAGGAGGCAGAGGTTGCTGTGAGCCTAGATCATGCCATTGCACTCCAGCCTGGGCAACAAGAGCGAAACTCCGTCTCAAAAAAAAAAAAAAAAATTAAACTCATATTTTAGAAGCTCTTTTTCCCAATTAAAATCTGCTGGGTGCAGGGGCTCACACCTATAATCCCAGCACTTTGGGAGGCCAAGGCGGGAGGATCACTTGAGCCCAGGAGTTTCAGATCAGTCTGGGCAACAAAGCAAGACCTTGTCTCTACAAAAGAATAAAAAATTGGCCAGGCATGGTGGCTCAGGCCTTTAATTCCAGCACTTTGGGAGGCTGAGGCGGGTGGATCACCCGAGGTCAGGAGTTCGAGGCCAGCCTGGCCAACCTGGTGAAACCCCGTTTCTACTAAAAATACAAAAATCAGCTGGGTGTGGTGGCAGGCACCTGTAATCCTAGCTACATGGGAGGCTGAGGCAGGAGAATCACTTGAACCCGGGAGGTGGAGGTTGCAGTGAGCTGAGATCGCGCCACTGCACTCTAGCCTGGGTGACACAGTGAGACTCCATCTCAAAAAAGAAAAAAAAAAGAATAAAAAATTAGCAGGGTGTGGTGGCATGTGCCGATGGTCCTAGCTACTCAGAAGGCTGAGGTGGGAGAACTGCTTAACTGCTTTAGCCTGGGAGGTTGAGACTGCAGTGAGCCTTGATCGCACCACTCCACTCCAGCCTGGGTGACAGAGTGAGACCCTATCTCAAAACAACAACAACAAAAACAAAACAAAACAAAACAAAAAAAAACCTCAAGCAGTGAAGCAGTGTCATAATCAGCTTGGAAATAACAGCAACAAGAGATTTCTTCAGATTCAGCAAAGAGAGATATTTTGTACAGAAATTAGAACTCAACCCCTTAAATCCCAGCGTTTTCTAACCACATTATTATATCAGCAAGTTAAAAATGGTAATTGGTAAAAAGTATTTACCAATTATGAGAACTATGGGAAAAACGTGAGTAGATTTTTCTACCACTATCAGATGTTCCAATATAATAGTTTTAAAGACTTAGATGTAGCCCGGGCCTGGTGGCTTACGCCTGTAATCCCAGCAGTTTGGGAGGCTGAGGTGGGCGGATCACGAGTTCGGGAGATCGAGACCATTGTGGCTAACACAGTGAAACCCCGTCTGTATTAAAAATACAAAAAATTAGCTGGGCACGCTGGCACGCGCCTGTAGTCCCAGTTACTTGGGAGGCTAAGGTAGGAGAATTGCTTGAACCTGGGAGGCGGAGGTTGCAGTGAGCCAAGATCACGCTACTGCATTCCAGCCTGGGCAAGAGAGACTCCATCTCAAAAAAAAAAAAAAAAAGACTTAGATGTTGAAGCAAACTTGTATTTCCATCAGTTCTGACAACTGCCTGTGTTTACTAAACAATTTATATGGTGTCAGTAAAAGACTGCAGTAAAGACCACCAGGCCAGGCGCAGTAGCTCATGCATGTAATCCCAGCACTTTGGGAGGCCGAGGCGGGTGGTTCACCTGAGGTCAGGAGTTTGAGACCAGCCTGGCCAACATGGTGAAACCCCATCTCTACTAATAATAAAAAAATTAGCCCGGCATGGTGGTGCATGCCTGTAATCCCACCTACACAGGAGGGTGAGGCTGGAGAATCACTTGAACTCAAGAGGTGGAAGTTGCAGTGAGCCGAGATTGCGCCATTATACTCCAGCCTGGGTGACAAGAGCAAAACTCTGCCTCCAAAAAAAAAAAACCACCAAAAACCACATGAATTATATAAAACTCTTCAGCCATATTTATGTTTCAATGGCTTTTTGGTTTTTTTTTGAGATGGGAGTCTTGCTCTGTCACCCAGGTTGGAGTGCAATGGCACCATCTTGGCTCACTGCAACCTGTGCCTCCTGGGTTCAAGCAATTCTCCTGCCTCAGCCTCCTCCTGAGTAGTTGGGATTACAGGCGTGCACCACCACACCTGGCTAATGTTTTGTATTTTTAGTAGATAGGGTTTCACCATATTGTCCAGGCTGTTCTCGAACTCCTGACGTCAGATGATCCACCTGTCTCAGCCTCCCAGAGTGCTGGGATTACAGGTGTGAGCCACCACGCCCAGCCTGTTTCAGTGGCTTCTAATCCCACATTGAGCAACAGCCCAGTAGGACGTAACACTGAATGAGTAAAGGTATAAGTAACACCACAGGTATTACATTCCTTACAAATGAGTAAACCTGATAATTTAACTTATTAGGAACAATGGAATTCAGCGAGACACATAATTTAAGAAGTCATTATTATTTGAGAAACAAAGTTTCTTTGCCTCAATTTCTGCTGATAGAATGAACATATCAAAGTCCAAACTTTGCTACACTACCAGGAATTTACCACTTACGCATTTTCTTCATCAAAGTTGGCCCGCTTAGATCCAATTTTGTAGAAAGAAGGAAGCTGTGGTGGAGCTGACTTTCCAAATCCAGAAGAAGAGCTGGTTGCCCCAAAGGCACTGTGGGACTGCTGTGGGAGTTTGGGTTCCTCCTTTTTCCCAGCACTGATGGCAAAACCTCCAAAGCCAAATCCTCGCTTAGTGCCAGGACCACCTTTGTTCCAGTTCATGGTGCCAATGACTGACCTGTTAGGAATAAGATACACAAATATAAATTAAACAAAAAAGTGTATAGCCCCAAGGGCCGGGCGCAGTGGGTCACACCTGTAATCGCAGCACTTTGGGAGGCCAAGGCAGGTGGACCATGAAGTCAGGAGTTCAAGACCGGCCTGGCCAATATGGTGAAAACCCTTCTCTACCAAAAACACAAAAATTGGCCGGGCGTGGTGGCACACGCCTGTGGTCCCAGCTACTTGGGAGGCTGAGGCAGAAGAATCACTTGAATCCGAGAGGCGGAGGTTGCAGTGAGCTGGGGTCGCGCCACTGCACGCCAGCCTGGGTGACACAGCGAGACTCCGTCTCAAAAACAAAAAAGAAGTATATAGCCCCACTGAGTTGTATGTCTCTTCCAACCTCCACCTAAAATTTTATTTTAAATTTTAGCTTCTCAATTAAAACTATAACATTGTTAGTCAGGAGAGTGGCCCAGGCCAGTAATGCCAACTACTTGGGAGGCTTAGGCAGGAGGACTACTTGAACCCAGGAGTTCCAGATTACACTGAGCTATGACCATGCCACTGCACTCAAGCCTGGGTGACAGAAAGAGATTGTCTCTTTTTATATTAAAAAAGAAAAGAAAAGAAAAAAGAAAATCCATCTCATTAAGAGATTCATTTCCAGCCCAGCTATTCAGGAGGCTGAGGCAGGGAAACTGCTTGAGACCAGGAGTTCAAGGTTACAGTGTTCTATGATCCTGCCTGTGAATAGCCACTGTATTTCAGCCTGGGCAACATAGTGAAATCCTGTCTCTTAAAAAAAACAAAAACAAAAACCACAAAAGTTGACATTGTATTTCAGATACACACCATGCTAGCCTCAACAAATGATTCTATTTTCTAAAACGCTGAAGAAATTGTTTTAATTTTATTGGGATCTCAATATAAACCGGAATGCAGTATTTAATATCATCCCCTCCAAAAGGATTTGCCTGCTAATTAACATCTTATTAAGCTGACAAAAATACTCATAAAAAGAAATATTTTGGGGAATCCGATATGTGCTAGGCCATTGGAGATATGAAAAGACTAAATATCTTCATCCTTATATGAAAGACTGAGGTGCTATCAGCCAAGACTCTCCGAAAACTAGAGGTTATCCTCTGGTAATGACATCTGGAAGAATCAAAGAATTAAAACTTAAAAGATCAGTTATTTGTAGACAGTATCTATGTATTCACGTCTGAAGGAAAGGTACTATGAACCATGTATTTATTGAACAACTGCCCAATAGAAACACTATCCAGGAAGGAACTATGATTCACTGACATGTTGCCTGAAGTATTCAGTTAGCTTGTGATTAAGAATTACAAAGAAATTTCTTGTGCATTGATAAAATCAATTTACAAACAATACCTTACATTAGTCTTGGCTCCAAAAACCTTTTTTTTTTTTTTTTAAAGGAACAGGGTCTTGTGATGTTGCCCAGGCTGGTCTCAAACTCCTAGCCTCAAGAGACCCCTCTCTCACATCTGCCTCCCTAAGTGCTGGGATTACAGGCATGAGCCACTGCACCTGGCCCAAAAAACATTTTTTTGTTTTTTTGTTTTTTGAGACAGAGCCTCGATCTGTCGCCCAGGCTGGAGTGCAGTGGCCCGATCTCAGCTTGCTGCAACCTCTGTCGCCTGGGTACAAGTGATTCTCATGCCTCAGCCTCCTGAGTAGCTGGGATTACAAGTGTGCACCACCACATCCAGCTAATATTTGGTATTTTTTAGTAGAGATGGGCTGGTCTCGAACTCCTGGCCTCAAGTGATCCACCCACCTCAGCCTCCCAAAGTGCTGGGATTACAGGCATGATGAGCCCCTGCACCTGGCCCCCAAAAACCCTTTTTAATGATACAACTTACCTAAGTTTTATAGAAAAGCAGAAAGCAAAAAAGAACAAAATTTAAAACTACCTGAAATTTCCTCTCCCAGATATGTAGTTTTGTTCTGTTTTTTACTACTTGTATGCATATGTGTATATACACACAAATTAAAAATTGAAACCATACTGTACATATTATTTTAATTAGTGATTTCTTCACCTAATGATATACTATGATATTGTTTAATGTCAATAGATATCTATTTCTTCACTACTTTACAGTATAATACTGGTAACACAATGTTACAAAACACATCATTATAGCTACATCTTTGTGCATACCTTCAATTATTTCCTTAGGAACAAGTTTTAAAATGCAATTGCTCAAAGGAAAATGCATTCTGAGTTTAAAAAAAAATTTTTTTTTGAGACAAGTTGTTGCTGTCACCCAGGCTGCATTACAGTGGTCTGATTGCAGCTCACTGCAGCCATGAACTCCTGGGCTCAAGTGATCCTCCCACCTCAGCCTCCTGAGTAGCTGGAACTACAAACATGAGCCACCATGCCTGGGTTTTTATTTTAATTTTTTGTTGTCTCACTATGTTGCCTAGGCTGGTCTCGAAATCCTGGCCTCAAGCAGTCCTCCTCAGTCTCCCAAAGTGCTGGAATTAACAGACATGACTCACACCACCTTGCCTGGACTAAAAATTTTAACTACTACTTACATTTATGAAAAAGTATCCATTACACATTGTGCAAAATAACTAAGGGCATAAAACAAGGTGGGTAGTATGATTTAATTTATGTAAAAACCATGAGTTACATATACAGAGACAGCTGACAGGCTGTTTATCAAAATGTTAACAGCAGTTATTTGATTTATTTTGTTTACCATTAGTAAGAAAAATTAAAATGTTTACTTTAATTTTAATTTCCACTAGCTTTGAAGCCAGGGTGGAAAAAAATTCCAAAAACTGTTTATTATAGTAACATTGTCAAAGAGATCAGAAACATGCACTATTCTATGCCCCTTGTCTATATATACTTTATAGATTTTGTTCAACTACTATTATACACAGCACTTAGTTGTTTGCTTAGTTTTAAGGTTTTTGTTTGTCTGTTTGTTTTTTTGGGAGACAAGAGTTTCACTCTGCCGCCCAGGCTGGAGTGCAGTGGTACAATCTTGGCTCACTGCAACCTCTGCCTCCCTGGTTCAAATGACTCTCCTGTCTCAGCCTCCCGAGTAGCTGGGATTACAGGTGTGTGCCACCAGGCTCAGCTAATTTTTTGTATTTTTAGTAGAGATGCTGTTTCGTTATGTTAGCCAGGCTGGTCTTGAACTCCCCACCTCAATCGATCCAACCACCTTGGCCTCCCAAAGTGCTGGGATTACAGGTGTGAGCCACAGCACCCAGCCTGCTTAGTATTAAACTTGAATTACACCACATCAATCTCTACTTAGACCCTTAACTCCAGATAGAAACTGTCTTTACTCATTTTGGACCTCTTCTCTAACAGTGAGAATGACTAAGGTATGTATTTAGTAAGTACTAATTTACCCGAACTTCATCTCCTGCTGTCTTTAGGAATCCCATAAGGGGATTCCTTCAATCAAGGAATCAACATAATTCCAGTGCGATGAAATTTAGTAAGAATCTTTACAAGCAATAAAATTTCAGCATCTGACGTTTTTAAACTAATCTATAAGCCTATCTTTACAAGAGCTGTTCCCAAGCAACAAAAATGATGGGCTCAATTTTAATCTCATTTTTCCTAGTGTATACAATGTATAACAAGGAGCTAATAAGCCATAAGGATGAGAAGGCAGACAAAGAAAGGATAGTGGAAAGACCTTTACGTTCAGGTGGATTTTAAGAATCACACAAACTCCTAGCAGGAAAACTTTCAATGGTTTACTGAAAGCTTGCTGAGAAGGTCAGACGGTATATGAAGTGCTAGGCATTCATACATGAAAGATACAGTCCCTGTTCTCAAGGAGTAGACAGTGCAGTCTGAGGCAGCTGAAAACAACATGATGCGTTCTAACAGACGTACTATACAGAGTGCATTCACTGGTGGTTCATGAGTGGGAGCAAAGGCATAGAAGTGTTCTGAGAGATGACATGTTAAATTTTGAAATCTCAAGAGACATTAGATCAAAGAGGCATTACAGAAGGGCATTTTAGACGGAAGGATCTGTTAAATGCTACCACAGAGAATATGAAATAGTTCAGTGCAGCTAGAGTTCAGTAGGACATTTGGGAAATTTGCAGGACACATGTTCAGAAAGACAGGCAGGGCCAAGATGAACAGCTTAGAAGGCTATGCTAATGACGTACCATACAAAACTGTATTCTGCCAGCTACAAAGAATCGTTAATTTTACACAGAAGGGAAATTTTCAGATCACTGTTTTTGAAAGACAGAATGAGAGATACTCATGGTAGAGGCAAGGAAAGTAGTTAGGAGGCTGTTGCAGCAACGCAGGTATAAAGTGACAAAATTCTGAACTAAGAAAGCACCTGTGGGAAAGGAGAAATGGGAGATGGATCTGAGTTATTTATTTAGATATCTGAGGAAAGATCAATTAGGATTGTGTGACCAGTAATTGGTGTGGAAGCTAAGGAAGAAGAGTCTAGAATAACTTCAGAAGTTTCTGGCTTTAAAGACTAGGTGAATTGTGGAGCCACTAATGGAGATGGAAACCTAAAAGAGCCAGGCTTGCAAAACCAGGCAGAAGGTGAGTTCAGTATCTATGAGAGAGCTGAGTAGAGATGCCAAGTAGGGGCAGTAACTGCAGAGAGGGGTCTGGAGTGAGCTATAGATTTGCTGTAAGCCATTTGCATTTAAGGTTACTGATGTAAATAAGCTAGCAGAGAAACGATGCAGAGAAAAGACGTAAGACAATTCTTTCTTTTCCCCCCAAGATGGAGTCTTGCTCTGTCGCCCAGAGCTGGAGGGCAATGGCATGATCTTGGCTCACTGCAACCTCCACCTCCCGAGTTCAAGCAATTCTCCTGCCTCAGCCTCGCGAGTAGCTGGGATTACAGGCACGCACCACCGTGCCCAGCTAATTTTTGTATTTTTAGTAGAGACAGGTTTCACCATGTTGGCCAGGCTGGTCTCAAACTCCTGACCTCGTGATACACTGCGTCCAGCTGGTAAGACAATTCTTTTTTTTTATTTTTTGAGACGGAGTCTCACTCTGTCGCCCAGGCTGGAGTGCAGTGGCACTATCTCGGCTCACTGCAACCTCCGCCTCCTGGGTTCACACCATTCTCCTGCCTCAGCCTCCCCAGTAGCTGGGACTACAGGCGCCTGTTACCATGCCCGGCTAATTTTTTGTATTTTTAGTAGAGACGGGGTTTCACCGTGTTAGCCAGGATGGTCTCGATCTCCTGGCCTCGTGATCCACCTGCCTCGGCCTCCCAAAGTGCTAGGATTACAGGCATGAGCCACCACATCTGGCCCAGTAAGACAATTCTTAACATATATCACTATTTAGGAATGGGCAGAAAAAGAGAAGCTTACATGGAAACTTCAGATGGAACAGGGATGGGGGAAGGGAAAGAAAGAAGAGGGGGAAGGAAGGAAGGGGAGACAAAAAGCAACACGGGTGAGGAGAAAGAAGCTCTATAGGCAGAAAACTAAACAGAAGTTAGGTAAGTTAAGAACTAAAATGCGCCGGGCGCGGTGGCTCACGCCTGTAATCCCAGCACTTTGGGAGGCCAAGGCAGGCGGATCACAAAGTCAGGAGATCAAGACCATCCTGGCTAACACGGTGAAACCCCGTCTCTACTAAAAATACAAAAAATTAGCCGGACGTGGTGGCAGGCACCTGTAGTCCCAGCTACTCAGGAGGCTGAGGCAGGAGAAAGGCATGAACCTGGGAGGTGGAGCTTGCAGTGAGCCGAGATCCGGCTACTACACTCCAGCCTGGGCGAGAGTGCGAGACTCTGTCTCAAAAAAACAAAACAAAAAGAACTAATATGTTTCTGTTGTATAGGCAACCAGGAGTCATCAGTGAAAGCAGCTTCAATGGAGCAGTAGGGACAGGGTTGAGGAGTACCTGGCAAGTAAGTGGTAGAAGATGAAGACTAGGTCAACAGGAGTCAAGAGTACTTTGTAGGCTGTTTATCAATGATAGGAAGGAGAAAGTGAAGCATTAACTACAGAAATTTCATTTTTTAAAGAAACATAGGCATGTTTATATGCTAAAGGGGAAAAACCAGTAAAGTCTGAAAAATTGAAGATGCAAAATGACAGAAAAAAGTCATAGGATTTCCAGAGACGACCAGACACAATCAGAACTTTTAACAACAGGAGTAACTCACTCTTCCCCCAAAACTAGAGGGAAGGAGTGAAAAAGAACAAACATGAATATGAATTAGCCCTATTAAATAATCAAAAGGTTCATATTACAAAAGCAGCAAATCAACTCCTGCCACAAACAGGCAGGCAGTGAGACCTTGGGCAGGTAAGGGTTGCTTAATGGCTCTCAAGACTTAGCAAGATGGAAAAGCGATCCTTTCCCTAGCTCATCTAGAACACACAGCTCATTGCCCCTCATTTACTGACTCTAGGAAGGCCAAGCAACTGTGCTTTCTATATACCCTGAGTAGAATGTTAGCTCCATGAGGGCACAGACTTCGCTCAATTTGTCCAGCACTATATCCCTGGTGTCTGCGTAGTACTCAAAAAATTTTGCTGTATGAATAAATATAATGTATTCAGGCTCTCCAAAATTCATCCCAGTATTTGTGAAAACTGTCCTTAATTACTACAAACCTTGTTATCTAGCTAACCACCCTTCCTGATTAAATCTAAGCCAGATCATCCTCAATGGATCATTACTTAAGTCTCTTGACAACAGTTTTTCCTATCCTTTTTTTTTTTTTGAGACAGAGTTTTGCACTTGTTGCCCAGGCTGGAGTGCAATGGCGCAATCTCAGCTCACCGCAACCTCTGCCTCCCGGGTTCAAGTGGTTCTCCTGCCTCAGCCTCCCAAGTAGCTGGAATTACAGGCATGTGCCACCACACCTGGCTAATTTTGTATTTTTAGTAGAGATGGGGTTCCTCCATGTTGGTCAGGCTGGTCTCAAACTCCCGACCGCCGGTGATCTGCCTGCCTCGGCCTCCCAAAGTGCTGGGATTACAGGCGTGAGCCACTGTGCCCGGCAGTTTTTCCTACTATTAAACCATGTAGTGTATATGGCTACTGAACCTTGACAATCACAGAGGTTTGTGGGAGTATAGCTGACAGAAGAAGCAAAAGATAGCCACCCAAATTTCTATTTGGTTACTAAAAAAATAAAAGAGGCAGATGCAGTGGCTTACACCTATATTCCCAGTACTTTGGGAAGCAGGAAGATGGCTTGAGGCCAGGAGTTTGAGACCAGCCTGGACAACACAGCGAGACCCCATCTCTACGAAGAAAACAAAAAGAAAAAAAAAAGAGATACCTAGAATAGTCAAACTCAGAGACACAGAGTAGAAGAGTGGTTGCCAGGGGCTGCGAGGAGGGGAGAATAGGGTGTTATTGTTTAATGGGTACAGAATTTCAGTTTTACAAGATGAAAAGTGTTCTGTGGTAGATTGTGGTGATAGTAGCAAAAGAAGAAAACAAAATGACGTGGGCACAGTGGCTCACAACTGCAATCCCAGCACTTTGGGAAGCCAAGGCAGGAGGATGGCTTGAGCTCAGGAGTTTGAGGTCAGCCTGCACAACAATGCAAAACCTGATTTCTACAAAAAATACAAAAATTACCCAGGTGTGGTGGCGTGCACCTGTAGCCCCAGCTACTCGGGAGGTTGAGGTGGGAAGATGGCCTGAACCCAGGAGTTGGAGGTTGCAGAGGGCTGAGATCGTGCCACTGCACTCCAGCCTGGGTGACAGAGTGAGACTGTGTCTCAAAAAAACAAAAACAAAACAAACAAAAAAAACACACTTGGGGAAATTCAACTGCATTTTTGTATTTTTTCTCTTAAAAAAGATTTCTTCATTTCCTGCTGGGGTGCCAAAAAATAAAAATTTAAAAAAGAACCCTTTTGAAATACCTAATTTGAAAAGAATTAGCTGAATAGAGCCATAAACAAAGTTTAATGAGTATTTGCTTAAAAAAGAACAACCCTAAGTTGGTTCTTAGTAATAACATCCATTGTTTTATACTGACCAATAACCACTAATGATTTTGTTAAGTGCCCGGTACTATGAGAGACATCCCTCATATATACCCACCTTTCCATCTCCACCTCCACTATTGCAATTATTTCCTAAAAAAAATTCCTGATTATTGAGAGGCCGATGCAGACGGATCACAAGGTTACGAGATCAAGACCATCCTGGCCAACATGGTGAAACCCCGTCTCTACTAAAAATACAAAAATTAGCCAGGCGTGATGGCGCACACCTGTAGTTCCAGCTACTTAGGAGGCTGAGGCAGGAGAATCTCTTGAACCCAGGACGCGGAGGCTGCAGTGAGCCGAGATTGCGCCACTGCACTCCAGCCTGGACGACAGAGCGAGACCCTACTAGAGTGATCACTAAGTCAAAATATACTGAGTGCCTATTTTGTGCCAGTAACTGCTCTAAGGTGCTAAGGATACAGTAATGGAATCAGACGCGGCCATACTCAGAATTCACAGTCTGGCCCAGGAGAAAGAAAAACTAATCATGTAATTCCAGGTAGCAAAAGTGCTATGAAAAGCAAGCAAGAGGGTAAGAGGCAAGCTATCGTAAACTTAAGTCAGGCAAGGCCTCTCTGAGACGAATGACATTTGACAGGTAATCCTCCCCTGACTACTGTCCCAAGAATGTCTGTTTTATTGGAAAAGTAATGGTGATGTACATCCAGATGCTTCATATAAAACCAGCAAATCTTCCATAGTCTATAAGAAGTGATTCCGTGTAGTAAAGCATAAAATGACGAAGTAATAGTGAGACACACAGTGAAAAGAGAAAAGCAAGTTTTACCTCCTTTGGTAGAGTAGCATAGTGTGTGTTAATACCGTGGAACCAGAAAAAGTTTCACAGAAGGGAGGTCAGTATTCAGATGCTTATCGAAAACCCTTTCCAGGTTCTTCCAGAACACACATTTCTGATTATGTCACTCTTCTCAATTCCATAGCTCTCCACAGTTAATCATGCTGGAATGAGACCCTCCATTGTGGCATCAAACTACTTTACCATTCATACTTCCCAGGGTCTCTCCACACGTACTCAATTTTCCAGGAAAACAAGCACTCTGGTGAATCCTCTTCCCTCTAACTGGATCCCCTTCACATCAAATCTCTTTCCTATAAACTATGAGTACCTACCAAAGTCCTATCCTTCAAAGCATATCTCAAATACCAACTCCTAAAGACATGAATATGATATGCCCAAAGAAATGGCATCTCCTGGCTGGGCACGGTGGCTCACGCCTGTAATCTCAGCACTTTGGGAGGCCGAGACCGGTGGATCAAGAAGTCAGGAGATCGAGACAATCCTGGCTAACATGGTGAAACCCCATCTCTACTAAAAATACAAAAAAATTAGCCGGGCATGGCGGCTGGCACCTGTAGTCCCAGCTACTCCGGAGGCTGAGGCAGAAGAATCACTTGAACCCGGGAGGCGGAGCTTGCAGTGAGCCGAGATCGCGCCACTGCACTCCAGCCTGGGCGACAGAGTGAGACTCCATCTCAAAAAAAAAAAAAGAAAGAAAAAGAAATGGCATCTCCTTCCTCAAACTCCCTTTCCAGTCCAACTCCATATTATAGGATTCATGGCTGAAGAAACAGGCTTATTCACTTTTCTCTTATAGCATGTTTTCAATATTAGATACTCATTTATTCAATATGTAAAAGACTAAAGGAGATCTACAACTAGGCTGAGGAGAAATAGTCAAGATGGCACGAAGTCCTATTTGGTATGGTTTGGTATGGTTCTAGGCACTAAATCCTATGGCTGGCTGGGAGAGGTGGCTCACACCTGTAATCCTCGCCCTTTGGGAGGCCAAGGTGGGAAGATCACTTAAGGCCAGGAGTTTGAGACCAGCCTAAGCAACACAACAAAACCCTGTCTTTACAAAAAAAATTTAAAAAATTAGCCAGGCATGGTGGCACACGCCTGTAGTCCTAGCTGCTCAGGAGGCTGAGGCAAGAGGATTGCTTGAACCCAGGAGTTCCAGGTTACAATGAGCTGACTGGACCACTGCACTCCAACCTGGGCAACACAGCAAGACACTGTCTCTAAAAAATAAATAAAACACGGTGGTTTCCTAGGAAATCTTAACAGAATAGTAAAGTAGCACAGGCTATGTGTAAACTATCTTTGCTACTAACTTGATATGAACCTCAGGGAAGTTATTTAGCTTCTCTGGGTTCAGTTTCCTCATCTATAAAAAATGGTGAGAGGCTGTGTGTGGTGGCTCACGCCTGTAATCCCAGTACTCTGGGAGGCTGAGGCAGGCGGATTACTTGAGCCCAGGAGTTCGAGACCAGCCTGGGCAACATAGCCAGACACCATCTCAAAAAAAAAAAAAAAAAAAAGATGAGACTGTCACCTATCCCAAGAGTTGGTGTGAAAAATTAAGTTCATACACAAAAATGTACTTGTTCAATATGTCAGCTACCATCGTGTTTTTCATCATTATATTATTTCTGAAGAACCAATTTCTTCATCGGTAAATTGAGACTATCAGACTTCTTTCAACTCAGGTATTTCACACATAAGTGCCACAAGAACACTGAAGATGTCAGAGATCACCATGAGCTAACAAGCAAGGGCAAGTGTCATAAGAGAGTCAGAAGCCAGGCTACGCACAGAAAGATGAAAGCTGGGTAGAGACGTGCAGACGAAGACATTCTAGGGAGAAAGACTGAACTAGCGAAGGCTAGGAAGTGAGAATAAATGTGGAACACACTTATAAAGGAAGACAATTTAGCTAGTTTGTGTTTTTGGCAATGGTGGAAAATAAGATATGATCTAAATGACTTTAAATATAGTGGACTAAAAACAACTGATTATATAAACCACATTACTTTATCACTTGTATTTTTGGAGGTGGAAGGAAGAGTTCTAGTGACAGTGATTAGCATCTACTCTACATATACTTTGAGAGTATCCCACACACTATATACAGGTCAGTTCTTTAATAAGAATCTATATAAAAACTCAAGAACGTAATCACATTCTTCTAAACCAAATATAAGTAAATGCTAGGTTATGGTTATTTTAGAAGCATCCCTTCTGTCAGCTTAAAGCAACTAAGAGCTGATTATATGACTATTAATGTAACAAAACAAATTTAAATAACTGCACTCCTCTCTCATATTAAATTGTTACAATATAAATCAGATATTATCATTCCTCTGATCGAAACCCTCAGATCCTTCCTAAGTAACAGCCTAAAAGGCTTTGGTTGTTCCACTCACTCCCTTCCCCCAATTCTTCCCTGACCTTATCTCCTAATACTCCCTCAGCTCACAGTGCTCCAAACGCGTTGGTCTTCACACTCTTAACGGGCCAGCTTTGTCCTCCTCAAGGCTTTTATGTTTGTTATTCTCTAGCTTGGAACGTTCCTTTCCCCAGATAAACATAGGCTTACTCCTCCTTCTAGTCCGCTTAAATATCAGCTTGTCTGTATGGACTTCTCTGACCACTTTATTGCAAATTCCAACAACACCTCCCCAACCCCCTTTCCAGCTTTCTTTTTCCTAAGATACTGATCATCTTTTAACATTCAGTATAATATATGTATCTGTTTGCCTCTCCTCCCGCTGCTAGAAACATAAGTTTCACAAAGGCAGGGGTCTAACACCCATCCCTATCACCTAGAACGGCGCTAAAGAATAGGCACCAATAAAAATACCCCTTGAATGAACGAATTGCACATTAGGCTACACAATGCTTCTTCCAGGTACGGGAAGATACATTTTCCTTTCCCAGCTGTCAAAATCTAAACGTTAATTTTTGTACGAAACACTCATTGCTCACCTCCTATGTGCCAGAACTGAGCCTGGCTCTGCAAAGTGACTTAAGACATAGTCCCTGCCCTTGAGGAAGTCCTGGGTGTGTATACGAGGGAGGACAGACATAGAAACATCATTGACAAGAAGAAAACACAGGGAAGACACAGGAAATTGGATAACTGCCTATAGGAGTGGGGGCAAGAGGGAAATTCTCAGTGATGAGAATGTAATTCCCCAAAACTCTAGACAGCTTCTCCTGTTTTTCATGCATATATTTGCAACGCCATGTAAATTATTTATTCACATCAGATAGCCTCTCAAGTAGGCCGCAAAAAAGTTTGTGTGACTACAGTGATGCTAATAATCGACCTACTCAAGGCTGCACAAAGATCATCGCCTATGTCTTTTCACTCCTCTCATTTGGCAGCTTTTGCCTATCAGGACCCCAAATTCGGAGGCCTGCATCTCCCAAGCGCTGCCTCCTTGGGTCAGAATTTTCTCCGCGCTATTCCTGCCTCGGAGCCGGGCACCCTGCAAATCCCTTTCCTAGGCAAAGGGCGCCGCCTCCGGAAAGCCGCCAACTGGGCCTCGGTAAGACTTGTGAGGGAAGCGGGAGCTGTGGGAGGGCGATGCGGCTAGGAAAGAACCCTCGAGGCCTCAGCCCGCACTCCCACCCCTTCCCGGCACCCCGGCCGCCGGGTGCCCCGAGGCTTTGCCGACTCTTTGTTAAGCGAGGCCGCGGTTCCTCCGCCCTCGCTAGGCCCAGCAGTTGCCTCCAGTGCCCCCAAGGACTGGCGGCCTTGCGTCCAGAACCCCCACGCACAAACCTGCTGCTATGGCTGCAGCGGCAGCTGCTACAACCACGGGCGCGGAGCGAATCCCGGAGCCCAAAGTACGCGCTGTTCCGGTCCGGTGCCGCCGCGCTCCTTCCTCTCCGCCCCCTTCGCCGCCGCCGCCACCACCGCCACAGCCTCACGGCCCGTTGCTGAAGGGGGGAGGGGAACAAAAACGCGACATGCGCAGTGAGGAATGCGCGGGCCGAAGGGCGGGGCCGGGGGCTACGGCTCCCGGAAGGCGCCTGACCTTAAAGCTCCAGAGCGCCTCACAGGCTCCTCAGATACTCTGACGGGAAACTGCAGTTGGGTGGACAGTGTTCATGACCCGTCTAGAAAGTGGGTCTGCGAATGAAGAAAAAGTGGCGTCAGGGGACTGGCCAAAAATCCCAAGAGAAAACGGGTTGGGCAGAAACCATATTTACATGAACATGCCTATAGTTTAAACTGTTGCATATACTACTAGAGCGACACTCTTGCCTCTGGCCACGTGGTCCCACACAGCATGGCCACCTTTAGCTTCCGGAGCACCGGTTCCGTGTGACGTCAACTTGATGGAACCCTAGGTAGGAGGATTGGGATAGGCGAGGGCAGTTCCGGCCCAGGGGCGGGGATTATGTAATTTTCCCAGAAACCCCACCTCGCCTCAGCCGGGCGGGGGAGAGGGAGGTCTCGCGCTGTCCCCGGGGTTGCATCCCGCCCCGCAGGCTGCGCGCAGGCGCTGACGAGCCGCTCGCATTCTACGTAACGGACGGCGGAGGCTACGTGAAGAGAGGCGCGGCGTGACTGAGCTATGATTCTGGCTGCGTCCTAGAGGCATCTGGGGCAGTAAAACCGCTGCGATCGCGGAGGCGGCGGCCAGGCCGAGAGGCAGGCGGGGCAGGGGTATCGGACGCAGGGCGCTGGGCCGGGTTTCGGCTTCGGCCACAGGTAAGGAGCGGGCCAGGACGCGCTCGTCGGCGGGGCCGGGCCAGGCCGAGCGGTGACTCCGAGTTGCTTGGCCTGTAGCCCGGTCCGGTTGAGATAATTGTAATGGTTTGGGGGAACTTTCCCACGGAGCTGTGAGCAAATGATAGCCAGAAGGGCAGAATTAGAGGAAATGTACAGTGTGTGCCGCAGGATGACATTAGGATGTATTGATTCTCTTGGGTGGGGAGAAACTAGGCAAGGGGGTTTAATAGAAGCAAAAGGCTCTGTGGCCAGTCTCTTTTGGAGGTTTCTAAAATGAAACGTGTTTGTATCCAACACATATAAAGATACAGAGAAAAGTCTGCATGATTTCCAGAATACTCGTTTTGGCCTTTGTCAGAAAGGCCTAATCTAAAATGACAACAAAGAATGATGGCCTCACTCAGTCCTCTTTCCTCAAATCTGGACCCAGTCGCTGAGGAACTTTTGGATGAGCTTGCAGAAAATAATCAAACCAGACTTGTTAGTGCTTATGTGAATTTTCCTTGGTCCTGTGTTGCTTACTTCAGGAGTCATAGAGGCTGGGTGGCCTGGCAAGGACTTGTGCATTTGAGAACTGAGTTGACAGGTGCAGCGGAGACTTCTAAGAGGGGAAGCCAAGGTAAAAATGGCTTGGATGATTGTAACCTAAATAACCTTGAAGGATCTCCATTATAGTGCTGAGTTATCTCAGAAGTGTTTCTATGGTGTGAATATTCTAATTGGAAATTCAATTTGAAATGATCAGATCTTTGGCAGGCTGTTAATCGAGTTGACAGTTCCGGTGTTAACTTTTAGTTGCTTCTATTTGAAAAAAAAGTTTTAAGAGTAGGATTTGAAAAGGAGGCTGGGCGCGGTGGCCCACGCCTGTAATCCCAGCAGTTTGGGAGACCGAGGCGGGCGGATCACGAGGTCAGGAGATCGAGACCATCCTGTCTAACACAGTGAAACCCCGTCTCTACTAAAAATACAAAAAATTAGCCCGGCGTGGTGGCAAGCGCCTGTAGTCCCAGCTACTTGGGAGGCTGAGGCAGAAGAATGGCGTGAACCGGGGAGGCGGAGCTTGCAGTGAGCCGAGATCGTGCCACTGCACTCCAGCCTGGGCGACAGAGCGAGACTCCGTCTCAAAAAAAAAAAAAAAAAAAACTTGTACATATATCCCGTAATACCCACTGCAGCCCTAAGAGGCAAGTAGCAAATGGTATCCCTTTTTTGTATGTGGAGAACAGGGAATTTTAAGTAATTAGGCTAAGGTCATATTGCTGGTAAATGGTAGAGCTGACATTTTATTTTATTATTATTATTATTATTTTTTTTTGAGACAGAGTCTTACCCTGTTGCCCAGGCTGGAGTGCAGTGGCACAATCTTGGCTCACTATAACCTCCATCTCTCGGGTTCAAGCGATTCGCCTGCCTCAGGGTCCCGAGTAGCTGGGATTACAGGTGCCTGCCACCATGCCTGGCTAATTTTTGTATTTTTAGCAGAGGTGGGGTTTCACTATTTTGGCCAAGCTGGTCTCGAACTCCTGACCTCAAATGATCCACCCACCTCAGCCTCCCAAAGTGCTGGGATTACAGACGTGGATCACCACGCCTGGCCTAGAGCTGACATTTTAAACCAAGTCTGATTTCACCAAAGTATGTGTTCTTTTTCTATATTTCTTCCACTTTTGACCAAATATCACAACATGAGAACTAGAGGGAAAGCCTAGAAAAACTAGAAGAGAAACTTTAACAGGTAGTAATTTAGAGGACTGAAGACCCTTAGGACTAGTGGAAGTGGAAAATATACATTCCAGAGTTTAAAAACACTCATTAGTAACTAAAGATGGTTAAAGGAAGCTAGGGATGTTTAGAGACATATCCCAAACCTCTTTGAGGCTGGCATTGACAAGGTGGCATGCTTTCCCATAGAATGTCCCTTGATACTAACCTGAAGGATCAACTTGTATAGAAAGGATGTTTAGTCCTCCCTTGATATCTATGGGGGATTGGTTCCAGGACCCCTTGAGAATACCAAAATCCATGGATACTCAAGTCCCTTATATAAAATGGTGTAGTATTTACATATAACCTATGCACCTCCTACCATATACTTATATATATATATATATATATATATACACACACTATATGATTATCTCTAGATTACTTATAATACCTAATTTAATTGTATTTTTTTAATCGTTCTTCCAGATGTGGAACCCGTGGATAGGCCCTACTGTACTGTTGGCCTATCCTTTATGGCATTTCTCAAAATCATTTGTACCTTTCAAATTGTATGAACTTTAATTCTAAGAACATTTAATTTCTTTCTTTCTTTCTTTCTTTTTTTTTTTTTTTTTTTTGGAGACAGAGTGTTGCTCTGTCACCCAGGCTAGAGTGCAGTGGCGTGATCTTGGCTCACTGCAATCTCCGCCTCCCAAGTTTAAGCAATTTTCCTGCCTCAGCCTCCCAAGTAGCTGGGATTACAGGTGTGTGCCACCATGCCTGGCTAATTTTTTGGTATTTTTAGTCGAGACGGGATTTCACCTTGTTGGCCAGGCTGGTCTCGAACCCCTGACCTCCGGTGATCTGCTCATATTGGCCTCCCAAATTGCTGGGATTACAGGTGTGAGCCACTGCGCCCAGCCTTTAAGAGCGTTTAATTTCTTGAGCATCCATGGATTGCAAGGCATTGGACAATAACCTTTGATATTAAACTGATTTCTTTAAGAAGTTTCAGTGCTATAAATGAGATTTAGAATATTCTGCGTTCCAGAGCACGTTGAAAGAGTAGTACATATTTCCCTTTGCCATACTCTCACCTCCATTAATACTCAACTCCTTGCATTATGGCTTCCATCCTTACCACTTCCCTGCAGTTGCCAGTAATGATTTCATCATGACCTGGCCCCTGAGGGCCTTTACAGCCTCTTTTCTCCCACTTGAGTCTACAAACCCAATGCCCTATCATACCAGGCTCCTAAAATATGCTATTTCAGGCCTCCATGCCAAACCTGTTCCTCAGTCTGCAATGCCTCTTCTCGAGTGACAAAAGTACACTACAGAAAAAAAAAAAATTAGGCCGGGCACGGTGGCTCATGCCTGTAAATGCCTGTAATCCCAGCACTTTGGGAGGCCGAGGCAGGCGGATCACCTGAGGTCAGGAGTTCGAGATCAACCTGGCCAACATGGTGAAACCTCATCTATACTTAAACTACAAAAAAATTAGCCAGGCATGATGGTGGGCACCTATAATCCCATCTACTCAGGAGGCTGAGACAGAAGAATCGCTTGAACCCAGGAGGCAGAGGTTGCAGTGACCCGAGATCACGCCACTACACTCCAACCTGGGCTACAGAGTGAGACTCTGCCTCAAAAAAAAAAAAATGAAGAAAAATAAGGACAAAATACCCAGAATTCTACCATACAAGCTAATTAATATTTGTATGTAAATGTATGTTTTTCTAAACCAAGCTTGTCCAACCCATGGCCTGCAGGCCGCATGTGACCCAGGACAGCTTTGAATGTGGCCTAACACAAATTCGTAAACTTTCTTAAAACATTATGAGATATTTTTTAGCTTATTGGCTATCATTAGTGTTGGTGTGTTTTATGTGTGGCCCAAGACAATTATTCTTCTTCCAGTGTGGCTCAGGGAAACCAAAAAATTGGACATCCCTGTTAAACTTTTTTGTTTTCTTTTTCTTTTCTTTTGTTTTTTCTTTTTTTTTTTTTTTTTTTTGAGATGGAGTTTCACTCTTGTTGCCCAGGCTGGACTGCAATGGCACTGTCTCAGCTCACTGCAACCTCCACCTCCAGATTCAAGCAATCCTCCTGCCTCAGCCTCCCAAGTAGCTGGGATTACAGGTGCTTGTCACCACGCCCGGCTAATTTTTGTATTTTTAGCAGAGATGAGGTTTCACCATGTTGGTCAGTCTGGCCTCAAACTCGTGACCTCAGGTGATCTGCCCACCTCGGCCTCCCAAAGTGCTGGGATTACAGGTGTGA
Source organism: Pongo pygmaeus (assembly GCF_028885625.2). Classification (NCBI taxonomy): domain Eukaryota; kingdom Metazoa; phylum Chordata; class Mammalia; order Primates; family Hominidae; genus Pongo; species Pongo pygmaeus. The sequence continues at coordinate 82,029,812 of NC_072392.2, read as the reverse complement.
GCCATCGCACACAGCCAAACCTTTTTCTTTATGTGCATTTGCTTCTAAAATGATCTAGGTTTCGACTTCATTTGTAACATTTTTTTTTTTTTTTCTTTTAGACAGCCTCGCTCTGTTGCCCAGGCTGTAGTGCAGTGGCGTGGTCATGGCTCACTGAAGCCTCAACCTCCTGGGCTCAGGTGATTCTCCCACCTCAGCCACCAGAATAGCTGGACTACAGGTGCACACCACCAGACTTGGCTAATTTTTTTTTTTTTTTTTTTTTGAGACAGAGTCTCCCTGTGTCACCCAGGCTAGAGTGCAGTGGTGCAATCTCAGCTCACAGCAACCTCTGCCTCCCAGGTTCAAGTGATTCTCATACTTCAGCCTCCCAAGTAGCTGGGATTATAAGTCACACCACACGCTGGCTAATTTTTTAAATATTTTTAGTAGAGACAGGGTTTTACCATGTTGGCCAGGCTGGTCTCAAACTCCTGACCTCTAGTGATCTGCCTACCTTGTCCTCCCAAACTGCTGGGATTACAGGAATGAGCGTGAAACTTGGCTAAAAGCTTTTTTGTAGAGAGGAAGTCTCACTATGTTGCCCAGGCTGTGTAACAATTTTTTTTTTAATTACTTGGAGGCTTTTCTTTTATTTGTGTTTTGTTTTGAGGCACGTTTCACTGTCACCCAGGCTGGAATGCATTAGCATGATCACAGTTCACTGCAGCCTCGGCCTTGTGAGCTCAAGCGATTTTCTCACCTCAGTCTCCCGAGTAGCTGGGACTACAGGCACATGCCACCAAACCCAGCTAATTTTTCTATTTTGTTTGGAGAGGTGGGTTTTCGCCATGTTGCCAAGGCTGGTCTCCAACTCTTGGGCTGAAGCAGTCCACTCACCCCAGTCTCCCACAGTGCTGGGATTACAGGGGAGAGCCACTACCCTGTGTAACAATTTTTAATGGACAACAGTAGCTTTGGTTTTTGATACATCCGTAGTTTAACCAAAGAGTTTAACCAAATTTCACCATCATAAATAATATTGTAGCACATGTCCTTGAAGCTGAATTCCTGTGCAAATTTATGTTCAATTCAGGAATTGTGCTTTATCTTGGCATAGTACCTACAGTGGCGATATGCTTAGTGAAGGTACATTTAATTGCAGTAGGATCATTGTGAAAAGCAGTGAATGCCAAAGGAGTTTTTATATTACTTTGCAATAATTGGTTAGCCTTTGATGATTATTGAATCTTTATATGTAACAAAAGTTATGTTTTAGAAAGATGCTGGTGGTTTTTAGGGAGGAAAAGTAGGGAGTGGGGAGAGCATTAAGACGATACCATTTAGAATAATATGGTGGCTCTTCATCAGGTGGGGGTGACTTGGATTGTAGTGGCTGTGGGAATCAAAGAAGGAAACACCAGGGTTTATGGCTGATAGATTTCAAAGGAAAAAGAAGGCAAAACATTAGATATCTTGTTCTTTTCAACAAGCAAGACTGGAAAAATGTGATTGATATTAATATACAAATAGAGAAATTCAGATACCTGATGATTTTGAGATGACTATAGGCAGGGATTGGGTCAGCCTGAGGGGAGGCCTGTGAAGTAAGAATGGTCTTTATATTGTTTTAAAGTTTTTTTTAAAAAAGAACAATATGCAGCAGAGACCAGTATGTACCCCATAAAGCCTAAAATATTTACTATCTTATTAGATACACGAAAAGTTTGTAGGGCATCAAAACAGATATGTCTTCAAGGTTACAGTGAGTTATGACATAGGGCTGGTGTTTAGATGAGGGACAGGACCGGAAATACAGCCTAAATGGGTTTGATGGTTGAAATATACTTTTCAAATTTCAGTTCAAATGGTCTCCCCACTTTTTTTTTTGTAAAGCCTTACCTATTTGGTAAAATGGCTGCATTGTCATCCGTGTTTTCATATAATTTGACACATATTTTGTCACAGATATGATATCATTATATTTGTTAATGCACAAGCTTTTTTCACATATTAGAAAACTGAATGTTCTTCAAAAAGCTATAAAATGATGATATATTGAATTCCATCATACACACTAGGAACAATTGGTTAGCAAAAAATTACTGCTTCTAAGCAAGTACTACGAAAGCACAGCCACCTACCTACATTTGAGAAGCAGCCTGAGAAGTGGTTCATAGCATGGATTCTGGAGGCAAAACTCTGGGATTAAATCACAGCTCTTTGTCACTTGGTAGTTATACTACTTAGCATCTTTCTGCCCCATTTTCCTTATTAGTGAAATGGGGATGTTAATATTGTAGCTTTCCTTAGAGGGTTGTTATGAGGATTAAATTAGTTGCTTTTTGTAAAGTCTTTGGAACAGTGTCTAGCACATAGTGATTTAAGTGTTTGCTTTTATGATAATTATGTTTATGCATGAACACAAATCAATCTAAGGGTGAATGGCTTTTTTATTCATGGATTATTCTTGTTACCACTAACAGATAAATAGCTACATCTTATTCCTTCATTTTTACCTCCTTCTCATTTTCTATAGAAAGCTTTTTAATAGGCCCTCAAAAAATGCTTATTGAATACTCTATGTAAATGGACAGAGTTTTAGAAAACTCAACCTAAAGAAATTAAATGACTTGGGTTGGGCGCAGTGGCTCACACCTGTAATCCCAACACTTTGGGAGGCCGAGGCAGGTGGATCACCCTGAGGTCAGGAGTTCACAACCAGCCTGGCCAACATGGCGAAACCCCATCTCTACTAAAAATACAAAAATTAGCCGGTCGTGGTGGCACGTGCCTGTAATCCCAGCTACTCGGGAGGCTGAGGCAGGACAATTGCTTAAACCCAGGAGGCAGAGGTTGCAGTGAGCCAAGATCACACCATTGTGCTCCAGCCTGGGCGACAAGAGCAAAACTCCGTCTCAAAAAAAAAGAAATTAAATAAATGACTTGATGACTTGTTGAAGATTTTACAGATATCTAGTGCCAGGATCCAGACTAGAACCCAAGCCTCTTGACCTTACTTCATTGTTCTTTATATAATTGATCTGAATCTAATAGTACCGAATAAGAGAAAAGCAGGAGAGGTTTATAGATTTTTACTGTTTATAAAATCTGATCAGTATGTATAGAATGGCAATCCATTTTGGGGTTCTCTTTTTTTTTTAAGCTTTTTTTCTCAAGGTGCAATGAAAGCCTTCCACACTTTCTGTGTTGTCCTTCTGGTGTTTGGGAGTGTCTCTGAAGCCAAGTTTGATGATTTTGAGGATGAGGAGGACATAGTAGAGTATGATGATAATGACTTCGCTGAATTTGAGGATGTCATGGAAGACTCTGTTACTGAATCTCCTCAACGGGTCATAATCACTGAAGATGATGAAGATGAGACCACTGTGGAGTTGGAAGGGCAGGATGAAAACCAAGAAGGAGATTTTGAAGATGCAGATACCCAGGTGAGGCTCTTTTTATTAATTTCTTGGAAAAATTTGTAACTAGCACCTTTCCCAAACATTAAAATTAATCCTCAGGCTCGGGAGACCTTTACTGTCTGGAGTCTTCATTTTCATTCACTAGGTAGAGCTCTTCTAAATGTTTTGTGGTGAGTTTCCACCTTTTACATTAACAGAATGAATTGTGTTCTTCTATTGAAACCCTAACTGGAGGAGGGGTTAGAGAATAGATACTGTTTGTGGGTGAGAATTTATTTAGAACTTTGCAATTGGCTGGGCGCCGTGGCTCATGCCTATAATCCCAGCACTTTGGGAGGCCAAGGCAGGCAGATCACCTGAGGTCAGGAGTTTGAGACCAGCCTGGCCAACATGATGAAACCCTGTCTCTACTAAAGATACAAAAATTAGCTGGGCGTGGTGGTGCGCTCCTGTAATGCCAGCTACTTGGGAGGCTGAGCCAGGAGAATCGCTTGAACCTGGAAGGCTTGAACCTGGAGGTTGCAGTGAGCTGAGATTGAGCCACTGCACTTCAGCCTGGGTGATAGAGCAAGACCTTGTCTCCAAAAAAAAAAAAAAAAGAAAGAAAGAACTTTGCCATCAAAAGCATGGGGACTCATCATTTTGGTGTTTTGGATGCCCCCCAGCTTTATTGAGGTGTAACTGACAAAAATTGTATATATTTAAGGTGCACAACATAGTGTTTTGGTATACGTATACATACAATGTGAAGTGCTTACCACAATCAAGCTAATTAACATAGTTGCCTCTGTGTGTGTGTGTGTATGTGTGTGTGTGTGTGTGTGTGTGTGTGTGGTGAGAATACTTAACAATCTATTCTCTTAGCAGATTTCAAGTCTATAATACATTATTATTAACTGTAGTCACCATGCTGCACATTAGGTCTCCAGAACTTTTTCATTTTAAGTTGAAATTTGTACCCAATCATTCTGTTAAAAACATGTAACATCTGTTTTCTGTGCTTGCTGCTTACACGTTCTGTTTTCCCCAACAAATGTTGCCAACAAAATGAGACACAGCTGCTGGTAACATTTGTAGAGGAAAACAGATGATGCCTCATTTTTGTAGGAGGGAGATACTGAGAGTGAACCATATGATGATGAAGAATTTGAAGGTTATGAAGACAAACCAGATACTTCTTCTAGCAAAAATAAAGACCCAATAACGATTGTTGATGTAGGTATCCAGGATTCTGAATTCCCAACTAAACAACAAAATATCTTGTTATCAATCCCAGAAATAAAATTAATGATGTATAGCTGGTGTTAATGCAATAGTGGGAGCTGAGAAAGAGCTTGACATCAATTTTTCTGATAAAAATCAACATCTCTCCGTCTCAAAAAAAAAAAAAAAAATCAACACCTACAGAAGCAACCCCTATTCATCATTCTAGCACTTCTAGTTTTACTACTTATCAAGGAATAAGTAAAATTTATTCCTTGGTGATGTACAGTACATTGAATTTATTTGGGGGATTAAGGACCAAGTGTAATACAAAGGGCTTTCCAGCTTTTCATCCCATTTGATTGTCCTTGTATTTCCTTAAAGAATCTTTTATAAAGCTAGCCCAAAAAAGTAAAAGGGACCTGTTTTTCAAAGTATAACCTTATTCAATGACAGATATCTGAAGTATCCCTTCTGTTTATGGATTTTCTCATTCTTCCTCCCATGAGGTAGATTTCATTCTTCAGTCTCAGCCAACATTTAATGGAATGATTTTGCTTTTTTAGGTTCCTGCACACCTCCAGAACAGCTGGGAGAGTTATTATCTAGAAATTTTGATGGTGACTGGTCTGCTTGCTTATATCATGAATTACATCATTGGGAAGAATAAAAACAGTCGCCTTGCACAGGCCTGGTTTAACACTCATAGGGAGCTTTTGGAGAGCAACTTTACTTTAGTGGGTAAGTGAGGTCAATGTCAGCCCAGCTTCTTGCTTAAAAACAATCTCATAAGGATGATGTATTCCCCTCAGTATAAGCATCTAACTGCTTTCATGGAATACCAAAGAGGGTGCATTGTTTTTTCTCTCAAGGATTCCCTCTGCTCTTCTTTTTTTTTATTTTTATTTTAATTTAATTTAATTTTATTATTATTACTATTTTTGAGATGGAGTCTCACTCTGTCACCAGGCTGGAGTGCAGTGGCACGATCTCGGCTCACTGCAACCTCCATCTCCTGGGTTCAAGCGATTCTCCTGCCTCAGCCTCCCAAGTAGCTGGGACTACAGGCGTGCGCCACCATGCCCTGCTCATTTTTGCATTTTTAGTAGAGTCAAGGTTTCACCATGTTGGCCAGGATGATCTCAATCTCTTGACCTCATGGTCTACCCACGTCGGCCTCCCAGAGTGCAGGGATTACAGGCGTGAGCCACCGCACCCTGCCTTTTTATTTTTATTTTTTTGAGGCAAGGTCTCACTCTGTTACCCAGGCTTGTGTGCAGTGGTGTGATTACAGTTCACTGCAGCCTTGACCTCCCAGGTTCGAGAGATCCTTCCATCTTAGCCTTCTGAGTAGACAGGACTACAGGCACATGCTACCACACCCAGCTAATTTTTGTATTTTTTTTGTAGAGACGAGTTTCATCATATTGCGCAGGCTGGTCTCGAACTGCTGGGCTCAAGCAATCTGCCTGCCTTGGCCTCCCAAATTGCTGGGATTACAGACGTGAGCTACTGCATCCAGCCTCGAGGATCCTGTTTTTTGGCCGGGTGCAGTGGCTCACATGTATAATTCCAGTGCTTTGGGAGGCCAAGGTGGGAGGATTATTTGGGGCCAGGAGTTTAAGACCAGTCTGGGCAACATAGTGAGACCTTGTCTCTACAAATAAAATAAAATAAAAATTGGCCAGTCACAGTGGTGTGCTTCTGTGGTCCCAACTACTTGGGAGGATGAGGTGGGAGAATTGAGCTCAGGAGTTTGAGGCTGCAGTGATACAGGATCATGCTCCTGCACTCCAGCCTGCGTGACAGAATGAGACCCTGTTTCTAAAAAGAAGAATATATTGTATTTAATAATTTTCTCATCTTTCATGAGTCAGCAGTAAAATTGCTAAACAGCTTCTGATTAGTAGAATGTAATCAATATTTTCAAAACAAGTTGATAAAATTCTGATGGAAACCAAGAAAGTTTGACATTTTAGGTAGCTTGATAAATGCTCTCAAGTCATCTTTTAGAAATTGAAAGTCCCTCAAAATTCCCTTAGAATCTGGACACGTGAGTTTTGGATCCACTGCTGAAATATACACTGAAGGACTTGAAGGAAGCTCTGTAGTTGTGCAATGTAGGGAATGAGGTGGACTAACCTTACATTCATCTATTTGGCATTTAGCACCTTATTTCTCTTTAATAGTAAGCATGTATCCACCTGCTCTGCAACACAGTAGTGTTTATATATTATGCTACTTTGCATACAGTGTTTCTTATTTACTTTTTGTAACAACACTGTCAGTTGGCTATAGTTGCTGTTTTCCTAAGGAGGAAACTGAAGGGCAGAAATGTTAAAACTTATCTAAGCTATTAAATTACAACCAAGATATCAGAACTTATCTACCTGTTTGCAAAGTACACCCTGTCTCCACTATACCATAGTATTTCAGAGTATGTTTTGACCAGGAAATTCGAAAATAAAATAAAATAAAATAAGCAGCTTTGGTTCCTTCTACTTCCCCTTGCTTGTTTTCATTTGGTGTACCAGTGTATTTTCCCTTGTGAGGTTGAGCAATTTCTTTTGTGTACTTAATGAATTAAATGAAGAGAGAAAGTATTGGAATTTGAGCTTTTTTCTAGATTTAAAATACAACTCTTAATACCATTAGTAAGACCCAGTTACTTTGCATTGGAAAATAAAGTTAATTCATAGGAGACATAGTGAGGAATTGTTGAGTAGTTTGTATTAATGGTATTTTTTAGTCACTCCATAGGAGGTTTTTTTTTTTAACTTTTGACAGAGATATTTCAACTGATTTTTTTCCCATTTTGTATGTACTCTGAGAGACATACTCCAAGCTGATCATCATTAAACTGACAAGCATGTGCTTAGAATCCATATTTCTTCTTATATAGACAATAGTTTTAAAAGTAAAAGGAACAGTGCTAATCTATTTTAGTCCCTGTCCAAACAGAGTTCTATAAGACAGCAAAGTATTGCTACTCTGAAGCTATGATCATTTTGTGGTCATGGTAGAGGAATGTGAGGTATTCGGCCTTGTTTCCTTTTTTTTTTTTTTTTTGAGACGGAGTCTTGCTCTGTCATACAGGCTGGAGTACAATGGTGCGATTTTGGCTCACTGCAACCTCCGCCTGCCGGGTTCAGGCTATTATCCTGCCTCAGCCTCCTGAGTAGCTGGGACTACAGGTATGCGCCACCATGCCCGGCTAATTTTTTATTATTTTTTTTCTTTTTTTTTTTTTTTTTAGTAGAGATGGGGTTTCACCTTGCTGGCCAGGCTGGTCTCGAACTCCTGACCTCGTGATCCACCCACCTCAGCCTCCCAAAGTGCTGAGATTACAGGCATGAGCCACCACCCCCGGCCCAACCTCGACATTTTCTGTTGAGTCACATTAAGTGGTTTTACCCCTAGGGGATGATGGAACTAACAAAGAAGCCACAAGCACAGGAAAGTTGAACCAGGAGAATGAGCACATCTATAACCTGTGGTGTTCTGGTCGAGTGTGCTGTGAGGGCATGCTTATCCAGCTGAGGGTAAGTAGGAAACTTCTTGTATGATATATATCTTCCCTTAATTTTGTCCAGCTGTGATTCCCAGCCCCCCAATTCAGCATCTTATCCCTTCATGTTTGACTTAAAATGAGGTCTAAAAGTGATATTTATACTAACTGGCAAATGTGTTGTAAAGTATATTTGATGAAGCATTTGATTCTCCTCCAAGGCCCTTTTTTTATATTAAGTAGGAGTTGCAGTTGGATTTACTTGCTTCTCTCATTTTTTTCAGTTCCTCAAGAGACAAGACTTACTGAATGTCCTGGCCCGGATGATGAGGCCAGTGAGTGATCAAGTGGTATGTATTCTTCCCGCTGGTTTTCTATGTACAGACTGAATTATTTGTTTTCTTTTCTTTTTTTTTTTTTGATGGAGTCTCACTCTGTTGCTCAGGCTGGAGTGCAATGGCATGATGTTGGCTCACTGCAACCTCTGCCTCCCGTATTCAAGCAGTTCTCCTGCCTCAGCCTCCCAAGTAGCTGAGATTACAGACGCCCACCACCACGCCTGGCTAATTTTTGTATTTTTAGTAGAGTTGGGGTTTCACCATGTTGGCCAGGCCGGTCTCGAACTCCTGACCTCAAGTGATCCGCCCACTCTGGCCTCCCAAAGTGCTGAGATTATAGACATGAGCCATCACGCCTGCCCCAGACTGAATTATTTCCTAGAGCTTTTTCCATTTCTGCCTGGATTGTGTTTGGAGTTTCTGGCAATTTATGTCCCTTGACAAAAAATGGACCCTTTTTCTCCTTGGACAGAGCATCATCTTCCACTCTGTGCAATTGTCAGGGGGTCTTCATGGGCCTTTTGGTGGGAAAGAGGTGATACTCTGCCACCACATAGATCGATGGAGTTAGCCTTGACAATAGAGGGCAAAGCAATTGTGACAGGTAATGGCCCTTATAGGTAACTTGGCTCCTTGTATATGTTTTTATCTTTGGCAGATAGCTGGGTTTCTTCTCAAATATGTTTTGCTTCAAATAATACATTTCTGGCCGAATAAGCTCCAGTCATGATCTGAGGACCTTATGTTTGGTGTATCTTCTTTCCTTTATTAAATCAGTATGTTTATCTGCAAATTGTGTCCTTTGTCACAAATACCACATTCCTTCTTCATTGTTTCTTTTTTTTTTTTTTTTTTGAGACGGAGTCTTGCTCTGTTGCCAGGCTGGAGTGCAGTGGCGCAATCTCGGCTCACTGCAATCTCTGCCTCCTGGGTTCAAGTAATTCTCCTGCCTCAGCCTCCCGAGTAGCTGGGACTACAGGTGCCCGCCACCACTCTTGGCCAATTTTTTGTATTTTAGTAGAGATGGGGTTTCACCATGTTGGCCAGGATGGTCTCGATCTCCTGACCTCGTGATCTGCCCGCCTTGGCCTCCCAAAGTGCTGGGATTACAGGCATGAGCCACTGTGCCCAGCCTCAATTCAGTTCTGACACTATCTACCTGGAGTTAGCTTCAAATCCTACAGATTAAAGGGCTCAGCCCCACAAGACTGCCCCACTTCAGATGCAGTCGAATGTCCCAGGTTACCCATACTACCATCTCGACTTCTGACCAACTATTAATCAGGGGTTCCTATGACCTCCCCTCTCAACCAATAATTTGTTAGAATGGCTCATAGAACTTGAAAAGACACTTATATTTACCAGTTTATTATAAGTGATAAAACTCAGGAATAGCCAAATGAAAAAAAGACATAGGAAGAAACAGGGTTGGGAGTCGTTCGGAGCTTTCATGCCCTCCCTGAGTACACCACCCTCCCAGCAGGTTGATGTGTTCACCAGCTTGGAAGCTCTCTAAATCTTGTTCAAGAGTTTTTGTAGAACTCAATTTCATCCTCCCTCTCTTTCCCGGAGGTAAGGGCAAGGCTGAAGGTCTCTACCCTCTAAGCAGTTGGTTTTTCTGGTTATCAGCACCATCCTGAGGCTAACTAGGGTCTATGTTAAGTCACCCCATTAGAATAAACTCAGGTGTGATTAAAAGGGGCTCAGTATAAGTAACAAAAGATACTCTTGTTATTCAGGAAATTCAAAGGGCTTTAGGAGCTCTGTGCCTGAAACCTGGGATAAAAACCAAATATATTTCAGTTTATTCCACATTATTCCATTTAGGTTTTGTTTATTTTTTATTTTTGGACTTGAGTGCTCCTGTGTGAAGTATTGAGTGTATTCGTGTTCTATTACTACATAGCAAATTACCCAAATGTAGCAGCTTAAAACAACACTCATTTATTATGTTACAGTTTCTGCAAGTCAGAAGTGCAGCATGTATTGAGTGGGTCCTCTAGGGTTTTAACAGGCTGAAATCAAGATGTCATTCAGGTTAGAGTTCTCTGAAGCTTAGGGTCCTCTTAACATCATTTGGGTTGTTGGCAGAATTCAGATTTGGCTTGTTGGCAGAATTCAGTTCCTTGTGGGTGTAGGTTCCTGTTTTCTTTTCCTTTTTTTTTTTTTTTTTTTAATTTTTTTGAGACAGGGTCTTGCTCTGTCACCTAGCATGGAGTGCACGATCATCACTTACTACAGCCTCTACCTTCTGGGGCTCAATTGATCCTCCTGCCTCAGCCTCTTGAGTAGCTGGGACTACAGGCATGCACCACAATGCCTGGCTAATTTTTCTTTCTTTTTTTTTTGTACAGATGGAGTCCCATTATGTTGCCTAGGCTGGACTTGAACTCCTGGGTTCAAGCAGTCTTCCTCCTTTTGCCTCCCAAAGTGCTAGGATTACAGGTGTGAGCCACCATGCCTGGCCTTTTTCTGTTTTAGAGATCGGGTCTGGTCTCAAACTCCTGGCATCAAACAGTCATGCCTCAGCCTCCCAGGCAGCTAGGCTTAAAGGCACGAGCTACTGTAGACCCTATTTTCTTGCTAGCTGTCGACTGGGAACCACTCAGTTCCTAAAGGCCACCCTTAAGTCTTTACCATATGTCCCCTACTGCCAAACTTCCCATAAGCCCTTTCATATTTTGACTTTCTTCTTCAAGAAGGGCTGTAGTCCCTTTTAAGGACTTGCTTGATTAGGTTGGATACACCCAAGATAATGTCCCTTTTGATTAATTCACAGTCAGCTGATTAGGGACCTTCTGCCATAAAACAGCCTGATTATGGGGGTAATGTTCCATCATATTTGCAAATCCCAGTCACTTAAAGGGAGAGTATATGCACCAGCGGGGAGGGAATCTTAAGGATCATTTAGAAATCTGCCTATCACAGAACCTAACAGGTGAATTTTGTTGTTTTTTACATTTTTTTTAAAGCAAATAAAAGTAACCATGAATGATGAAGACATGGATACCTACGTATTTGCTGTTGGCACACGAAAAGCCTTGGTGCGACTACAGAAAGAGATGCAGGATTTGGTATGTCAGGTTGCTCCAACTCAAATATACATAGAACTGTGTCTCCTTAGCACACACATAATTCAGCTTCATTGCATAATAAAAGGTCATATCTTACTTTCAATTACTTCTTCCTCTAGAGTGAGTTTTGTAGTGATAAACCTAAGTCTGGAGCAAAGTATGGACTGCCGGACTCTTTGGCTATCCTGTCAGAGATGGGAGAAGTCACAGACGGAATGATGGATACAAAGGTAAATGGGACAGAAGACATACATTTGCCAGGCCTTGGCATTTACAGGACACTCTCCCTAAAAGTCTCATTGTACAAGTTCATCATTTTATGGCAATGTACTAGTTTTATATTCCTTTCCCACACAAATATTAAAATATCTTCTTTAAGCAATAAATTAGCTTGTCAAAAGGACAATTTGATTAGTCAAGAAGTTCTCTAAATCAAGAGCAAATTGTTCCTGGGATTGCTAATGACTTTCAGGTTTTTTTGAAAAAGGAATATAGCTTCTAATCTTTTTCGTCATGTCATTTAGTCTTTTTTTTTTTGAGCTCCAGTTTGTGTGGGAGAAGAGGGATATGTAGAGAGCCCTCCTCCTTTGTTTTTAAAAAGATGGGGTCTTGAGATGTTGCCCAGGCTGGAGTGCAGTGGCTATTCATGTGTGTGATAGAACTCACTGCAGCATCAAACTTCTGGGCTCAAGTGTTCCTCCTGCCTCAGCAAGAGCCCACCATCGTGCCTGGCTGAGAGAGCCATTTCTTTCTATTGGTTGTGTAATGGTAACAGATCTTAATATCGTAAGAATACAGGATAACTCAGAGATGGTTATAAATGTAAGTTCAAGGTGACATGTTTATAAAGGATCCCCTGAAATTATTTTAGGTGTTATCTTTATGCTTTCATTCTTGTTTCGACCATTATTTTGAGAAATATTTTTAGCTGCTCAATAAGAATCTTAATCATTGGTATGACTAAAAAGGAGTACTACTTTTTTTTTTTTTTTTCTTAGTAGAGATGGGGTTTCGCTGTGTTGGCCAGGCTGGTCTGGAATTCCTGGCCTCAAGTGATCCACCCACCTTGGCCTCCCAAAGCGCTTGGATTACAGGCATGAGCCACTGCACCCAGCCTGGAGTACTACTTTAATTCTAAAGAGATTCCCTATCTTATTGATAGGGAATCCCAATAAGATTCCCTATCTTATTGAAATTTAATTTTTAAAAAGCTTTAGTCTTGTCCGCACGCTGTGGTTCACACTTGTAATCTCAACACTTTGGGTGGCAGAGGCAGGAGAATCACTTGAGTCCAGGAATTCAGGACTAGCCTGGGCAACATAGCGAGACCCTGTCTCTACAATAAAAAAATTAGCCAGGTGTGGTGGTGTGTTCCTTTAGTCCCAGCTACTCAGGAGGCTGAGGCAGGAAGATCACTTGAGCCCAGGAGATTAAGGCTATGGTAAGCTATGATTGTGCCACTGCACTCCAGCCTGGGCAAGAGAGCAAGACCTTGTCACAAAAAATAAATAAAAAGCAATGAACACGCTTTGGTCTTAATGAATGACATTGTACAAAAGTAAGGATTGAAGGGTGAATTTCTTTTTTTTTTTTTGAGACAGAGTGTTGCTCTGTCGCCCAGACTGGAGTACAGTGGTGTGGTCTCTGCTCACGACAACCTCCACCTCCCAGGTTCAAACGCTTGTTGTGCCTCAGCCTCTTGGATAGCTGGGGTTACAGGCACATACCACCATGCCCGGCTAATTTTTTTGTTTGTATTTTTAGTAGAGACGGGGTTTCACTGTGTTGGCCAGGCTGATCTCAAATTCTCAAACTCCTTGCCTCAAGTGAACCACCTGCCTCCCAAAGTGCAGGGATTACTGGTGTGAGCCGCTGCACCCAGTCTCAAAGAGTGAATATCTTTATGAAAAAAAGGGAAATTCATTAAACCTTGCTTTTAAAAAATATTATTTTCTTTTTTTCAGATGGTTCACTTTCTTACACACTATGCTGACAAGATTGAATCCGTTCATTTTTCAGACCAGTTCTCTGGTCCAAAAATTATGCAAGAGTACGTATAAGATAAAATTATTGAAATTAATTTTCCTCACTAGCTTTCTGTGTTGAAACACCTGTAAGGTGCTTCTGCAATATCCCTTACCAAATGTGTGAAGGAAGTTGGTGACAGGCCTCCACATTTTCCTTTGCTTTGACTGCATGCATCATGAGAGGTCATTGTAAACTTATGGGAGAGAAATGAGCCTCCCCTATCCCAGTTTGTGTGTGTCCCTGCATGTTTGCGCTACTGACTCAGTGAGATGGTTGGGAATCTCACAGAATGGCCGGTACTAATAAAATGCAGTGGGTTTTTTTTTTTGTTTTTTTGTTTTGAGACGTTGTCTCGCTCTGTTGCCTAGGCTGGAGTGCGGTGGCACAATCTTGGCTCACTGCAACCTCTGCCTCCCGGGTTCAAGCAATTCTCCTGTCTCAGCCTCCTGAGTAGCTGGGATTACAGGCATGCACCACCACGCTCAGCTAATTTTTGTATTTTTAGTAGAGATGGGGTTTCACCATGTTGGTCAGGCAGGTCTCGAACTCCTGACCTCGTGACCCACCTGCCTTGGCCTCCCAAAGTGCTGGAATTAGAAGCATGAGCCACCATGCCCCAGTCCATAGGTTCTTTTTTTTATGATAATAATTTGTGTGTGATGTTTGACTTATGTCAGATTGCAAATCTGTGTGTTTTGTAATTTATGGCCTTTTCTGGCTTCCCTCTTTGAATAGTTAGGTGATTGTATCCACAATGTCCATAGGGTTTCTAGCTTTATAGTAATACTGTTCAGGAGTACATATTCAGGACTTAGATTTGTTCTTTGAATTCGCAGCCTGTCTCAGGAGAGCTTACTTATTTACCTTTATGCTCGGTTTGAAACTGGTTCTGACTAAATTTTTAGTTAAAGACTACCCTCTGATAGGCTGTGGAGTTGAGCACAATTCAAGCCAATCTGGATTTTAGTTGTGTACTAAGATTACTCAGGTCCTTATGCCTCTAGATAGTGCTACATCATCCTTGTCTTGCTCAACTCAATGGCACTGAGGACAGTGTTTCACATTGTAGCATTCATCATGCCTTTTAAATATGAGATGGAGGGCAATTGATAGTCAAAGGATTCATATAGGCAGAGATTACAAAGGAATCTTCAATGACAGAACTAAATTATATATGCTATAGTAGATTATCCCTAAATTTATTCTGAGCCTAACTCAAAAATAAGATAATAAGATGCCTTGTTATGGGAAGATAGGAGTTGGAAATAAAACATAAAAATCCATCAAAATAAGCAAAAATGTATCTAAAATATGGGCCTCATACTTAAATATAGGCTCATTTCTGGCTCCCCAGGTGAGATGGAATATACCTTTGCCTGGAGGGAACATCACTGGAGGTGTTCAAGTATAAGATAAAGATCACTTGAGAATGCATCCATCAGATAGACAAGTGGACCAGATGACCTGTAAAGCTCCTTCATTATATTTGTCTTGGGTATGCCAAGCCAAATACTGTGCTGATTATGTGCAGGTATCTGTTCATCTAAGTGTATTGGGTGACTTGTGTACATGGAAAACATCTTTCTTGTATTCCTTCTTAATTGCCTTTTCTTTTATGACAGAGAAGGTCAGCCTTTAAAGCTACCTGACACTAAGAGGACACTGTTGTTTACATTTAATGGTAAGTATTCTGGGTCCTTTCTGGGTTCTTAGTCTTCTCTGAGATGACCTTAAGGAGAGTATTGTTTCCTCCTAAATGATAGCTTTAAAACTACATCAAAACTATAAGCCTATGCTTGCTTACTGATTTCCAGATTTCTTCAAGAAGAAATTACCTATTATATATTTTAATTTATGTTTTCTGCTGCATTTTAACTGCCTAACAAACTTAGAGAAATGAGTCTGTTAACATAAAAAAAAAAGAGAGAGTTGGGTGACCTGGAAATATTAATGCTACCATTAACTCAGTAGGAAAAATGGCTTTGTTTTCCAGTGCCTGGCTCAGGTAACACTTACCCAAAGGATATGGAGGCACTGCTACCCCTGATGAACATGGTGATTTATTCTATTGATAAAGCCAAAAAGTTCCGACTCAACAGAGAAGTAAGACCCAATGCCTATATTATATAAATTGGCACCTTTTTTTGTTTCTTCTCAAGGGGGAGGGCAGCTATCAATGATTTCAGTGACTGAATTTTTGCTAGTTGATTTAGAAGTGCCAAATGGGAGTAGTTTTATGAAAGAGTGCTAAATGGGATTTTGCTACTGTTGACTAAAAGTGGATTTCTTATGAAATACTTTGTTTCTTGGGGAAGGGCAAACAAAAAGCAGATAAGAACCGTGCCCGAGTAGAAGAGAACTTCTTGAAACTGACACATGTACAAAGACAGGAAGCAGCACAGTCTCGGCGGGAGGAGAAAAAAAGAGCAGAGAAGGAGCGAATCATGAATGAGGAAGATCCTGAGAAACAGCGCAGGCTGGAGGTTAGACAAACTTGTCTTATCACTGGGGTAAAACTACGATTTGTAAGGATGACTGCTTGTGTTCTGTTGGTTGTTAAGGTAATCTTTGTAGGCTAAAAGTTTAGCATTTTCTCAACATTTGGGACATTATGTCAATTGATAACACTATAAAGAAGAATAAAAATAATCCTTCCTGTTCAAGCCGTGCCACACTGAGTCTGTGAACGTGAAAAATTATCAGTATTATCCTGTTCCCCCAGCACAATTTCATTTTGAAAATTCCATTATCAGTTTTCAAGCCAAACACTTTGGTAGAAAGAACTTAGAAATTTTAATAGAAGGCAGCACATGCGCCCTATTATCTAAATAAACTTGTTATGTAAAATTTAAAATCTGATTATAGAATTAGAGATTTCCAATATTTTTGTTTGTATTTTTGTTTTCTGTTTTTTACCTAACTAGAATCTCAAACTCAAAAGCTTTTTGGGTGTAGTATGTTATATTTGAAAGCTCGGTATGATCTGATGTGTTTCTGAAATAAGCCATAGTCCAGCTCTAAATTTTTTTTTTTTTTTTTTTGATGGATTCTCGCTCTGTCACCCAGGCTGGAGTGCAAGGGTGCAGTATTGGCTCAGTGCAGTCTCCACCTCCCGGGTTCAAGCCATTCTCCTGCCTCAGCCTCCCAAGTAGCTGGGACTGTAGGTGTGCGCCACTCAGCTCTAAAATTTTAGACCTTGTAAATGCTGGTCAAAAAAGAGAACAAAAGCCAGGCGCAGTGGCTCACACTTGTAATCCCAGCACTTTGGGAGGCTAAGGCAAGCAGATTGCTTGAGTCCAGGAGTTCAAAACAAGCCTGGGCAACATCATGAGACCTTGTCTCTACTGGTAAAAAAAAAAAAAAAAAAAAAAAAAAAAAAAAATTAGCTGTGCATAGTGGTGCACACCTGTAGTCCCAACTACTTGGGAGACTGAGGTGGAAGGATTACTTGAACCTGGGAGATTGAGGCTGCAGTGAGCTATGATCACGCCACTGCCCTCTAGCCTGGGCAGCCAAAAAAAAAGAGGGAGAGGACAGGCAGGGCATGGTGGCTCATGCCTGTAATCCCAGCACTTCAGGAGGCCGGGGCGGGAGGATCACAAGGTCAGGAGTTGGAGACCAGCCTGACCAACATGCTGAAACCCCATCTCTACTAAAAACAAAAAAAAATTAGCTGGGCATGGTGGCGCGTGCCTGTAATCCCAGCTACTCAGGAGGCTGAGGCAGGAGAATTGCTTGAACCCGAGAGGCAGAGGTTGCAGTGAGCAGGGATCGAGCCACTGCACTCCAGCCTGGGTGACAGAGGGAGACCCCGTCTCAAAAAAAAAAAAAAGAGGGAGAGGACAAAGTTCTGGAAGATGTGAATTTTAATAAGAATAATCTTGAGATAATTGAAGAATATTCTCAGGAGCAAAGGGGTCACGTGTCCAAGAAAATGTGAGCTGCTGTGCAGGCCTGCATTTGACAGCAGTGTCATTAATGCTGTTGAGTGAACTGCCCAGGATACTGCAGGCCTGTCATCATCATCTTACCCCTTTTATCATTTTTTTTTGTTTTATTTGGCTTGGTTTAATGATAGATATTTTTCCCCCGAAAATGTAGCTCTGTGTTTATGCAGTCTTCTTTATAAATAAATATGGCTTTTTATGTACATGTGAAGAATCTACATAGGAATCATTAATAAGTAATGCCTTTCACTTTTCTATGAAAAAGGAAGTTCTACATTTCTTTCTAAGGTTTGAAACTATAATGAGTTAAAGGAAGAGGGGGCCTGAAACTTAACCTGAGTCAGATTGTAAGCTTCTTGTAGATGTAAATCATTTAATTTTTTTGAACTAACACTTTATAGTGTCTGGTCTGGGTACCTTGTAAAAAGATCTGGTGAACTCAATAGAACAACCCACCCAACCCCCTCTACCAGTATGTGATATGAAAGCTCCTTTTTTTCTTTTAATTTATTTTTATTTTTATTTTTGAGACAGGGTCTTGCTCTGTTGCCCAAGCTAGAATACAGTGGCAAAATCGTAGCTCACTGCAGCTTCGAACTCCTGGGCTCAAGCCATCCTCCCGTTTCGGCCTCCCAATATGCTGGGAATGCAGGTGTGAGCCACTGTTCCCAGCCAGAGAGCTCCTCTTCACTCACATCTTTTCAAAAACTAGTTATTAATTTTTTTTTTTTTTTGAGACAGAGTCTCGCTCTTTCACCAGGCTGGAGTGCAGTGGCGCGATCTCAGCTCGCTGCAGCCTCCGCCTCCCGGGTTCAAGCGATTCTTCTGCCTCAGTCTCCCTAGTAGCTAGGACTACAGGCACATGCCACCATGCTCAGCTAATTTTAGTATTTTTAGTAGAGATGGGGTTTCACCATGTGGGTCAGGATGGTTTCGATCTCTTGACCTCATGATCCGCCTGCCTCAGCCTCCCAAAGTGCTGGGATTACAGGCGTGAGCCACCGTGCCAGGTCTTTTTTTTTTTTTTCCTTCTTCTGGTAGTGGGGAAATGGTATCCCACTTTTTTTTTTTTTTTTTTTTTTTTGAGACATACTCTTGCTGTGTTGCCCAGGCAGAGTGCAATGGTGTGATCTCAGCTCACTGCAACCTCTGCCTCCTGGGTTCAAGCGATTCTCCTGCCGCAGCTGGGATTACAGGCACCTGCCACCATGCCCGGCTAATTTTTGTATTTTTTAGTAGAGATGGGGTTTCACCATGTTGGTCAGGCTGGTCTCGAACTCCTGACCTCAGGTGATCCACCCACCTCAGCCTCCCAAAGTGCTGGGATTACAGGCGTGAGCCACTACTCCCAGCTATTTTTTGAATTATTATTGAAGTTGAACATTTTTCATGTGTATGACTTAACATAAATATCTCTTAAATGTGCTAGCATAAGTATATTTATCTTTTTTTTTTTTTTTTTTTTTGAGACAAACTCACTCTGTTGCCCAGGCTGGAATGCAGTGGCACAATCTTGGCTCACTGCAATCTCCACCTCCTAGGTTCAAGTGATTCTCGTGCCTCAGCCTCCCAAGTAGCTGGGATTACAGGTGCCTGCCACCACACCCGGCTAATTTTTGTATTTTTAGTAGAGATGAGGTTTCACCACATTGGCCAGGCTGATCTCGAACTCCTGATCTCTCAAGTAATCCACCCACCTCAGCCTCCCAAAGTGTAGGCGAGGTTTCACCACATTAGCCAGGCTGGTCTCGAACTCCTGACCTCTCAAGTGGCCCACCAGCCTCAGCCACTGCGCCCAGCCAATATTTCTTATACATGATATTGTATTCTGTGTATCATTAGTTTTACACGTGTGTAATATGTAATATGGGAGATAGGGATAGGTAGTGCTGGGAAAAGAGTGAATGTGATGAAGGTAGGGGTTGGGACAGTGGGAAGAGGACATTGGGATTGAACCTGGGAGGCAGAGGTTGCAGTGAGTCGGGATTGCACCATTGCACTCCAGCCTGGGGAACAAGAGTGAAACTCCACCTCAAAAAAAAAATAGAAAAGAAACCTAAGACAGGCCGGGTGCGGTGGCTCGTGCCTATAATCCTAACACTTTGGGAGGCCGAGGCAGGTAGATCACTTGAGGTCAGAAGTTCAACACCTGCCTGGCCAATATGGTGAAACCCCATCTCTACTAAGAATACAAAAATTAGCTGGGCATGGTGGCACACACCTGTAATCCCACCTACTCTGGAGGCTGAGGCAGGAGAGTTATCCCTGGCAACAGAGCAAGAATTCTGTCTCAAAAAAAACAAACAAACAAAAAAAAGAAACACCTGGCCGGGCACATTGGCTCACGCCTGTAATCCCAGCACGTTGGGAGGCCATAGTGGGTGAATTGCCTGAGGTCAGGAGTTTGAGACCAGCCTGGCCAACATGGTGAAACCCCATCTCTGCTAAAAATACAAAAAGTAACTGGGTGTGGTGGCACGTGCCTGTAATCCCAGCTACTCGGGAGGCTAAGGCAGGAGAATGGCTTGAACCTGGAAGGCAGAGGCTGCAATGACCCAAGATTGTGCCACTGCACTCCAGCCTGGGTGACAGAGCAAGACCCTATCTCAAAAACAATAAAGAAAAAACCTAAGACAGTCAGTAGTTCCCAAACCAGGAATTTACAAATCACCCTTTGAAACCTAATTTGTTGCACTATGAAGAACTATATATGCTTTGCGCTTCTTTTCTTCCCTATTTTCTCCATCCTATACCAGTTGAGGAGTATATTTCTGAGCACATTTTTACCCCAGTACCCTAAAAATAAGAAATTTGAGATTGTAGCTGAAATAAACTTTAATCAGGTGTGACCACTACTGGCCAACAGTGAAGTCAAACTTTGACTTGACTTCTAAGGCTTCTCTCAGTCCACGTAATAATAACCTGAACCTTCTTACTCTTCTGTGTAACTTCCTAATTCCTAAATAAAAATATGATAAATTTGATAATTTTTATCACATTTGATAAATATGATAATGTCTCAAATAGAGCATTATGAATTTAAGTATTATATGCAGATATGGTGTCTGTGCTAATAAGAAGAAATTTGCAATGAAAAACCTGATGGAACAAGATTCTTAAAATTTATTGAACTGAAGTAGAATGTATCTTCTGGCAGTTATACATTTATGATATAATCCCATCATGAATGGTATGGTGAACATCAGGCTAAGTGTTTCCTGGGTACAGAAAAAAATCAAACCAGAATAACAAAGGCTGGTTAATTATAGTAGTTTCTTTCAAAACTGAGATTTTAGTTTACCTTTGCTTCATTTGAAGTTGATTTAATTTTCATTCACTAATGTAGATATTGGCAATTATTTTTATAACTATCTTCTAGAATGTTATGGTGCAAGCCTAAGTTTTTGAATAGTACTATAGGCAGTATTCTAATTTGGATTTTTTTTAACATATGTTTCGAGCTTAATTTGAATTCTCTCATCCCCACTCCCTTTCTCTTTCTATTTATTACCCCTTCTTTCTCTAGGAGGCTGCATTGAGGCGTGAGCAAAAGAAGTTGGAAAAGAAGCAAATGAAAATGAAACAAATCAAAGTGAAAGCCATGTAAAGCCATCCCAGAGATTTGAGTTCTGATGCCACCTGTAAGCTCTGAATTCACAGGAAACATGAAAAACGCCAGTCCATTTCTCAACCTTAAATTTCAGACAGTCTTGGGCAACTGAGAAATCCTTATTTCATCATCTACTCCGATTGGGGTTTGGAGTTTTACAGAGATTGAAGATACCTGGAAAGGGCTCTGTTTCAAGAATTTTTTTTTCCAGATAATCAAATTATTTTGATTATTTTATAAAAGGAATGATCTATGAAATCTGTGTAGGTTTTAAATATTTTAAAAATTATAATACAAATCATCAGTGCTTTTAGTACTTCATGAAATACCATGAAGAAATACCATGAAATTTATAGGTAGATAACCAGATTGTTGCTTTTTGTTTAAACCAAGCAGTTGAAATGGCTATAAAGACTGACTCTAAACCAAGATTCTGCAAATAATGATTGGAATTGCACAATAAACATTGCTTGATGTTTTCTTGTATGTCTACATTAAACTTGAGAAAAAGTAAAAATTAGAACACTGTATGTGGTAATGAAATTTCAGGGACCCAGAACATAATATAGTATATGTTTTTAGGTGGGAGATGCTGATAACAGAATTAACAGGAAGTCTGTAGGCATTAGGATACTGACATCTACATGGAAAATTCTAGGGACAGGAGCATCGTTTTTTCCTTACCTGATACCACAAACCAGTGACAGCGTGAATGCTGTATTTTAAGTGGTTGTATGTTTATTTTCTTGAGTAACAAATGCATGAAAAATTAATGCTTCACCTAGGTAAGATCACTGGTCTATGTGAAGTCACAAATGTTTTTTCCTTCTTGGTTGCTGCAGCCTGGTGGATGTTCATGGAGAAGCTCTGTTCTCTATATTATGGCTGTGTGCCGTTGCTTCTCCCTCTGCTTTTATCTTTTCCATAGTTGAGGCTGGGTATGTTCTTTCAAAGAAATGGCCATGAATATGTGTAAGTATACTTTTGAAAATGTGCTTTCCTAAACTATTGAGAGTTCTTTCCGCCTCTTGCGGAAGCAACTCTTGGAGGAGAGGCCCATGTATCTGCACAAGCACTTAGCTTGTTCAGATCTCTGCATTTTATAAATGCTTCTTACCAAGAAAGCATTTTTTAGGTCATTGCTTGTACCAGGTAATTTTTGCCGGGGATGGGTAAGGGTTGGGTTTTCTGGTGGGAGTGGGGTGGTGGGTATTTTTTGTTGATGCTTTAGTGCAGGCCTGTTCTGAGGCAATAACAAGTTGCTGTGAAAACAGCATGTGCTGCTGCCTTTGTAACTGCATGGAAACTTTTCACATGGGTTTTTCTCCAGGTTAATACAGAAATATGTAAACTGAGAGATGCAAATGTAATATTTTTAATAGTTCATGAAGTTAAGTTATTAAAATAACAAAAATAACATAAAACTTAATTACTTTAATATTATATAATTGTAGTATTAGCCTTGTTTTACAAACCTTTAAAATACATTTTAGAAATCAAAGTGGATAGTCTTAGTTATCTTTTGAGTAAGAAAAGCTTTCCTAAAGTCCCATACGTTTGGACCATGGCAGCTAATTTTGTAATTTAAGCATTCATATGAACTACCTATGGACATCTATTAAAGTGATTGACAAAATCTCAGAGTGCCGCCTTGACTTTCTGGAGTTATCCTACAAGAGTATAAGCTCAGAGGAAAATTCTTTCTGTTCAATAAAAGTCAGCACTGAAATGCTTTTCCTTCAAAAGAGTTCATCTGAATATTCCTTTTGTTATTACCATTCAATCATTTTAAAAACATTTTATATTTTTAGAGCCCCATATGTTATTTATGGGCTCCTCCCTGCAGTCCACGTCTTGAGTTAAGACTCCATTAACTCTCCTGTGAATGTGAGGACAAAGAGGAGGATGTTGTTTAGTGTCACACACTGGAAAACCACTAAGTCTCCAATCTCATTTGCATTGCCTGGATGTTTAGCAATGCCGAAATAAGCACTGGACTGTAAGACAAAGACCTGGCTTTTAGTGCCAGCAGAACTAATTACTAATCCTTTGACTTTGGGCAAGTTATTAACCTAACGTGAAGTGAGGATAGTAATTATTTGCCCTGCCTGCTTCACAGGTAGTTGAACACTAAGAGATAATATTTATATGTTTAAGATTGTTTTGTAAACTGTTTAAGCACTTGCAAGTATAAGGCATCATCTAGGACTGGTCTCCAAGTGATGCATTCTTGCTTTACTCTCTTTTGCTTTTCTTTCTTCCAATGGAAACCAAGCAGATCCTTTCAGAGTTCTTTATCTGCAAAAATTGATAGGGTATTTTTTGAGGAAGAGGGGAGTAGCTTATGATTCTGTTTCCTTAGTAATAGCAAACCTTTTCCTGTAAAGACCAGATGTGAAACTCCTCTTTTTTTTGTTTTTGAGACGGAGTCTCACTGTGTTGCCCAGGCTGGAGTGCGGTGGTGCAATTTCGGCTCACTGCAACCTCCATCTCCTAAGTTCAAGCGATTCTCCTACCTCAGCCTCCCGAGTAGCTGGGACAACAGGTGCGTGCTACCACGCCCTGCTAATTTTTTGTATTTTTAGTAGAGATGGGATTTCACCGTGTTAGCCAGGATGGTCTCGATCTCCTGACCTCGTGATCCACCCACCTTGGCCTCCCAAAGTGCTGGGATTGTAGGGGTGAGCCAGTGCACCCGGCCCTAACTCCTTTCTTTAGATGGAATTTAGACCAAAGAAAAACATTGATTTCTTATTCCACCCATTCAGTAGGAATTGGCAATGTGAAGATTGTTTAGAATTGTGTTGTACAAGAATCCAGTGGATTTGGCAGGAAGAGGTGAAACACTGTACTTTATCATCCCAGGTTCTCATTCCTTACCATTCCTGCCTCCTCTCATTTTGAATGATGTGAAACGATGTAAGAGAGACAAGAGGCCGGGCACAGTGTGGCTCACGCCTGTAATCCCAGCACTTTGGGAGGCTGAGGCAGGCAGATCACATGAGGTCAGGAGTTCAAGACCAGCCTGGCCAATATGGCAAATCCCCGTCTCTACTAAAAATACAAAAATTAACCGGGTGCGGTGGCACAAACCTGTAATCTCAGCTACTCAGGAGGCTGAGGCAGGAGAATCGCTTGAACCCAGGAGGCAGAGGTTGCAGTGAACCAAGATTGCACCACTGCACTCCAGCCTGGGCAATAGAGCGAGACTTCCGTCTCAAAAAAAAAAAAAAAAAGAGAGAGAAGAGTTATACCCATAGGAGTGTCTTCTGTTACAGACTGCTAAAACAGAATAGTTCTGAGACAATAACAATATGTTTTCTCTGCCCATTTGTAATGGCTGCAAGAAGTTTAGCATCTTTTCAGGCAGTCTCTCTAATACTCGGTTCCAAAAGACCACATGTGAAAGACCCTTTAGTAGAACACTGCTAGAAATTTTACTTCTCTGTTTATAGTGTGTTGCTTTGTGAGTTTACCAAGTTTGCTCCTGAGAGTGGCATCTTATTTTGAGAATGAGAGCATGTGAGGGTAGTCCTTAGCAATGTCAAAGCACTCGATAAAATCAAAGTGATGTGGCCCAGCGCAGATGGCTCACGCCTGTAATCCCAGCACTTTGGGAGGCCGAGGCTGGTGGATCACCTGAGGTCAGGATTTTAAGACCAGCCTGACCAATATGGTGAAACTTCGTCTCTACTAAAAATACAAAAATCAGCCGGGCGTGGTGGCGTGCGCCTGTAGTCCCAGCGACTTGGAAGGCTGAGACAGGAGAATTGCTTGAGCCCAGGAGGCAGAGGTTGTAGTGAGCCCAGATCACGTCACTGCATTCCAGCCTGGGCAACAGAGCAAGACTCCATCTCAAAAAAAAAAAAATCAAAGTGATGTATGTAAGATCAAATGAGACCTCATGTGCATACAGGTCCCACAGTTTCAGGGGCATATTTCTTTTTTCTTTTTTTTTTTTGAGACGGAGTCTCGCTCTGTCGCCCAGGCTGGAGTGCAGTGGCCGATCTCTGCTCACTGCAAGCTCCGCCTCCCGGGTTCAGGCCATTCTCCTGCCTCAGCCTCCATAATAGCTGGGATTACAGGCGCCCGCCACCACGCCCCTTCCAGGGGCATATTTCTATCAGTCCCTACTTGGATGTAGCTAAACTTCTCCCCCAGTCTTGGAAGTTAGGACGGTCTAAACCTGTGTCAAAGCTCAGAGCTGTCAAGAGCGAGTGTTCATTACCTGATGGTATATATCCGCGTTTTGGACACCCCCTCCTGCGCACGCGGGGGATAAGTCACTGAAAAACCTAGTCTCACAGGAGTGGGGCTTAATTCATGCATAACCTGGCTTGGACAAACCCGATAGGTTTCCACAAATGGCCTCAGCTGTGGATGAGGAAGGCTTCGGGGGAAAAAAAAAGATACAGAGGGGACAAGATCGTTTTCATTAGTTGAGCTATTTTCCTCGTTTTACAAATAGTGGGGAGCAAAGAAAGGATGGGCTTCCCCTTTGCAGCTTGTTGTCTGGTGTCCGAGAGGCCAAAGTGAGGGGCATTTGAGATGTCGTCCAAGAAAAGTGCGAGGCGGGTTTTCCCATAGAAGTCCTACCACATGAAATGAGAAAAAAACAATTCTCAGGAACAGCCAAGTTTGCCTTTCTCTGGTCCTTCATTGTTGAAGCCACCTGCTTCCCCCTCCTGCTGCGGGGGCGGAGGCTGTAGGCGGAAGCGCTGCGCGGCGGGAAAGACAACGGGAGCTGAAAACGGCTCTGGGCGCGGCGGCGGCTGCTAGGGCCTGCCGCAGTCGCGGCAACTAAAAAAGGGCGGGGATTCCCCGCAGGGCAGGGAGGGGCGGAGCGCTCTATCAGCCCTCCCGGTCGCCCGACTGCGCATGGCACGTTGCGTACTCCCCTCCCAGCAACCGACCTGGCGGCGGCGCGGCAGCAAAACTGAGGAGGCGGAGCCAAGACGGTCCGGGCTGCTTGCTAACTCCAGAAACAGGTACCTTCCTGGCGGGGTGCCTGGTGCGCTGCCGGGGCCAGTCCCCTCCTGGCTCTGCCACCGATTCCATCTCCCCAGGCCCGGGCCTTCGTCGGAGCGGCCATCCTGGGCTCACCCTCACCCTCCACGGGCCCCCTTTTTAACCCGCGTCCTCGACTCCCGCAATGAGGCGCCTCAGCCCGAGAGCAGAATAGGCTTGGGCCTGGCGGGGAGACGCTGAAGCGGAGTTGCCGGGCGAGAGAGGCGGGCTCCTGCTTTCTCCTTCCTCCCCACCCCCTAGGACTCCCAGGTGGGGAACCTAGGGCTAGGTGCCGGTTTGTCCTGCTCAGGCAGAGTGGCGGCCGACCCCGGTGCTGGGCTCCCCGCTCTCCCCAGCCGCCGCGCACTTCGGGCTGACAGGCAAGCGGGTCAAGTCCTCGTAAGGACACAAGATCCAGATGACTACCAGAATCGGCCTAAACGAAGAGCTCATTGTCTTTTTGTTTTCCAGAAATGTTTTTTGAGTGCCTGCAGGGGATTTGGGCGCCAGAGATGGGGGGTTGAGGGTTGGGGATAAGGAAGAGAGCTCCAGGGAAGAGCAGTGGGTGGGTAAAATTGTTCATAGTTCTCAGGAAATAGGGAACTAACCTCTCTGCCCAGCCTTCTCCTGTATCCTAACATACTTTAACTTGACTTTCCTCGAAGAAAAAGCCGTTGGAATTTGCCCTTTTCTTATTGTAATATCTGTTCAAGTAGAAGCATGTTCCAATACGTATATGCGACGTTAAGACAATTCTTCATTGACACGCATACCTTTCTGAAGACACCGAGGACTGTTTCTTGTCCCTGAGAGTTAAGGAAGAAACCAAATTTGATCACCTGCCTAGAAGCCTGTGAATTCAGCCTTTAGTTACAGTGCGGAACTGGTCAAATCTGTCCCCTACTTTTTAATCAGTTTTTTTAGAGGTGTTTTGGCTGGAATGCAGTCGTTTATAGTTGTGGCCCCAGAAATGGAGGAAGTTTACTCTGGTTTTTAGAGCACAGGCTTTGGAACAGATTTAATTAGTCCTCTACCACTTATCTGTGTGACTTTGGGCATTTAACCTCCCTGCACCTTAATTTCCTGATCCGTAAAACAGAGATGATAATACTTGTGAGCTGCTCATGAAGCATTTAGCACAGTGCCTGACACGTAGGAAGTTTGCCATAAATGTTTGCTGGGTTGATTATTTTCTCTCTTTGTTTTTATTTTAATTTATTTTTTTGAGATGGAGTTTCGCCCTTGTCCCCCAGGCTAGAATGCAATGGCGCAATCTCTGCTCACTGCAACCTCGGCCTCCTGGGTACAAACAGTTATCCTTATCCTGCCTCAGCCTTCCGCGTAGCTGGCATTACAGGCACCCCCCCACCACACCCGGTTAATTTTTGTATTTTCAGTAGAGACAGGGTTTCACCATGTTGGTCAGGCCGATCTCTGAGGTCCTGACCTCAGGTGATCCACCAGCCTCGGCCTCCCAAAGTGCTGGGATTACAGGCGTGAGCCACCGCACCCGGCCAATAAAGCTATTTCTATGTCTGTCCACTAGTAATATTGCTTTGTTATGTGTGTGTGTATATATATAGTGTTAAATGTTTCTGATAGGCTGGGTACCGTGGCCCACCTCTGTAATCCCAGCACTTTGAGAGACTGAGGCAGTAGGATTTCTTGAGCTCCGGAGTTTGAAACCAGGAACAGGTACCTGCCTGGCAGGGTGCCTGGTGCGCTGCCGGAGCCAGTCCCTCCTTGCTCTGCCACGGATTCCATCTCCCCAGGCCCGGGCCTTCGTCGGAGCGGCCGTCCTGGGCCATATAATTATGTACATAATATGTATATACATATAATTATGTACATTATATGTACGTACATATAATTATGTACATTATATGTACGTACATATAATTATGTACATTATATGTACGTACATATAATTATGTACATTATATGTACGTACATATAATTATGTACATTATATGTACGTACATATAATTATGTACATTATATGTACGTACATATAATTATGTACATTATATGTACGTACATATAATTATGTACATTATATGTACGTACATATAATTATGTACATTATATGTATGTACATATAATTATGTACATTATATGTATGTACATATACATACACATATTAATATATAATGTATTAATATGTATACATATATGTATATATAATATATACACATAAAATTATGTATACATATTAATACAGTATTGTACATTTATAATGTGCATATACGTTATATATGTACATATATAATGTATATATGTATACATATATAATGTATATATGTATACATATATAATGTATATATGTATACATATATAATATATGCATAATATATAATATACACATACGTATGTATTTCTTCTTGTAAGTGTGGATATATCTTTCGAATGATATCCATCTGCCCTCCCCTTCCATTAGAATTTACATTCTAAGGAAATTTACATTTGCATTTTAAGGAAATTTGAAGGGAGCAGAGTGATGATGTTAATGTCATACAGATAACCGGGCATGGCAGCTCATGCCTGTAATCCTAGCACTTTGGGAGGCCGATGCAGGAGGATTGCTTGAGTTCAGGATTTTGAAACCAGCCTGGGTAAGTTCATTTGTACATGATTCAATCTGAAAATAGAAAAGTCCTTCATAATTTGTATACCATTTACTGCTAATCACTAGGTAGAGCTACTCTAAACCAGCTCAGATGAAATTTATTAATGAGATTTTATCAAAGAAAATACCTGTGTGCAGTTGTTAAAATAATTGTATAGGAAGCTATAAAGTACTGGTCTCTCATCTCTATCTCTCTCCATCCCTGTGTCTATTCCCCATTTTTTTTTTTTTTTTTTGAGATGGAGTCTCGCTCTCTTGCCCAGGCTGGAGTGCAGTGGCGCGGTCTCACTCCGCCTCCCAGGTTCACACCATTCTCCTGCCTCAGCCTCCCAAGTAGCTGGGAGTACAGGTGCCCGCCACCACGCCTGGCTAATTTTTTTTGTATTTTTAGTAGAGATGAGTTTTCACCATGTTAGCTAGGATGGTCTCGATCTCCTGACCTCGTGATCTGCCCGCCTCTGCTTCCCAAAGTGCTGGGATTACAGGCGTGAGCCACCGCGCCTGGCCTGTTCCCCATTATTATTATTATTATTATTATTATTATTTTGAGATGGAGTGTCATCATCATTATTATTATTATTATTATTATTATTATTATTATTATTTTGAGATGGAGTGTCACTCTGCAGCCCAAGCTGGAGTGCAGTAGCATGATCACAGCTCACTGCAACCTGCCTCAGTCTCCCGAGTAGCTGAGACTACAGGTGCATGCCACCACACCCTGCTAATTTTTTGTATTTTAAGAGAGATGGGGTTTCACCGTGTAGCCCTGGGGCAGTGTGGAACTGTGAAGCTCAGGAGATCTGCCTGCCTCGGTCTCCCAAAGTGCTGGAATTACAGGCATGAGCCACTGGGACCCACCCCCATTAATTTAATCATTTTTTGTTTTAGTTCTTTAATGATGGACTTCTGTAATTCTAAACAACATGTTTAGACTTTCCACTGACAGGATAGACAGAGAAATGACTAGTGAAGCTTATCCTTATTTTTCCAAGAGAGTAAAGGTCATGCTGAATCTCACACCACCCCCTCCTCACTGCCTCCCAACTTTTTCTTTTTCTTTTCTTTTCTTTTTTTCTTTTTCTTTTCTTTTTTTTTTTTTTGAGATGGAGTCTTGCTCTGTTGCCCAGGCTGGAGTGCAGTGGTGTACTCTTGGCTCACTACAACCTCCGCCTCCCGGTTTCAAGCAATTCTCCTACCTCAGCCTCCCAAGTAGCTAGGAGTACAGGAGCCCACCACCATGCCCGGCTAATTTTTGTATTTTTAGTGGAGACGGGGTTTCACTGTATTGGCCAGGCTGGTCTCAAACTCCTGACCTTGTTATCTGCCCGCCTTGGCCTCCCAAGGTGCTGGGATTATAGGCATGAGCCACTGCACCTGGCCCCTTCTTTTCTTTTTTCTTTTCGTTTCTTCTCGTTTTCTTTTCATTTATTTTCGTTTTTTTTTTCTCTTCTTTTCTCTTCTCTTCTCTTCTCTTTTCGATGGGGTCCCTCTGTGTTGCCCAAGCTGGAGTGCAGTGGCTCAATCTCAGCTCACTGCAGCCTCCACCTCTGGAGCTCAAGTGATCCTCCCGTCTCAGCCTCCTGAGTAGCTGGGACCACAGGCACATGCCACCACACCTGGCCAGTTTTTGTATTTTTTATGGAGCTGGGGTTTCAAACTCCTGGGCTCAAGTGATCCGCCAACCTCTGTTTCCCAGAGTGCTGGGAATACAGGCATGACCTTCTGTACCCAGCCAGCACCTCCGAACTTTTGATAGTTGAATCCCTCTATTTTTACACTTGTTGGTTACCTTTGTAACCTTAAATATTGTACATAACTTTCTATTTGTTATCCTATCAACTTTCAGTATTAACTTTACCTTCTTAGGAAGATAGGGATATTAGCTTCCCCAGTCATTCCTCTATCTCTTCCCTGTTCCATTTCCCATCTTCTGTCAGGTGAAACTTTACTTTCATATTATCAAATTTGAAGGCATTTACATTGTGTTCTATAACTGTGATTAAGTTTATCATGCTTTGTCTATAGACTTAAAATTTATAAGCTGATGATGAGCACTTATAGTCTTGTAAGTATTCTTCACAAAACAGCCAAGTGTTATTCTGCACTGCAGTCCACTGTCCTAACTTCCTTGTCATTCAAGGTCAAGTGGATTTTCTTTCTCATTCCTTGCTGAACTATCTCAATTTTTTTTTTTTTTTTTTTGAGATAGAGTGTCGCTCTGTCACCCAGGCTGGAGTGCAGTGGCATGATCTTGACTCACTGCAACCTCTGCCTCCCAGGTTCAAGCGATTCTCCTGCCTCAGCCACCCCAGTAGCTGGGACTACAAGCATGTGCCACCATGCCCAGCTACTTTTTGTATTTTTAGTAGAGACAGGGTTTCACCATGTTGACTAGACTGATCTTGAACTCCTGACCTCAGGTGATCTGCCCTCCTCGGCCTCCCAGAGTGCTGGGATTATAGGCATGGGCCACTGTGCCCAGCCATACTATCTCAAAATTATAACACATTTAAGTTTGTTTCAAATTCGGACTTTGACTTTTAAAATATAGTTTTAATTTCCGTTGGAATTTTTGGTTGCCTTTCTGCTTGATTTTTTTTTTTGGGGGGGGCGGGGGGAAGAAACAGGCCACTTTCCACCCTGTCCCTGATATTTTTCATCCTTTATAATCTATATATTTCATGATATTATTATGTTTTCTTCAACCTGCCAACTTCATGTTCTAATTTTGACTGATTCCTTTCTTGATCAGCTTCATAGCTATCATCTTGAGATATCTCTTCAATGGACACACCACTTTTTTTTTTTTTTTTTCTTGAGGCAGAGTCTCACTCTGTCACCCAGGCTGGAGTGCAATGGCGTGATCTTGGCTCACTGCAACCTCCGCCTCCCAAGTTCAAGCAATTCTCCTGCCTCAGCCTCCCGAGTAGCTGGCATTACAGGCACCCGCCAACATGCCTGGCTAATTATTGTATTTTTAGTAGAGACAGGGTTTTGCAGTGTTAGGCAGGCTGGTCTCAAACGCCTGACCTCAGGTGATCCGCCCGCCTCAGCCTCCCAAAGCTCTGGGATTACAGGAGTGAGCCACTGCGCCCGACTGGACACACCACTTTTTATATCTCATAGCTTCCTTTTTAAATTTTAGCCTCATTTTACTGGAGTATTATTTGGAGTACATTAAAATAATTTCATTAAAAAACGTGTATGGGGCTGGGTGCAGTGGCTCATGCCTGTAATCCCAGCACTTTGGGAGGCTGAGGCGGGTGGATCACCTAAGGTGTTTTGAGACCAGCCTGGCC
The DNA here is from genome assembly GCF_028885625.2 of Pongo pygmaeus. Taxonomy (NCBI): domain Eukaryota; kingdom Metazoa; phylum Chordata; class Mammalia; order Primates; family Hominidae; genus Pongo; species Pongo pygmaeus. The sequence goes on along the minus strand of NC_072392.2, from coordinate 81,997,765 downwards.
AACATAGTTAAGCCCCGTCTCTACTAAAAATACAAAAATTAGCCAGGCGTAGTGGCACATGCCAGTAATCCCAGCTACTCCGGAGGCAGAGGCAGGAGAATCCCTTGAACCCAAGAGGCAGAGGTTGCAGTGCGCCAAGATCACGCCATTGCACTCCAGCCTGGCCTGGGCAACAGAGCCAGACTCCGTCTCAAAAAAAATAAAAGGAATAGAAAAGCTGCTGACTGGGAGCTCTGTGGATTTAAGACTCATGGACATGAGTGGGCAGTTACGCCAGGGGCTTGTTTTCAGCCCCACTTCTCCTTCCCTCATTCCTTATTGCTACAGTTTTGTTTCAGAGCCCCTTAGGATTGTCTGCTGGGCATATCTGCTGTCTCCTCTACTATACTCTCCATTCACATTCTAGCCTGCAGCTTTCTCTCCATTTCCTGAGACAGCAACCTTATGTCCACTTTTCAACTCCTAGAAATTTGTTGAAATTTCATCTAATAGCTCCTCTCATTCTGTCCTCAGATATATGGTTATTATTTGTATTCCTTTGCCTTAATTGGGACCTTGGGAGAGAGGTGAGATTCTAAAATCTTAAATCAGAAACCTGAATATCTAATCTTTCTAATTCTCTGAAAAAGTTAATTTTAAAGTCTCTCCTAGAAACATAAGCCATTATTATAAGCATCACTATCAGAGGGAGAACGATATTTGTCTCAGGTGTCAGACAGATGTCATTAACCTCATTTTAGAGTTATTAACATTGAGATTCAGCAAGCCAAAGTATGTTGATCAAGTTAACACAGATGCAAGAACGCAATTCATACCATGCTTGTCTTATTTCAGAGTATGTGCTTTTTTCACTATGCCATATTGTCACCCTTAAGTATAAATCTCTGACTTCAGGTTACTCTTAATGAGCCTTTAGCCATGTTTAAACCTTATTGATTATTCTTACCATTTGTATAGTAACATTGTGGGTGAAATTAGCTCGCTCTTTTTTTTGAGACAGAGTCTCGCTCTGTCACCCAAGCTGGAGTGTGCAATGGCGCGATCTCGGCCCACTGCAACCTCTGCCTCCTGGGTTCAAACGATTCTCCTGTCTCAGCTTCACAAATAGCTGAGATTACAGGCGCCTGCCACCACGCCTAATTTTTATATTTTTTATTAGAGATGGGGTTTCTCCCTGTTGGTCAGGCTGGTCTTGAACTCCTGACCTCAGGTGATCCACCTGCCTTGGCCTCCCAAAATGTTGGGATTACAGGTGTGAGCCACTGTGCCCAGCCAAATTTGCTCTTTACTAGATGTTAACCTTTCCTAATAGCTTCTGTTTTTCTAAATTAATCTTTACTATCTTTGAAACGTTTCCAAGTTCTTTGTGTGTCTTTATCATTTTCTTACATAGGACTGAAATACACATTTGGTAAATGCTGTTAGGGAAAGATTGAAGTTAGTTTGGCAAAAGTTCAGAAAAAGCAAAAGTATCCCTGATTCTTTTTTCTTTTTTTGAGACAGGGTCTCACTCTGTCACCCAGGCTGGAGTGCTGTGGCACAATCTTGGCTCACTGCAACCTCTGCCTCCCAGGTTCAAGCGATTCTCAGCCTCCCAAGTAGCTGCGATTACAGGCCAGTGCCACCATGCCCGGCTAATTTTTATATTTTTTATAGAGATGGGGTTTTCACCATGTTGGCCAGGCTGGCCTCTAACTCCTGACCTCTAGTGATCCGCCTGCCTCAGCCTTGCTAAGTGCTGGGATTACAGGTATGAGCCACCTTGCCCAGCCTATCCCTGATTCTTAATCCAGAATGACATTTCTTCTGCCTCTTCTCATTTAGTGAACACAGTAATAAAAGCATTTTTAGAACATTCTTATTGAAAACAGTGACAAGTTTCTTAGAGCTTTTGATATAAAATAAAGGCTATTCAAGTACAGTTCAGTAAAAATAATTTTATTGGAGGCAAATAGAGTAAGACCTAGGCCTGTAGCCATCCATTGGCCAGCCTTAATCCAGGAATAGATTTAGAACATTTAAAATAATTTCCTTCAGGTATCCCTGTATTGGAGGTTCCCAAGAACACCCTCAGGTTCAGTAATTCACTAGGAGGACTCACAGGACTCGGCATATAGTCACATTCATGGCTAGGATTTATTTCAACAGAAGAATACAAAGAAAAACCAGCAAAGGGAAACAGCACATGGGGTGAAGTCTGGGGGAAACCAGGAGCAAACTTCCAAGGATCCTCCTCCAGTAGAGTGACACAGGACTCAAAGCAAGAAGTTGTGGTAGCATGTGTGAAATGTTATCAACCAGGAAAGCTCATTAGAAACTCCATACCCAGGATGGTCATGTAGGCAGCCTCTGCCTGGCATGTATCAAAACTGGACTCCCAGAAGGAAAGCAGGTGTTCAGCATAAACCATACTGTTTGTACAAATAGTTTAGGCATAATAAGCCACTCTTGTCATTTTTAGGAAAATGGGAAATCTCTCAAAATCCAAGTTCCCCAATGCCAGCCAGTGGCTAACCACGTAAGCAGACTTTTCAAAAGATAAGAAGTTAGGCTTGCTATATTAACCCTTCTTCTGCAGAATCCCAGTCTGTAAATACTTTCTTTAAAGTGGTCTTTTGAGAGATACAGGAATGGGAGTGGGTTGAAGATTGTATGCTTTGAGCCAGTTCCACTTGAGATGAAAAATAAGATAAACGAGAATAGAAAAGCAAGATAAAAGGAAGAAGAAAAAGCAAGAGAACTGAATACAATTTTAAAAAGGAAATTAAAAAAAAAAAGACTGTACTCTGACAAATACCAGGAGTACTGCTGTTTCATTGTCAGTTATATATGACCCATATGTCTTAAACATTTAGTAGTGAAAATTGAGGAGCCTGATAAAGATTCATACCTGAATAGAAGGGCATCCTACCTCTTTGCAAAAGTGTGTCTAGCTTGTGCCCATTGGCAGGCCCAAAATCTTAGGAAATGGTTTTTAGTTGGAAGGCCAAGGTGGGTGGATCGCCTGAGGTCAGGAGTTTAAGATTAGCTTGGCCAACATGGTAAAACCCTGTCTCTACTAAAAATACAAAAAACTAGCTGGGCATGGTGGCAGGTGCCTGTAATCCCAGCTACTTGGGAGGCCGAGGCAGGAGAATCGCGTGAACCTGGGAGGTGGAGGATGCAGTGAGCTGAGACCACGCCATTGCATTCCAGCCTGGGCAACAGTGCGAGACTCTGTCGTTCCCCAAAAAGAAAATGGTTTTTAGGCTGGGCGTGGTGGCTCATACTGTTAATCTCACCACTTTGGGAGGCCAAGGTAGGAGAATCACTTGAGCCCAGGAGTTCAAGACCAGCCTGGACAACATAGTCTGTTACCTAGGCTGGAGTGCAGTGGTGCGATCGTGGCTCACTTCAACGTCTGCCTCCCAGGTTCAAGCTATCCTCCCACCTCACCCTCCCAAGTAGTTGGGACTACAGGCACATGCCACCATGCCTGGCTAATTTTTATATTTTTGTAGAGATGGGCTTTCGCCGTGTTGCCCACACTGGTCTTGAACTCCTGAGCTCAAGCAATCCATCTGCCTCAGCCTCCCAGAGTGCTGGGACTACAGATGTCAACCACCACGCGCGGCCTACACAAACAATTTTTTTTTTTTTTAACTAGCCAGGCAGCTTCTCACACCTGCGGTCCCAGCTATTCAGAAGGCTGAGGTAGGAGGATTGCTTGAGCCCAGGAGGTTGAGGTTGCAGTGAGCCGTGGTTGCACCACTGCTTTCCAGCCTAGGTGACAGAGCAAGACCCTGTCTCCAAAAAAAGAATGGTTTTTAATATGCCACTATTGGCCAGGTGCGGTGGCTCACAACTGTAATCCTAGCACTTTGGGAGGCTGAGGCGGGTGGACTGCCTTAGCTCAGGAGTTTGAGACTAGCCTGGGCAACATGGCAAAACCCCGTCTCTACTAAAAATACAAAAAATTAGGCCAGGCACGGTGGCTCACGCCTGTAATCCCAGCACTTTGGGAGGCCGAGGCGGGCGGATCACAAGGTCAGGAGATCGAGACCATCCTGGCTAACATGGTGAAACCCCGTCTCTACTAAAAATACAAAAAAAAATTAACTGGGTGTGGTGGCGGGTGCCTGTAGTCCCAGCTACTCGGGAGGCTGAGGCAGGAGAATGGCGTGAACCCGGGAGGCGGAGCTTGCAGTGAGCTGAGATCATGCCACTGCACTCCAGCGTCCGTCTCAAATAAATAAATAAATAAATAAATAAAAATACAAAAAATTAGCTGGCCGTGGTGGCACGTGCCTGTAGTCCCAGCTACTCCAGAGGCTGAGACAGGAGAATTGCTTGAACCCAGGAAGCAGAGGTTGCAGTGAGCCGAGATCACTGCACACCAGCCTGGGTTACAGAGTGAGATTATGTCTCCAAAAAAAAATATGCCACTATGCACATGCACACAAACACAGACATGATTGGACTTCACATAGCATGACAATAAAATGTACTTGGAATTTTAAGATAGGGACTGTGAATCTCCTGCCATGGCTATGTCCATTAAAGGTCACAAGAACAAACTATTAATAATAAAGCACCAGTAGCACCAATATACCTAACATGGAGGAGTGCCGCTTCCAGTGTTTCCGTCAAGATGAACTGTTTCCAGATGTATTTCTGAGGGACTAAATTAGGTGTCTTTGTCCAGTGGGATTATTTGACATAACTCTTACATAGATTTGAGCTAATTAATTAAGAATTTCACAGAGGATCTCTTGAGCTCAGGAGTTCAAGACCAGCATGGGCAATATAGCAAGACCTGTCTGTACTAAAAATAAAAAATTGGACAGGCGCGGTGGCTCACGCCTGTAATTCCGACACTTTAGGAGGTTGAGGCGGGCGGATCACTTGAGCCCAGGAGTTCAAGACCAACCTGGGTAACATGGTGAAACCTCATCTTTACAAAAAATACAAAACTTAGCTGGGTATCGTGGTGCATGCCTGTAGTGAGAGGTCAAGTGATCCTCTCACCTCAGCCTCCCAAGTAGCTAAGATATAGGCACCACACCTGGCTAATTTTTTTTTTGGCCAGTGGCGGGGTGGAGGTAGAGACGGGGTCTCACTATGTTGCCCAGGCTAGTCTTGAACTCCTGGGCTCAAGTAATCCTCCCCACTTGGCCTCTCGAAGTGCTGGGATTACAGGTGTGAGCTCCCACACCCAGCCACAGTAACTGAAATTTTAATTTTATTTATTTCTTACAAATTCAGATGTAAGTTTAACCACATTTGACTAGTGGTTGCTATAATAGACAGTGACACTGTAGAAGATATCACTGTAACTAAACTTCTACATAAATTTTCCCTAGGGCAAATTCCTACAAGTGGAAAAACAGCAAGGTATATTCATATTCTTTTTTTTTTTTTTTTTTGAGACGAAGTCTCACTCTTGTTCCCTAGGCTGGAGTGCAGTGGTGCGATCTCAGCTCACTGCAACCTCCACCTCCCGGGTTCAAGCGATTCTCCTCCCTCAGCCTCCCAAGCAGCTGGGGTTACAGGCACCTGCCACCACACCCGGCTAATTTTTGTATTTTTAGTAGAGACAGGGTTTTACCATGTTGGCCAAGCTGGTGTTGAACTCCTGACCTCAAGTGATCCACCCACCTCAGCCTCCTAAAGTGCTGGGATTACAGGTGTGAGCCACCATGCCCAGCCGGTATATTCATATTCTTAAGATTCTTACTATCCATTTAACTGGAGATTTTTAATCAGCTGTACATTTGAGGAACTATTCCAAGACCTGATTAGAAAAGCAGAAAAGAGCCTGGAACTTAACTCCATCTCCTTTCTCAGTGGTTCTCAATCTTGACAATGCAGGGCTTTTGTTGTTATTTTTGTGGTGAGGTGGGGGAGAATGATGGTAGTGGTAGCAGCTAGAACTTTTAAAACTATGTAGATGTCCAAGGCCCTCCCCAGACCTGCAGAATTAGAATTTTTAAAGGTGGATGTCTGAGCATATATAGGTGTTTATAAATACACAACTTAATTTAAAATACATTCCGTTTTAGGCCGGTGGGGTGGCTCACACCTGTAATCCCAGAACTTTAGGAGGCCGAGGCGGGTGGATAACTTGAGGTCAGGAGTTCGAGACCAACCTGGCTAACATGGTGAATCCCTGACTCTAACAAAAATACAAAAATTAGCCAGGGATGGTGGTGCATGCCTGTAATCCCAGCTACTTGGGAGGCGGAGGCAGGAGAATCGCTTGAACCTCGGAAGCAGAGGTTGCCATGAACCGAGATTGTGCCGTTGCACTCTAACCTGGGCAATAGAATGAAACCCTGTCTCATAAAAAACAAAAGAAAGAAAGAAAATTTGATTTTATTTTTAAATTCCAAAATTTTTCCAGACCATAGAAACTTTTTTTGCAGATAAAAACATCTACCTGCCTCTTTATCTACACTAATTTTCTCTTTCTTTTGTAGACTACATGAGGATATGGACCTTTTTTCCTCTTAAATTTCTTTTGCATGATGCTTTCTGTTTAATACTATTAAATATGCATTCTAATCATGTTTTTCCAAATCTATATTTTTAAAATTATATGACAAGATAAATGAGTGATTCTCAGCTGGGGTTGGAGAAGGAGGTTCTATAAGAATATCAGGGCCAGCCAGGCGCGGTGGCTCATGCCTGTAATCCCAGCACTTTGGGAGGCCGAGGTGGGCGGATCACGAGGTCAGGAGATCGAGATCATCTTGGCCAACATGGTGAAACCCCGCCTCTACTAAAAAAATACAAAAAATTAGCTGGGTGTGGTGGTGCACGTCTGTAATCCCAGCTACTGGGGAGGCTGAGGTAGGGAAATCGCTTGAACCCAGGAGGCAGAGGTTTCAGTGAGCTGAGATCAGGACACTGCACTCCAGCCTGGTGACACAGCAAGTCTCCGTCTCAAAAAAAAAAAAAAAGGAAAGAATATCAGGGCCGGGTGCAGTGAGTCACGCCTGTAATCTCAGCACTTTGGAAGGCCGAGGCGAGCAGATCACGAGGTCAGGAGATCAAGACCATCCTGGCCAACATGGTGGAACCCCGTCTCTATTAAAAATACAAAACTTAGCAGGGCATGGTGGCACGCGCCTGTAGTCCCAGCTACTCGGGAGGCTGAGGCAGGAGAATCGCTGGAACCCGGGAGTCGGAGGTTGCAGTGAGCCAAGATCACTGCTGCACTCCAGCCTGGCAACAGAGCGAGACTCTGTCTCAAAAAAAAAGAATATCAGGGTAGGGCCAGGTGCGGTGGCTCACACCTGTAATCCTAGCACTTCGGGAGGCTGAGGCAGACAGATTGCTTGAGCTCAAGAGTTTGAGACCAGGCTCAATGGCTCGCACCTGTAATCCCAACACTTTGGGAGGCTGAGGTGGGTGGGTCACCTGAGATCAAGGGTTCGAGACCAGCCTGGCCAACATAGTGAAACCCTGTCGCTACTAAAAATACAAAAAATTAGCCGGGTGTAGTGATGTGCGCACGTGTAGTCCCAGTAACTCGGGAGGCTGAAGCAAGAGAATCACTTGAACCTGGGAGGCAGAGGTTGCAGTGAGCCAGGATCGCACCACCGCACTCCAGCCTGGGCAACATGGCAAAGCCCCGTCTCTACAAAAAATACAAAAATTAGGCATGGTAGCATGTACCTGTAGTTCCAGCTACTCAGGAGGCTGAGGTGGGAGGATGGTTGGAGCCCTGGAGGCAGAGGTTGCAGTAAGCAGAGATCGCATCACTGCACTCCAGACTGGATGA